>NC_043701.1:63086719-63208418 GCF_006229205.1 Suricata suricatta | reverse complement strand
TGATAAAAATATTCTACAATTAGTAGTGCTGGTTCCACGTCTCTACGAATATACTAAAAATCAATGAATTGTATACTTGAAGAGGTAATTTATGGTATGTGAATTGCATCTCAGTGAAGCTGTTATAAAAAGGAAACTTTTTTTTCTCCCATAGGACTTCCCAGTGGGTAGTAAATCCTCAAGATGGGGGTATGATTTTTGTCATATTTAGGGTTCTCCTCTGCCTGGCACTGAGGGTGTTCTCGAACAGACGACTTTCAGGGCTAAAACCAGGAAAGTCTTAGGCAAACCATGCAATATTGAGGTATATCCCAAATACTAAAAACCCTTCAGTACTTACCTGAAATTTAACTAGGAATCCTGTATTTGCTAAATCCAGCAACCCTACTTCTACAAGATGATACAATGCACCTATATCAAGTTGAAGCCGAAATCTGGAATTTAAATTGATTAAAAATCAAGGAGGATGGAGGGTACCTGGGTGGTTCAGTGCATTAAGCCTCTGACTCTTGATTTCACCTCGGGTCATGATCTATGGTTTTTTGAGTTCGAGCCCTGCATCAGGCTCTGTGCTGACAGTGCAGAGCCTGCTTGGGATTCTCTCTCCCTCTCTCTCTCTCTGCCACTCCCTGCTTGTGCTGTCTCTATCTCTCTCAAAAATAAATAAACTTTATTTTGGGGCATCTGGGTGGTTCAGCAGGTGTAGCCTGCTTAGGATATTCTCTCCCTCTCCCTCTCCCCCTTCCTCCCTTCCTTCCTCTCACCCCACCCCCTGTTCCCCTCTCCCCTGTTCTCTCTAAAAAAATTTTTTAATTAAAAAATAAAATTGAGGAGGGACCAAAGGAGTTTAAAGTTAAGGAAAAGAGCTCCCAAAGCATTTTATAACCTTGGCCAGCACTATAGCAAAATAGTTTTGTGGGAACCTCTTTCAAACCTGCCTAAAGTTCTCTCATTCCAAGATCTATAGCAAAGGGTTCATGTCGAGGACTCCTAAAAAAATAATATTAATAAATAATTACATGAAATAACGTGTTTCTTAAAGGTATTTCATCTTGGGTGAAGCTTAAATTAAGCTTCCTTCTGGCGGCTGAGTACACGATGAATTGTATTATAAGTAAGTCTATTTTTAGCCCACTAGTGCTTTGGCAGACAGATTGTTAAAAATAGGAGACCTAATAAAGTAGAGAAGCCTGGAAGCTTTTCCTCAGTGATGAAGGAAAATGAAACCAGTTCTCTGAGCCGAATGCTTGGAGGGAAGATGTGTGCAGCTGTGATCAGGTTAAAAAGGCTGTGGCTCATAATTTAGAAATTAGCGTGTCATGTGTCACTGAGGCAGAAGAGGGGAACATAGCTCTAACTCAAGCTCCCTGGAAATTCTGGGAGTGGAGGGGTGGCGTGTTTGATCAGGTGAGAGGCTGGTATTTTAAGAATCATTTATGTATCTGTCCTGTAGACCTTCTGTTGCCCTCCGTTATGACTTGGTCCATGGCCCATTCTCAGTTCATTCATTGATGGTTCTCCCTGGAATTTCTCAGCACATCAGGTTAGGGGCCGCTAGGGGGCACCAAAACAGCCAGAGGAAAGCGTGTAAGTCACTGCGCCTTTGCCGCTCACTCCAGAGCCGGTAGGGGAGCATGAATGACAGGCGTCCCTCTGAGCTTCCATACCCAGACTGCACACTTTCACAGTGACACACAGTGCCCAAGCGCGTGGATCTAGAGTCACCTGGGACAAAGCTGATTCCAGCCAAAGCTGGCTCTCCCACAAATTTTTGTGGCCTCTTTAATCCATGCACAGGGATTATAAAGTATCTCCCTCAGATGAAGGTGGTAAGAATTCAATGAGACAGTGCCTGCAAAGTGGTTTTTAAAGTAATCTCTACCCCCAGCATGGGGCTCACACAGTCTTCGAGCTCAGCCAGCCAGGCTCCCTAGTACCTGGAAAGTTCTCAAAGCTCAATCTTGTACCTGGTGCGTTATAAATGTTCAGTTCCTCAGTATACCCTGGAAGTCACAGGGTGGCGTCAGGTGCTAACAACACCAGAGAGACGACAGCAGCTTCCTTCTATTCTCTTTGTATTGGGATCTCTTCCCCCTTCCTCTGTCCTTCCCCAGGGACACCCTAAGACCTACCGCATTCTGTCAGTTCAAAGGCCTTCATTCTGGCTGCTTGGCAAAAATATGCAGTTACTCTCACAGTTGACTCATTCTTCTGTGTTCCAGTATTTCCCAGTGAGGCTCACAAGCTACCTGTGCCAGAATCATCCAGACTTAGAAAGCTGTAGTTTCTCCAGATAGAACCTAGGACTGTGCATCTTAATGTTTCCTAAATGAATCTTATGCATTGGATTCTTGGTGAGCTTTTTTTTAATAGAGTTAAAGTGCAGATTGATCTCAACCAGCTGTTAGGAGGGAAATTAGCTGATTATCTGATTAAAGTAATTCACACTGAATTGTGAAGAACGAAGAAACTCCCCTTTCAGGAGCATTTGCATTCTGACATGTTACAAACCTTAATGAATTTCCAATTAGTGAACCGTGTGGGATGGATGTTTAAAGAAAACTGAGGGGCGCCTGAGTGGCTCAGCTGGTTACGCATTGAACTCGATTTCGGCTCAGGTCAGGTCATGGTCATGAGTTCAAGCCCCACATCAGGCTCTGTGCTGACAGTGCACAGCCTGCTTAGGATTCTCTCTCCCTTTCTCTCTGCCTCTCCCCTGCTCATACTCTGTTTCTCTCTCAAAATAGGTAAACTTAAAAAAAAGCAACCTTACCTGTGACCCACTTCCTCAGGGGAAGCCTTCAGAAACACACGGGAAGGGAGGGTGTGTGACTTAGGAGCACAGCGCTCCTGCCCTCAGCCCCCTGAAGTTCAGTGCCTGGCTTGCTGGCTGGTGAAGAGGAAGGAAAGGGGGGGGAGAGACGTGGAAGGCAAAGGAAGAAGAATGGGGGGGAATTGAGGACAGTTTGGGAGGGGAGTGGGGCCGGGGAAGGGGAGAGGAACAGGAAGAACTCTCTCAAATATCCCCCCCTCTGCAGCATCCAATGCTCCAGACTTATGGAAGGGCAGAATGCACTGATGGAAAAAGACCCCAGCTGCTGTCTTTTCTACTCTGTTCCAGAGACAATCACGACAGAGACTTCAGTTTTATTTGCTGTCCAGTTTAATTTTTAATATGAAGCTGCAACAAGAGCAGAACCTCCCTTGTTCCTCTTTGCCGCTCCGCTCTGATACCTCTCCTCCTCCCTGTGAGGTTGGGTCTGGCATCCACCCCGCCCTTAGGCTTCCCCCTTCCCTTTCCCAGCTCCTGAGTGAAGTCTAAATGGGTTTAAATACGAATCTCCAAGCTGGCCAGTTCGCTCAGTGGGTAGAGCACGATGCTGATCAATACAAATCTCGAGTCCTCACCTCTGCCTGAAGCCAGATCTTTCTAACTGCTGATAATCTTATCTCCACCTAGATATCTAATAGCAGCACACTCTTTTAACCGGTACGAAACTACACTCCTGGCTTTTCTCCAAAATAATCTGTTTCTCCCCCAGTGTTCCCCTTCCCAGTAATTAGTACCCTACTCACCCAAATGGATCAAAAACTTTGGAGTAATCCATCCATCAATCAATCTCTCTGTCTCTCTGTCTCTCTGTCTCTCTCTCTCTCTCTCTCTCTCACACACACACACACACACACACACACACACACACACACACTCACCCTTCAACCTATCAGGAAATCCTGCTGCTCTACCTTAAGAATGCATCTTAGCCCAGTGTGGGGCTCTTTACTGGCAACACAGAGCCTGCTTGGGATTCTCTCTCTCTCCCTCCCTCTCTTTCTGCCCCTCTTCACCAAAATAAATAAATAAACCTTAAAAAAAACATTGCGTCTTTAATCTGACCCCTTTCTCGCCTCCTCCACCACTGCCAGCCTGTCCGAGCCAGCGCAGCCTCTCACGCAGAACACTGCATTGCCTCCTGCCCTCCGGCCTCCGTGTATACCCCTACAGGCTGGTTGCTGCATTTCCCCCTCCCTTTTCCCAACTGTTCAATGACTCCTGATCACATTTAAAATAAAACAAAATAAAAACCCTTACCGCAGTCGTGAGTCCTACAGGACTCGCCCCATCCACATTGTGGGCCCACCTCCCCTCTCGAGCTACCCTGGCTTCCCTCTTTTCCTCCCGTTCATGCCCTTGTGGACGCCTCCACCTGCAAGGCAGAGATCCCTCAAATATCTTGTCACCTCCCTTCATGCAGAGAACCCTTCCCTGACCACCTGCCCTCCCCCAAATAGCAACTCTCTTCTTACCCTGATTTCTTTTTTTAACCCGTATGAAACTACACTCCTGGCTTTTCTCCAAAATAATCTGTTTCTCCCCCAGTGTTCCCCTTCCCAGTAATTAGTACCCTACTCACCCAAATGGATCAAAAACTTTGGAGTCATCCATCCATCAATCAATCTCTCTCTGTCTCTCTGTCTCTGTCTCTGTCTCTCTCTCTCTCTCTCTCACACACACACACACACACTTTTCACTACTTGATATAGTATACATGTATTCACTTGTTTATCTCTCCATTTGAATGTAAGCTCGATGAGACTGGAACTTAAGCTCTTCTGCCCACCACCCAAGTGCCTAGAACGGTGTCTGATACATCATATGTGCTCCGTGAATATTCGTTGAATGAATGAAGCAAGACTACCAATGTGAGGATGGCTGACAGGTGGTTTTCAGGTGACATTGAAGGTTCTATTGATTCAGGGAGTCTGGAGGAAAGAATGGGGTGACTAGCCCCTCTATTCTCCTCGCCCTGGGGTTATTATAAGGTGGCTACTCGAAGAGAAGGCATGGCCCACTCTTATTCCCTGTTTCAATACGTGGTCATTTCTGGAGTTCTGGACCTCCTCTTTGCACACAAGAAGATCTCTTCTTTATTCCACTAAGCACTCAAAAATTATGTATTCACAATTACCAAGTCACAAACTCAGCTTCTACCCACTTACTGTACATAAAACACAGTTAATGAGATTAGGCTATAGGAAGCTTTTCTACTGCAGCATTACATTAGTGGAATTCTCCTAGGGGCTTAGCCACTCCCTGTCTGAAAGTTAAGCATATTCCAGAAATCACATTAAAAAGTCTTTCAGGCCTCCCCGGGTCTCGGGGGTCAAGGGAAGGGAAGCCTGATGCAGCTTCACAAAGTAACTTACTAATCTCGGTGTTTAACTGTGGATGGGAGAATCAGCTCTGTGACGTTTTTCCTGTGTCTTAAATAAATTTGTAGGATGAGCACTGGGTGTTGTATGGAAACCAACTTGACAATAAACTATAATAATAAAAAAAATCTTTCGAATCTAGAAAACTCATCAAAAAAAGAAGAAATTATTGTATTTTCTCTTGTCACGTGAAGCCTGCTATGCTGGCAGCCATTTCCCATAAATGGTGCCCACAAAGATGGGCATCACCACCACTGGTGGCACCATCCTACTGATGGCTCCACAGAGCAAAGCAGAAAACAAAAGTGATTTCTTTGTAGAAAATAGCTGAAGTGAAGGAAGGTGGCTATCTTACTTAGTCTGTAAAAATATTATCTTAGGGGCGCCTGGGTGACTCAGTCGGTTAAGCATCTGACTTAAGCTCAGGTTATGATCTCATAGTTCTGGTTTTGAGCCCAACATGGCACCCTGTGCTGACAGCTCAGAGTCTGAGGGTCCTGGCCCACTGCTCCTGACTTAAGGCTTACACATAGGGGCTGAAACGATGCCCCTAAATTGTCTGTATTCCTCCCTTTAGAATTGACAGTCAGTCCCTCCCCTCCCACTCAGTGGGTTTTGAACACTTGTCTGGTGAAAACCTCACTGCCCGGATCGGAGATATATTGCTAGCAGAGGGAAGAGATTTCAAGCCAGAGGCCACAGAAGGACCAGCCGGGAACCCTACTCTGCCCACATCGCCTCAGGCTTAGGCAGACAGGGAAGATGGACTACCTTTGTACGTGTTCCATTGTTTGTTCCCCTGAAATCGAGATTGAATGTAGTTCCCAGAAAAGCCTGTAGGGGGTGCTGCTTGCACTCTGCTGCCTCTGGCTATGAGGACAGGATGAAATGCCAGGAAGCTCACCACCAGCTCAGTGCCTCAGACCGGAGTAGATAGCCATTGGATGTTTATTTAACTATTTTTTTAATGTCTCATGGGAGTTCATTTCTGTCTCTACCACGGTTGCTAAAGCACCTGGTGCAGTATCAGGACAACTGTGTTGAGCCTTTCTGCTGATCGAGTGTCGTGCCTGCTTGTATTCCAGCTATCCTCTCCTATCGGAGACCTCCAGTTGCCAAAGCAAGAGTCTGGAAGGGTTTGGGGTTTGTTTTCTTTTGTTGTTTGTTTTTAAGAGTTTTGCACCATCCCTGGATTGGCATTTTGTTGTCCTGGCCAACAGCCATTCCCCTGAATCACAAATAAAATCATCAAAGCCTGGCTGGAGGTTAGGAAGCCAGAAACCTAGTCCCTATCTGTGGAAGAATAATGTCCTATTACAGTGAACAAGCAATGGACAAAGGAGAAATGGCGTGTGCGGTGGGGAGCATTATTCAGCCCTCCTATCTCTGACAGCCACCAAAGGCAACAATAATTAGGAAAAGAGATATAGTGTGGACAGGATGGAAGGAAACGGCGGGGGGCGGGGGGCAGCTCTCGCAGTGCCTTCCGCAGTTCCAGCCCTGCTTTGCCTCGATTCTGGGATCCATTTGCTGGTACTAGGAATCTAGTACCTGGTAATCCTGGTATCAGGAATCTGAGAAAAAGAATGGGGAAGAAAAACTTCCCCATTGTTATGACTTCTTCCAGTCCTTCTGAGAGTGTTCTTTTTGCAATACTTTGCATATCGAGCACAGATTTTCTTTCCGGTGCTCCTTCATTCAACAGGACTGCATTGAGCGATATGTTGAGGAATGCGTGGAGTAGATGTGGTGGCGCCAAGAGGCACGCTTCCAGATACACACATGGCTGTCCCTTCGGTGTACTTGCTTTTCACACCGTCTCCTAGTCACCCTCTTAGAGAAACAGACGCAAATCCATGAAGACATTGAAGATGGCAGAATGTTTAGTTTCTTTTCTTTCCAAGGCATTAATTTTCAAAATGATAATAGCATATTTTTTCTAATTATAAAAATAATGCATACTCAGCTCACTGTGGGGGAAAAAAAAGAAAAATCAGACAATACAGAAAGTGAACGACATCCTAAATCTATCATTCAGAACTTAATTAGCATATTCAGGGTAGATCCATGTTTTTTCTATGCTTACAAAAACCCATTTCATTTTCAAAAATAGGATCACACTCTTAATAACCTGTTTTTATTTACTATGTTATGGATGTCACTTATTTAGTATAGATCTACGTTCAATTTATTTACTTCTTTAAAATATTTTATTTTTTAACTAATTTCTACACCCAATGGGGGGCTGAAACTCACAACCACAAGATCGAGAGCCACACGCTCTACTGAGCCCAGCAGGTGCCCATACATTCATTTTAAATGACTCTATGAAAGTACCACTACTTATTTACCCAAGCTCATATTGGTGGCATGAAGGTTACTTGCAATTTTTTGGTATGATAAATAATATTATGTGTACAACTTTATCCTATTTTTATCGTAGCATATTCAGAGTATATTTTACAGATGCTCATTAAACACCATTTATTGGACTTCAATCTCACAACCTGATATTATTTGAGACCCCTGTCTTATCTGTATAAGTCAGAGAAAGGAACAGAGCGACAGGCAAGACTATCTGAAGACTCAGGCTTATCTAGGCGACTAATATCAAAGTAGAATGCTCAGGAAAACAGCAGAGCAGGATCCTGTTTGCCTTTGCTCTTTGTTATTCTTACAATACTGCTCAGTGTCAGAAACAGTACTTCTCCAGGTCAGAACCCTTTGAATTAGTTTTCTTACTGGTAAAATGGAATTCGTGAGATTACCCGCCACTTCCGAGTACTTGAGCAGATTGAACACCATGATATGCATACTTAGCACATGCATGAAGTACTTACCGCATGCAAAAGTACTTAGCACAGTGCCTGACCTACAGTTGGTGCTCAGTAAAGGTAGCTGTTACCATCATAGTGAAACCTTAAAATCCCACACAATACTCTTACAGGAAACAAGGATCACAGTTGATTTCTAGGCTTTTCGGAGTGATGTCCTTACTGGGGACATGATTTGACTCAGATTATGACCACATCCATGAAACAGTAAACAGTCCTCCCCTGGGGTTAGGTCTGTTGGCCATTCCCTCCTCCCCCAAACCAAAGGCTTTCCCTGAAATGAAGTTGTATTTCCAGCACTTGGATGTCATCTTTAGGGCCCATAAAACCCTAAAGAGGTATTTTAAAGTACTTGGTTCCAAATAAGCACTTAGAAACTATTTGGACTTCTCAGAACTAAGATCTTTCTCACTTGAGTGTTCAATGCTGACCTTGATTTCTCAAACAACTCTGAAAAGACAAATAATGTCCATTTCATAGATGAGCTGAAACTGTGGCAAGTAAAATTTCTTGGCCACATATAGGAAGTGGCTGACCCAGGATTCCAACTTTTCTCAGATTCCAAAGCCCAGGTGCTAACAACCTTTAACTTGAATGTAAACAACAATCACCTGGGGATTAAGCCAAGCCGAGATCCTGGCTTGTTCACAAAAACCCAAGTGATTGGGATCCAAGAAGATCCAGAGGCCACATCTGGAGGAGAAGCGCCCTTGGCCATACGCCATTTACAAAAGTCCAGGTCCGAGGCAAGGCTCTCTAAGGCCATAGGATTTTTTTTCTCCCGAACATCACCAAAGCAGCTTTACTGAAACCTCAGCACACCTTGCGATGGAGGGAGCCATGTGTGTATTTTGGGTATTTGCAGACTTACAAAGTATATCCTAGACCATGGTTGGGACATACCTGGTTTCTGGATGATTCTACCTTATCTGTTGCAGTCGTCTTTATGATCTCCCTAGGGTAGCATCAAATCAATTACAGTGGTTTTTCCTTCTCTGGAATCCTAATGATCCGCCCTACATGCCATCTTACCTTGTCCCCTGCTGACCCAGGTGTCTTTGCTGCTTCACATCAGGTTTCTAATGCTTTACGCCCGTGTGAGAGAACATGGTGCATTGGGGAGGTGTATGGTTTGGGACGTGATTGAGGCAGCATGGGGTACAGCAATAGTTTTCGAACTCGAGTCCATGAATCCTTGGAGAGGATGAATCCTTGCTGAGGTACACTGCAGAGGAGGGCGGGCGTGGGGAAGCCCCGGGCAGGAGGCTGCCGACCCCTAGCAGAGGCGGCTGCCCTCAATTCTGTTTCCTGTGTAGCATGGAATTCCTAAAAGAGTCACCTGACAGAAGTTTTTCTCTGGGGAAAATAAGGAGACCTAGTAAAGAAAGAACACTAGGATAGCCCAGAATTAATTAATTAATTAAAGAGTGAGTGTAAAAATGGGTGGGGTGGAGGGACAGGACAGAGGATCTGAAACAGGCTCCACGCTGACAGCAGCAAGCCGGGTGGGGGGCTCCGGCTCAGGAACCCCAAGATCAAGTAGGACATTTAACCAGCTTAACTGACTAAGCCACCCAGGTGTTCCTAGCCCGGAATTCTAATCCAGGTCTTCAGCTCACTAGCTGGATGACTTTGGACAAATTTTATCTCCCTGGTCCTCAGAGTGCTAACCTGCCAACAAATAAACATAAAAGAATGGATTTGTAGATGCCTCGATCGGCTGGGCTGCCCTAACGAAGTACCAGGGAGTGGGGGTCTCAGGGAACAGTAATCTCACAGCTCTGGAGGCTGGAAGTCCAAGATCAAAGATGCAAGCAGGTTTGACTTCTCCTGAAGCCTCTCCTTGGCTCACACATGGCCATGTTCTTGCTATGTCCTCACATGGCCTCTGTTCCTTTTTTTTTTTTTTTAATGTTTGTGTATTTATTTTGAGAGAAAGAGCACATACAAGTGCGGGGAGGCAGAGAGAGAAGGAAAGAGAGACTCCCAAGCAGGCTCGGCATTGTCAGCATAGAGCCCAATGCGGGGCTCAATCTCAGGAATCCATGAGATCATGACCTGAGCCAAAACCAGGAGTCAGACACTCAACTGACTGAGCCACCCAGTGCCCCATATGGCTTTGTTCTATGCAGGTCATGCCCCTGGTGTCACTTTCTTTTCTTAAAGGGACACCATTCCTACTGGATCAGGGCCTCATCTCTGTGACCCCATTCAGCCCTAATTACCCACTTAAAGGCCCTATCTCCAAATATAGTCACATTCAAAGGTTAAGGCTTCATCATATGAACTTTGGGAGACACGATTCATTTCATAACTCTGCATAAGGCTCCTTTCTAGAAGCACCAGAGGTTTGGGGTGTCTGAGTGGCTCAGTGGGTTGAGTGTCCATCTCCTGACTTCAGCTCAGGTAATGATCCTAGGGTCATGGGATCGAGCCTGTTGTTGAGCTCCGCGTTGAGTGTGGAGCCTGCTTAAGACTTTCTTTCTCTTTCTCTTTCTCTCTCTCTCTCTCTCTCTCTCTCTAAAAGGAAGGGAGAGAGAGAGGGAGAGTGGAAGGAAGGAAGGAGAGGAAGGAACGAGGAAAGAGGATAGTAAAGGAAAAAGAAGCACCAGGGGTTTGATGAACATCTATTATATGCTGAGCCCTGCTTCCATGTTGGGGGCACAGAGGCTCACCAGCAGTGGCCTTTGCACTCAGCACCCACTGCATTAAAGGATTAGGCTCTGATAAGGGACGATTGGGGCACCATGTGGGCCTTCCAGGGAAGTAACTTGAAATGAGGTTTGAAACATGAGAGGGTGTTCAGCAGCTCAAAAAGGGAAGGAGGGCATTTCCGGCAGAAGGGATGAAGGCCAGGAAGATTCCGGGGCCTGTGGGTCACAGTAAGTGAGGGGAGCACAGTCCGAGGTGAGGAACTGGGCGGGGAGGCTGGAGCCATGAAGAAAGGCCATAGAAAACCTCATGGATGATGTTGAGCCACAAAGGTCCATTCCATTAGCAGAGTCTCCCCTGAAAAGTTTTAAGCAGAGCACAATCTGCTCAGTTCTGCACGATAGAAAGCCCTAAAACTCTGCAATCCAGCCGATCTCTGGCTCTCCCTTACCACTCTGTCATTTGTGCCTAACCGATGTCAGCCGATCAGTGATGGATCACACATTTACTAGATGCATCATTCTTGGCTGCTTTTCTAAAGGGGGTTGTGGAGTGTGTGTGTGTGAGTGTGTGTGACAGAGAGGGAGTGTGCGTGTGTGTGTGTTTGATTAGACCTTCATTATAAATTGCCTTCTGGATTCTGCAGTCTACTTCCCTTTGGTCTAGAGAGGAAGCGTACATCATACTTGAATGTCATACTTCATTACAACAAACACCCATATGGATAATTAGAATCCGGGCTACTAAATTTGTAGTGATAATGGCAATGTAAAGCCTCCTGACCCTGAACTCTCTCTCTACTAAGGACTCGCTCAAGCCCATGGGTACATATATCTTGAAGAACAAAAGCTTCCCTGTTTGCTGGAAGAGAGAATGAGTTTAGGATTTGAAGAGCGGTAGCTTACCGTAATTTCACAGAAGCCTGTAGGATAGTCCAGAAGAAGACAAGGGAATGTCATTTGGGTTTTATTAGGTAATAATTAGCTAATCCCTTTTTAATAACATTGGTTTTAACACTCTCTAAGAATATTTATTTATTTATTTATTTATTTTCAGAGTGAGACAGAGAGTGTGAATGGAGGAGGGACAGAGAGACACAGAATCCGAAAGAGGCTTCAGACCCCAAGCCTGATGTGGGGCTTGAACCCACAAACCGCCAAATCGTGACTTGAGCAAAGTTGCTCAACTCACTGGGCCACCCAGGCGCCCCTAAGAATTTTTTTTAAATAGTCCCTTCCTCTAACTTTGGCTCAGCTCATAATCTCACACTTGTGAGTTTGAGCCCTGTATTGGGCACTCTGCTGTCAGCACTGAGCCCACTAAGGACCTTCTCTCTCCCTTTCTCTCTGGCCCTCTCCTGATCACCCTCTGTCTCTCAAAAATAAATAAAACATTTAAAATAGTCCCTTTTCTTTTATAAATTCTGTGCTAAAAGATGACAGGCATTAAATAAAGCAATCTGATGCCCAAATTTGGATGATCAATATGTGTCATTCAGGTAATATATTGAAAAACAAAATCTTCCCCCAACCCAGAAAATTTCTCCATAACACTAGTAGAAAACGAAAAGGATTTTACAACTGAATAAGCCTCAAACCAGAATGGGACACACAGCACAGGCAGCCTGCTAAAAGATTGCAAAACAGAATTAAACTTCACCTTTTTATATAGCCAAGCAGATACAACCCATTACGTGCATGGTTTCAGGATAAACAGTAACGAGTTCTCAAGACGATTTATTATAGATGGCTCACCCTAGATTTAGCTGGTTAACTGAGGGTTACTGTCTGGGTGATTGGTCTTATGCGCAGGGAGAATCAGCTTCCCTTATCCTTGTGACAGAGATGGTTCTGCAACTCAGAGCAGGTGCTGCCGAAGGTAGGCTCCCTCTGCCCCCCACCCCCGCCCCAGAAACTGGGAGACAGGGCAGCTCTTGCCCTTGATGTTTATATTTCAGAGAGATGGCTCCCGTCCTTGAGAAAGACATTCCTGAGTCATAAAGCTGTCAAGAGCCTTATTTAGTTCTAGAAAGATTTTCACATGTTTCAGACACAGAGAAAATTTACAATTGCAAGATTTCAAAATCCTCTAAGAAAAGTGGAGTGAGAGGCTAGTTGGGGACCCGGTAAAACTCCACTTCACAGCAGTAACAATCATACTAACAGTGCAAAGATTTAACACAGTACTCGCTATGTGGCAACTTATTTATTTCATGCCCACAATAGCTCTATATGCAAGGCTTGTCTGCCTTCATTTTACACTTGAGGAAATGAAGCCAGATCATGTGCTCAAGGTCACAGAACCAACAGGTAATGAAGTTGTAGTTTATACCCAGACAGTCTATGGCCATCATCCCCAGTCCAAATCATGGGACCATCCTGTTTTAGAGAAAAGTAAATGCTTACATGATTTACTATTGGTTAGTATATATATGTGGTCTTTCTGGAAAGACAGAGTGCTACTTACACTATTGTGCATTTTTTTAACGTTTAGTTTTGAGAAAGGGAGAGAGAGAGCGTGCGTGAGTGGGAGAAGGGCAGAGAGGGAGATAGAGGATCCAAAGCAGGCTCTGTGCTGACAACAGAGAGCCCAATGTGGGGCTTGAATCCACGATCCATGAGATCATGACCTGAGCCGAAGTCAGATGCTTCTACCAACTGAGCCACCCAAGCCCCCCAATTATCATGCATTAAAGAACAAAAACTGCCAACATTTACTGAGCTCTTTCTGTTTGCATGGTTTGCCCGTCAAGTCATAAGCATCATCTCAATCAATCTTCAGGACAACCCTGGGAAGGAGGTTCCTCCATCTTTCAAATTAAGGAACTTCTCTAGAGTTACTGAACAAATAGCTGGTGGAATTAGAATTCAAAGCCAAAGAAAATGGCTTCAGAACACATACATTTAATCAATAAATGATATGCCTCCAAGAAAATGAGGACCTTTACATTATCAAGGAAGGCCAGTTGACTCTCAAGACAGCATTTAGAGAAGAAGAAAATGCCTGTGAATTTGAGCTTGTTGAGAGAGCATGAATACCTCAGGCAAGAGAAGTATGGGCAGAGGTGAAGAACAGGGAAATGATACAAACTATCAGTCTTTCCCTGAACAGGAAGGGGAAGAAGCTTAGAGGAAGGTGTGTGAGGCTGAAATTCAACATCAACAGATATAAATTTATTATTGTGAGAAGCCAACGCATATTTGGGTTGCATGAGATGCAATTCCATGTGTGGTAATACTCAATTTGGTTTTGCTTTTATTTTTTTAAGTTGATTTATTTATTTTGAGACAGACAGAGACAGCATGAGTAGTGGAGAGGCAGAGTGAGAGAAAGAATACCAAGCAGGCCCCACACTGTCAGCGCAGTGCCCAATGCAGGGCTCAAACTCACAAACCATGGGATCATGACCTGAGCCAAAACCAAGAGTCAGATGCTTAACCGACTGAGCCACCCAGGTGCCCCACTCTTATTTCTATTTAAAAAAAAATTTTTTTAATTTTTTAATTTATTTTTGAGGGAGAGAGAGACACAGCATGAGTAGAGGAGGGTCAGAGAGAGAGGGAGACACAGAATCCGAAGATAGGTTCCAGGCTCTGAGCTAGCTGTCAGCACAGAGCCCGACATGGGGCTCGAACCCATGAACCGTGAGATCATGACCTGAGCCGAAGTCAGATGTCCAACTGACTGGGCCACCCAGGTGCCCCTATTTCTATTTTTAAAGGATTGTCATGACCACACAGTGAAGTGTTAGTCATGAGCTACTTTGTAAAGTGGAATGGCAAAACAATCATGAAAAATTTTAGAAGATCTCATAGAAGTTGCAAAACTGGTGATAGCATATTAAGATTGATGCCAGGTGTATTAGTTCTTGTGAAGTGCACTGAAAATTGAGGATGCCTCACTCTCACTCTTCCAGGAATATTTGGAGGGGGCTTCATTAGTAAAAGCCTTTCAACCTATATACAATATGGAATGGCTTCATATTAAAACTGGATGGTGAATATTATTGGGATTAATAAATCAGTACTAACATTTTGTCATCAACACAGCTACCAAAGAACCTCGGGGTGCCTGGGTGGCTCAGTCGGTTAAGCGTCCAGCTTTGGCTCAGGTCATAATCTCTCGGTTCGTGGGTTTGAGCCTTGCATCAGGCTCTGTGCTGACAGCTAGCTCAGGGCCTGGAGCCTGTTTTGGATTCTTTGTCTTCCTCTCTCTCTGACCCTCCCCTGCTCGTGCTGTCTCTCTCTGTCTCTCAAAAAATAAGAATCATACTTCTTTTCTAGGCGAGTAACAGAGTCTATGGTATTTCTTTATGGGGCCAAGCAGAGAAGAAAAGAGATATTCATGAATTAACTCTTAAAATTCCTTCTCATGAATTACTTCCCAGAAACGGTCACACGAGAAAACTTCATGCCTGATGTCGAAGTCCACTTGCCTGGTACATACAAAAATAGTGCAGAATTACCAACATCTGATCCTTCCTCCACTTTCTGCCCCACCTCAGCCAAGATCTTGGCCAGAAGAATAGTTTTAGCAAATATCTTTCAACTTTCCTGTGTTAAAATCAATATGTCAGATTGAAAAGGAAGTAGGAGATTAAGAAAAAATAGTGAGAAAGGCAGGGAATATAAAGATTTTTGGTTTTGTTTTAAGAAAAAGAAGCTAGCGGAAGAAAGGGGAAAAATGTGGTAGGACTGTCTCAGGTCGTACAGCTTTGATTTCCCAGATACCTCTTTACATACATATGTGTGTATTTACAGCTAAGTTTTAATATCTCTATCTGTGGGCTCGGGGCTCAGGAGGAGAGAGCCCCCCACACCTCTGCTCCTTCATGGCAGTGGAAGGAATGGAAAGCCTCCACAAGCCCACACTGAGGCTGCAGGTCACTGACTACCTCCGCCAGTCCCTACAGATTTATTTGGCCAGGTTTTTCATAGATTCCTGTGCCTGGTCTGGTTTCATGCATTTATTTAACAAACAACTTTTGACCACCTATGGTATATCAAGCCCCTCATTATGCTGGGAATACAGAGGTGAAGGGGATGCAGTCTCTGATTCAGGGAGCCGCCTGGCATCACCTGGGAGGTAGTTAGACACGCAGATTCTCGGGCTCTCCCCCGGGTGTACTGAATCAAAATCTGCAGTTTTAGCAAGATCACAAGGTGGTTCTTAGACATATTGACATTTGGGAAGCACCGATTTGGTGGATTATTAGCAGGGACAGAGGGGTGCTCCCTCTTCTATTTCTTAACTCCTCCAGTGTGTTGACCGAGAAAGAATTCCTTAAAGATTTAAGCCAACAGGCATTTATGTGGGCAGTTAGAGCTATAATTCAGGAGACACAGACTCAGGTAGAAACCTGACTCTGGTTCTGACATAGACAACAGAACAGGCAGAATTGCCGAGGCTAAAGGTCACCAGTCCAGTTCTCATTCAGGTCCCCTCTACAAAATTGGGATTGAGGAGCAGCTGGGTGGCTCAGTCAGTTAAACATCCAACTTTGGCTCAGGGCATGATCTTACAGTTTGTGAGTTTGAGCCCCGCATCGGGGTCTGTGCTAACAGCTCAGAGCCTAGAGCCTGCTTCCGATTCTGTGTCTCCCTCTCTCTCTGTCCCTCCCTGCTCATACTTTTGTCTCTCTCTCAAAAAAAAAAAAAATAAACATTAAAAACAAAAACACCAGGGATTGAAAGTAGGTTAGCTAGGATTGGTTGGGATGGAATGCAAATGAAGGATGGAAACCAGTCAATCATCGTTGGTTCATTTGGGAAGGATGCCGAGGATTCCGGTGTCATGGTGAGGAGGGACTTAGGTCCAGGCTGAGGGCCGCAGCCGGCAAGTTCATGGTGCCTGCGATGCACAAATTCCTTCTCCCTTTTGGGCTCCTGAAGGCTTGCTTGCTGCGTTTTGAAATCTCCCTTTATAACTGACTCAACAAGTATTTGCTGATCACCTGTCATAGATCAGGCTCCGAGTTAAGAGCTGGGAGTCTGCTGGTGAGCAAGACAGAGGAGGTCCTGAGAGCCTGGTGCTCACACTGTGATGGGGGGAGGAGGAAGAATAGAAAACAAAAAAATATGTGAGACAGTTACAGATTGTGGGCAGTTCTATGAAGCAAATAAACTGTAAATACAATAGAAAGAAACCAGAATGAACCATAACAGGTAGAGTGGTAGAAGTCTGCAGGACTAAGTTATTTCCATGTCATATCTTGCTTTCTGTTCTAAAAATGTAAATAGTCACCAGTACTACCTGGAAAAAAGCCAGATTATAATTTAGTAGTTCCTCCACCCTTATCTGCAGAAGTTATGTTCCAAGGACCCCAGTGGATGCCTGAAACCACAGAATCACAGATAGTATCAAACCCTCAAATATATGTATGTATATATGTTTTTTCCTAGTTATATATATCTGTGATAAAGTTTAATTTATAATAAGCACAGTAAGAGATTAACAACAATAACTAATAATAAAGAGCAACTAGAACAATACGCTGTCCTAAAAGTTATTGACGTGGTCTCTCTCAGAAGAGAGATGGTGTCCTGTACTCATCCTCCTTGTGATGATGTGAGCTGATAAAATGCCTACATGATGACATGAAGTGACACGAGGGACACAGACATTGTGACCCAGTGTTAGGCCATAATTGATCTCCTGACCCCATGTCAGAGGGCAATCATCTGCTTCCCAAAAAATTGAAGCCACAGAAAGCGAAACCATGGATAAGGGGCAACTACTATACTTTTTCCTTCTTTTCTTTCCCTCAGCTCCCCATCCCTTTGCCTCAGCAGCGGTTACTAAAACTGTGGTGCCGCCAGGCAAACACGGCCACATGCACTGGCTCAATCCCAAATAAAAATGTGGATGCAAAGTAAACTGCAGTGCCCAGAAAGAAGCCCTGGTGATGCCTGTCTGGTTAGAGTAAGAAGCCATTAAGGAGCCCGGAAGGGCTGGTGACTGGCAGGTAGCTTCTATCCAGCTGCCTTCCTGTAGCGCCGCAGTCGGGGCCGGGGACTGTCCCAGTAGAGGCTGATGAGTGGGAGGGTGGCATGCAAGGAAAGTGAATTACACCCTTGTTTTCATCAACCCACTGGTCAATTACACAGCAACCAGCTCTGACAAGCTCAGACCCTCTAATCACTTATAAAGTTAGTGTTAATCAAACTGTGACCAAAATCAGTATGAGATTTTTTTTTCTTAATTCAGCCCCAGAGTATGTTGTGAGCACACTTTTATCTTCAGCACAGATCCTGCAGTTAGCCCAACTGAGGGACAAACTACCCTCAAAGGTCACTCTAGCTGGACTCAAAATCAAATTGACATGAGACAGATTAACAGGAGAAAATCAGATTTAATAGGCATTGGCAGGGAATCCACACTGACAACATCAAATTTAATAGGCGTATGCTCAGGGATCCACATAGACGTGGAAATCCTGAAGAGAGTCAGGCATAATGGGGTATATCCGTCCTTCTGAACTAAGGAGAAGTGGGGGGCCTGGAATATCAGAGGAATGCATCCAGGGCAGTACCAAGAGCAGATGTTTGGTAATTAGATGTTTGCTGTACCACACAGATGGGTCACCCAGATCAAGTTGATCTATGTTTAAAACCCTGATTCTGGAAAAGACCCCCAGTTTAGATTCCATGTGGTTAAGGAAGGCACAAAATGTTCTCTTGAGCCTACACAGTCTCAAGTGCCTTCAGCTCAAAATAATCCCCATGCCACAGTGGCACATTCTGGGGGCGGGGGCACCTATCTTGAACCCCTTCAAATGTATTGTCTTTCTTTTTCTGGGACCCCTAATTCTTTATGCTTACAGCAGCACAATTCACAGTAGCCAAAAGGGGGAAACAACCCAGATATCCATCAAGAGGTGAGTAGATAGATAAAATGTGGCATATACATACAATGAAATATTACTCAGTCTTTAAGAAAAAAAAGGAAATCCTGTCATGTGCCACAACATAGGTGAGCCTTATGCTAGTGAAAAGCCAGATACTGTATGATTCCACTCATAGGAGCTATCAAAAGGGGCCCAATTCATAGAAGCAGAAGAAAATGGCAATTACAGAGGGATGGGGAGGGGAGAAGAGAGCTCTTGTCTAATGGGTGTCAAGCTTCAGATCTGCAAGATGGGAGGGTGCTGGAGATCTTCTTCACAACTATGTGAAGGTACTCCACGCTCCTGAACTGTATACTTCCCAGTGACTAAGATGGCGCATTTTATTTTATGTGCTTTTTGCCACAACAACAAAAAACTAAACCACCAGTGCTCTTAAAGCCCAGATTCAAAAGGAAGGGAAAGTAGAACCCACCTCTCAATGAGAACACAGCTAAGGAATCTGCAGCCATCTTTAAGGTGCCCATGTTGGGGCACATCAGGTGTACAGCACCTGCAGACGCAGTAGCGACATATTATTTCCAGGGGACTGTTTGTCTGCGACATATTATTTCCAGGGGACTGTTTGTCTGCGACATATTATTTCCAGGGGACTGTTTCAGCCTCCCAGAGGGGAAGGATGTCAGAAGGCTGTCTCAGAGGCGGGTGCAGTTTGAAACAATGGAGCGGGAAGAAATGGCAAAGCTTCTATAGCCAATGGGAAAAACTGGTCTGGAATGCCTCCCTTCCTCATTTTCACAACAAAGATTCAGCAAGCCTGTCTACTAAAAGCCTGACCGCTCCCACCAAGCGTTTTTCTCATTCAAACAGACTGCCCCCCAGTTCTCCTGACGGTGGGGGCCCTGGGCCCTAATTGAATAGGTTGATAGGAACAATCAGCAGAAGCGGACCACGGGAGACCTTTCAAAGCCCACAAACACATAGAAAATTCAACAACGCAGCATTTAGATAGTTCGGACAATGTGGCCATTATAAATGCCGCTCTCATGAGCAGTGATTCAAATGACAGCTTCGAAAAGGATTTGCAAAGAGCCCTTTAGAAATGGAACATGGGCAACTCAGAGCCCATGACGTGTAACAAGGACAAACCCGACTGAACAAAGATCCAAAGCAGCGTTGAATGGCTTATTTATTCAGCCCTGCTCTGTACAGACCTGGGAGAATATGACATCTTTTAAATTGCCTCCCCTGAGCTATGCAATAGCCATGGTGCCTGGGAAATGTTAGCAAAATTCTGGAAAAAAGAAAAAGAAGCCTGTGTTTTACAAAGCAAAGATCACGGGGTAATCACACAAGTGCTTCCACAGAATTCTTCAGACTGGCCTGGTATCTCACAGCCATTGGTCTGAAGAAGTAATGGCCACATCCAGAGAAGAAAATCCTACCTTTTTATTCTCTTCCAGTCACTGGCTTCCCAAATCTGTCTGCAGGACCAGCCCTTTCTCAGCCTTCAGGTGGGAGATTCCTCACTGTGCGTGCTATTTAAGTCATCATGATGGCATTCTAATTTTACCGCTCCCGGCAAAGTGTTTTCCCAATATGGTGTGGAGAGTGTGTGTATTCCACTCACCACCAGAAGGAACATGCTGGTTATTTTTAGCCTTTCAGTCTGCAGAATTCTCAAGTGCCCTGGGGTTCCTGCTGCATGGTGGTGTCGTGCACTAGGAAGAAAAAATACACAGTGTGAGTAATGTCTAAGTAATTCAGACTCCACACACATATTCCCAGGAGGCCTCGTGATCAGCAGCCTCCGCGAGGACGAGGCAAATGAGGCATCTAGTGTGCGAAATGTCAGGAGGCACTCGGTCTTAAATCTTATACCCTAAGAGCCTCACTCAAGCCTGGCTCCCGGCTTCCCCTTCACTCCTCAGCTCCCCACCCGGCATGGACACTGCTAGTGGGGAGTGCAGTTCCAGTGCTCTCTCAACAAAGGAGAGAGCTTTCAGAAGGAAAGGTTGAATAATCAGTGGTGTAAGGCTAGTGAGGGATCCAATAAGGGATTTGGTCACATAGAGGATATGGGTGATCCAAGATCCCAGCAGGTCCAAGAAGGGTTGGTGATGAATGACTCATCCTGGCCAGCCTCTAGACAGGTTAGACCCCACATGGCAAGGTGTAGACAAGAACTTTGTGAGACCGGTTCCTTCTTACAAGGAGGCCCAGGGTCCTCCCGGGGAGATCCCTCCTCTGCAGGAGGGTCCCTTCTCCTCAGGCTTGGGTACCAGTGCTCTGGGGGCTGATCTAAAGCTCTTTACTCACACCCACAGCCACCCCACCTCCCTGGTCTGCTCTCTTCCTAGCCCACTGTGATTTCATGAAGCCAAATTAGGCAGCTTAGAGCCAGAGGAACAAAAGAGTCTCTGGTTCCTGGATGCCAACAAATAGCTCACACCAAAGTAGGCTTTTCTAGCGTGAAATCAGGAGTATATTTGTTTGTGAACATCAAGAAAATGAAGGCAACCCTCTTGCCTCCCTCTTCCCCTGCACGACACACATGTGGCCCTGTCACTTCCATATGCTACTGATGGGGTTTTGGAGTGGCGGGAGGGCCTGGAGCAGATGGCCAAGAGAGCATTCTTGAGACGTCTTTGGTGCAAAAGGTAGTTTTACTAAAGCACGGGACAGGACCTACGGGCAGAAAGAGCTGCACTGGGGTTGTGAGGAGTGACTGATTAGATACTTTCAGAGTTGGGGTTGGTAAAGACAAAAGGGAAGCCTCCAAACAGACTTTCATATGCTAAAGAGGACTCATCAAATACTGGAGGCCTTGCTGTTGTCAGGCTTCTGTGGTCATCTCTCTCGTAATAACATGAAGGTGGTAGGGAATTCCTGGAGAAATGCTATACTCCCGTATTTGCCTCAAGTATTTGCAGGTTATAAAGAAATTTAATTTTACCAACCATTTACTTCTTGCCTTTGTTCTCCACATCACTGGAGGGAAGCATGATGAGTGATGTTGGGGCTGCAGGAAACTGAACCTTCAGATTTCTAGAGATTAGGAGATTGATAAGGTTACCTTTTTCTTGTAATTTAGTAAGACATTGGTAAACTGATGGAGACTCATATCCTGTATGACTGTGATCTCTATCACTTGGCTGTTTGTTTTATTTCCTCTCCTTTGTTCTTGGGCAGTCAGAAGTGACTGGGGACTATCACACTATCTCACTGTGGGGGAGGGGAGGGGAGCTTGTGCTTTGCCCTCAGCCTGCCTTAGGCTCCCTCACCGCTGCCTTCTCTCACACGTGCAGAGCCACTCTGCACAACCATTACCCTATTCTCGCTCATGTCTTTAAAACTTGCAGCTACTCCTTCCTCTCCCTCACCCCGGCTAGCACCTTTCATAGATCTTACTGGAAAACCCGGACATTTAGCTTTGTGAATTTTACACAGAAAAATATTCAGAGTGAAGAATGCTAGAGCAGTGGAATCATGGACCCACACACCCAACTTTGGATTCCACCAACCAAGACCAGGGCGGCAAAGCAGAGACCACTCAAGGTTCACAAGCACCTGTAGCTATGTGTAAAGCCCATGGGCTGCTCATGTGCTTTTGATAATATCAAAACAAAGCATTCCCTTCCATAGGGCTTCTACTAGCATAATGCAATCTCAGAGAATCATCAGATTCATCATCATTACGGCATGATCATATTTCAATTATCCCCTGTGTAGTCTGGGTTCATTAAAGTAACTGAGTTCTCTCACAGAGAGAAGTTCATTAAAATTGTAATGTGCAGTAGATATTTTAAGGTATTTTAAAGTGTATCAGAAAAACAACAAGCATTTATCCTAGAAACAACAGAATCTTTCAGAGGTGTCTCTAGCACTTGTTCAGAAACTATAATCTTATGATGTGGAATGAGGACTAGAACAGAATAATGGACCAGGTGTTTTATCATTTGTGTTTCTAAGTGTTCTGTGATGGGAACCCAACAAGTTGTTTCCATTCAGCCCAAATCCGGCCAACTTGGTACATTTACCCAACTTCACAGGTTCAAATGGACTCTTAAACCCTGATTAACGGTGCCAAAGTCTATGGACATCATCCAAAGGAAGGAGTTGGTTGTACTATTTGTAATCTAGTTGTATCAGTGCAAGCATAGTCACTGATACTGTGTTGAAGAAGAGGAAAAGCAGCTTATCCCCTGAAAATTTGTCCTAAAGAAAGAATTTAAAGGAAAAAATAGAGCTTTATATGCAAAAACATTTTTTCTTAATAACAAAAAAATGAGAAACCTTGGGGCACCTCATGGCTCAATCAGTGGAGCATCTGACTTTGGCTCAGGTCATGATCTCACAGTTCATGAGTTCAAGCCCCACCTCAGACTCTCTACTGTCAGCACAGAGCCTGCTTCCGATCCTGTGTCCCCCTCTCTCGCTGCCTCTCCCTGACTCCTGGGCATGTGTGCACTTCCTCTCAAAAATAAATAAGCTTTCTTTTTTTTAATGGGAAACCTATGGGGCGCCTGTGTGGCTCAGTCAGTTAAATGTCCAACTTCAGTTCAGATCACGATCTCATGGTTCTGAGTTTGAGCCCCGTGTCAGGCTCTGTGCTAACAGCTCAGAGCCTGGAGCCTGCTTCGGATTCTCTGTCTCCCTCTCTTTGTTTCTCCCCCACTCATGCTCTCTCTCTCTCTCCCTCTCTCTCCCTCTCTCTCTCTCTCTCTCTCTCTCAAAACTAAGTAAACATTTAAAATTTTAACTTTTTTTTTTAAATGGGAAACCTACCTACAATCTGGCAACAGTCAAACAATTAAGGATGGGGTGAAAGGAATGAGAATGAATGGAATATTCTACAGCTATTAGAAATCAGATGCCAATGACGCAGAGTGGAAATGTAGAAAGCTGTTTCTCATGTAATGTTAAGAATGTCATCTGTACTGTGATTCCAACCATGTAAAATAAGTGCACATTTAGATCAAGAACGGAAAGACACATGGGAAGAAAACGGTGTCTCCTTTCTTTGGCGGCTGTTAAAATGTTGCTTGTATAATAAATAACACTTGGAAGGAAAAGGAAAACACGCAAGTGAGACATTTTCTGTGCCAGGCAGAAAAATTGGTGCTGTTTGGGGTCATTTCACGTCCTTCCTTCTTCCTTCAGAGCAGCCCGTCGTCTTCACCCAAATGTGAGGAGTACACGTCTGGGTGATGGGGACCTGCTTGCCGGAAGACCATGCTGTTTGTTTATAGAACAGGAGCCTTAAACTTTTCCGTCTTCTTTGTTAACAACCCTAAGTGCATTTGAACCATTTGCTGGTGTGGTTTTTCTGTGGCAACCCTGCACAAAAATCTTGCTGACAGAAAATGATGCATGTTTCTCTTTCTCTCTTTTTCTTTCTCCTCCCACTGCCCCCCTGCCCCTTTCTGCAGTTCTGCTAAGCCAATATTCTCTAGAATGAGCACAAAACAAATCAAATAACAGCTAAACAAATCGAATAAGAGCTTTTGTACATCAACATCAAGAAGGAAGACTCTTGGGAGAAATCAGAGTACAGAGACGGATCTGGACAAGAGTGAACCATCGACTTGTCAAAGCACTTTCTAAATCTGGATCGGCAGAGATGGGAGTGATTTTCTGGAAGGAGATGTGATAATGGATTAAACACCAGCTCATTGGAAACTATCATCGAATAAGATCAGATCACATTTATGAGAAATCACATTCAGGAAATATTTTAAGAAAGAGGAGTATAAAATGTGCTAGAATTAACATGTACAATATGTATGTACTGAGGTTTGTAAACTGTCCTTTTTTAGTCCACCAGAAAACGAAAAGCTTTAATCTTCCAACCTTATTTGAAAAAAGGCAGTCAATCCTAAATTATTCCTATCTCAAGAGCCTAGAGGCTGATCGAGCATCATTTATGGAGGAAGGGTCTTAGAAAAGGCCTCTGCGTTTTTCCACAGGAGCCATAATCTTTGGTTCCCCGTCTCTGCCATGCATTTCTTTCACTGTGTAATTAGTTACAACTACTCAGTTAAGAGATTTAACACTTCAAGCTTTTTACAGAGTCTGTGTTCAGTTTAATCTGTGCAAGTTATTACTGAGAAAGTGTTTTTGACATATACTATAACCCCATCGAGCTGTGTTTTACAGGAAGTACATCTTAACATCATAAGTTCCCCAGCAACATAGATATCTCTCTCTTTCAGGAAACAGTATCAAGGAACTCTGAAAAATATAGAAAGCTCATTTTCACCTTGGATGCTCACATGTAGTATATAGGCTGCCATCCAATAAACACCTTTTTCTAATTCTCCATAGTATATGCATAGGAATTGAATATACTTCATAAGAAAGCATCTAAAATCCCTCCTGTTTTTTTTCTATTTCTTTGCCATACATGTCATCAGAAAAACCATATCCTTTTTTTCCGTTACTAATAGGAACTTGTTTTTGTTTAAAAAAATCATTCCATTAAAACTATTTCTAAATTATAGTAAGTGGTACTAACAAAATAAATAATAATTTAATAGCCTTAGAAATAAACAAATATATACTTATACAGGTCAAGAAACTTGGTAGGAGTAAGTTGCCTCTTTGTTTACTAACGTTGGATTTTTTTCAAAAATACTCAGATTTCTTTTGGTTGGGTGACATCTGGAAGTAGTTATAACTAGTCAATTGTCTTCAACAATCTTTTGCTCCCGGGCTTCCCCCACTGTCATCCTCATCCCATATCCTGCCAATATTGCAACAACAGAAAAATACGTAATACTGACCTGGCCAACTGCTTGAGAATGAACACAAGCTAAAATGTGCACACAGGGGGTGTGATCGTTGTGAGCCAAACCATGTTCTAGACCTGAGCAGAACAACATGGACATGTAGGATGCCTTCATTTTTAGACTCAAAACTAAGATCAAATTAGCATACATCACTGGGACGCCGATGGAGGGTAAGACGAGAAGTGATACAAATCAGAGTCAGTGTCTCGTACCCTGTCTCTATTAAGATGACACTCTCCTTTGCGCCAAATGTTTCTGGTAGTAGCTATCTTTACCCCATGAAGGAGATTATGTTCTAAATGGCCAAGAGTGTATTACAAGTATGCTCAAATGAGTGAACCCCAAATCACAAAGCTATGGACTTTCTAAAGAACCAAATTAAGGGAATACTTATTATCTCTAAAGTATTAGTCATTCTGGAGTTACTTGTTGCATTAAATATAAGCTCTCCGCGACATTCAAAACGCCCTACTTGCTAAATTTAATTACACACAACTTTTCAAGAATTCATCTTTTATTTAAAGGGAGGTACATCTCTATCTACAATAAAATTAGAAGGTGTTGGTTTTCTCTAATTCACGTAAATCACAGATTCCACTGGGAGTCCTGCACCACTAGCAGTGATGTTTACAAAAATGAAAAAATGCTTCCTATCCACATGCAAATGTTTTTCAACATTTTTTTCCGTGAAACCTAAGTGTAATTTAGCATACCACAGTGCTCTGAAGATGGGTCATTGGTGATGTACCATTTGTACATAGGTAATACACATGTAAATCACTAAGTGTTAAGTATAAGACGTATGTTTTTATCTTTTTTAATAAACAACAGTGACTCCCTTTCTCATTCTGTTCTGTTGTATTGCGTCCAAAAAGTTGTGTGTAATTTTTTTAAGGTCCAGGAAATGTAAAGAAATTTGTTGGAATATCTGAATTTCTGTAAAAAAATAAAAATAAAAATAAGATTTTGTTATTTAAAAGACTGCTTGGTGATGTGGCACACACTCGGTCCATTTGGCGTCTTTGTTCAGTGATCCAGAAGCAAGTTGTGATTTGACCAGAATAGGTATCCTCAGGACATCTCCTCTCTGTCAGATTCCATAATATTCCCCAGCAGCAGACATTTATTAGATACCCAGGGCCCCCATGTAGAAAGCATTATTAACATCTCCAAGCCTCTTCTAGCCAATATAGACATAGACAAGCTAAATCTTCATACACTCAGTAGAATGATATCAGTGTGTAAGTAGCCAGACCGTTCAAGTAAAACTTAACCTGAAATATCCAATTAATTGCTCAGTCTCCATTTTGCAAATTGATTTCTCAGTCTCTCGGACATGAGAACCCTTTTGCAACTGTTCATACTGTGTGTGTGCTGTCTGGGTGAGTTCGGCTGCCGGATGCCACTTACCGTATGGTTCTGAACACCTCTCAGCCTGAGTGTTTTTATCGATAAAATGGACAGAAATATGGGGCACCTGGGTGGCTCAGATGGTTGAATTTCTGACTCCGATTTCAGCTCAGGTCATGATCTCACGGTTCATGGGATCTAGCCCTGAGTCAGGCTCTGTGCTGACAGCATAGAGTCTGTTAGGATTCTCTCTCTTCCTCTCTCTCACTCTTTCTCTCTCTGTCTTTAATAAGCATTTTTTAAAAATGGGCCCAGGGGCACCTGGCTAAGTGCCCTGGGTTAAGTTGGTTAAGCTTCTGACTTCAGCTCAAGTTATGATCTCACATTTCATGAGTTCGAGCCCCACGTCAGGCTCTTATCCTGCTTCAGAGCCTGCTTAGAGCCTGGAGCCTGCTTCAGGTTCTGTGTCTCCCTTTCTCTCTGCCTCTCCTGCTCACACTCTCTCTTCCTCAAAAATAAACGCTAAAAATAATCTTTTAAAAAATGGACTCAATAATACCTGGCCCCATAGTGTGGTGAGGACATAAATTATAGTGTTATTATGCTTGACAGGTAAGAGATACTCAATGAATGTTAATTCCTTACCCTCCTACTACATGCAAGACTTTGAAGGGAGATATGAAACATAAAATACAGCTTCTTTCAACATGCTGAAAGTAATTAGAATAACATTTATGAACAGGGATTGAAAATTCAGATGCCTACAGGGGCCAGGTAGATAAATAAATCAACAAAGCAAAGCAAGCTGGGTTAGGGAGAGAATAGGAAGTAAGGCACCGTGGAGGACTAGAAAGCCCATGTCCTGTCTAAAGACCATAAACAGCCATTACATCAAACATGTAGTGAATCCCTACTGTGTGCCAGGAACCATTCTAAATCCTGAGAAGATAGTGGTTAATCAGACAAAAAAAGGTCCCTGCTCTTATAGGTCTTTGTTCTAGTAGGAAAAGAGACCATAAGCAGGAAAATATCAGCTAAGAATCAATGCCCTTGAGAGAAGTAAGATGTGATGTGTTGAAGAAATCGAGAGGCTGATCAAGGAAGGCAGCTATGAAAAGGCAACATTTATTTTTTTTATATATATTGTCAAATTGGTTTCCATACAGCACCCAGTGCTCATCCCCACAAGTGCCCTCCTCAATGCCCATCACCCACTTTCCCCTCACCCCCATCCCCCATCAACCCTCAGTTTGTTCTCATTATTTGAGAGTCTCTTATGGTTTGCCTCCCTCCCTCTCTGTAACTTTTTCCCCCTTCCCCTCCCCCGTGGTCTTCTATTAAGTTTCGCAAGATACACATGAGTGAGAACATATGGTATCTTTCTCTGACTGACTTATTTCACTTAGCATAATACCCTCCAGTTCCATCCGTGTTGCTGCAAATGGCCAGATTTCATTCTTTCTCATTGCCAAGTAGTGTTATCCATATATAAATGACATCTTTATCCATTTGTCAGTTGATGAACATTTAGGCTCTTTCCATGATTTGGCTATTGTTGAAAGTGTTGCTATAAACATTGGGGTACATGTGCCCCTATGCATCAGCACTCCTGTATCCCTTGGGCAAATTCCTAGCAGTGCTATTGCTGGATCATAGGAGATTCTATTGTTAATTTTTTGAGGAACCTCCACACTGTTTCCCAAAGCAGCTGCACCAGTTTACCAATGTATGAGGGTGCCCATTTCTCCACATCCTTGCCAGCATCTATGGTCTCCTGTTTTGTTGTTCATTTTAGCCACTCTGACCAGCATGAGGTGGTATCTCAGTGTGGTTTTGATTTGTATTTTCCTCATGATGAGTGATGCTGAGCATCATTTCATGTGTCTGTTGGCCATCTGGATGTCCTCTTTGGAGAAGTGTCTGTTCATGTCTTCTGTCCATTTCTTCACTGGATTGTTTGTTTTTCAAGTGTGGAGTTTGATGAGTTCCTTATAGATTTTTGGATACTAGCCCTTTATCCAATATGTCATTTGCAACTTTCTTTTCCCATTCCATTGGTTGCCTTTTAGTTTTATTGATTGTTTCCTTTAGAGTGCAGAAGCTTTTTATCTTGATGATATCCTAATAGTTCATTTTTGCTTTTAATTCTCTTTCCTTTGGAGATGTGTCGAGTAAGACATTGCTGGTGGTTGCCTGCTTTCTCCTCGAGGGTTTTGATGGTTTCCTGTCTCACATTCAGGTTTTTCATCCATTTTGAGTTTATTTTTGTGTATGGTGTAAGAAAGTGGTCTAGTTTCATTCTTCTGCATGTTGCTGTCCAGCTCTTCCAGCACCACCTGTTAAAGAGGCTATCTTTTTTCCACTGGATACTCTTTCCTGCTTTGTCAAAGATTAATTGGCCATATGTTTGTGGTCCAATTCTGGGCTCTCTATTGTATTCCATTGGTCTGTGTGTCTGTTTTTGTGCCAATATCATACTGTCTTGATGATGACAGCTTTGTAGGAGAGGCTAAAGTCTGGGATTGTGATGCCTCGTGTTTTAGTTTTCTTCTTCAATATTACTTTGGCTATTCATGTCAAAAAGGTGGCATTTAAAGCAAGATCTAAATAAGAAGGAGCCCGCCATGTGAAGGAAGAGGGAAGATCACATGCCTCACAGGGGGAGCCACAGCGTAAAGGCTCTAAGGTAGGAATAAGGTCACTATGCTTGAGGAGGAGCAAGGTGCCAGAAGCCAGTGACCTAAGGATGAGGAGGGCCAGGATGGTTGATACTGTTTTTAAATGTGAGGAAAAGCCCTTTGAGGGTCATTCAGGGAAGCTGATGCAAACTATTTTATAATTTTAAGGATTACTCCTGGCTTCTGCTTCTAGCAGTATAAACTAGACACTGTAAAAAGTCTTCCTTACACAATACTCCCAGGTATTGTATAAATTACAATAAGCTTATTTTTAATACACAGCTTAGCTTGCAAGAAAGTAAGAGAAATCCCAAAGGCATTAAAAAAGAAGAGTAAACTGGAAATCGAGTATGAAGTATAAGCAAATGCAGAAACTGGGGATTGCCTGAAGGCAAATGCATTTATCAGAAGAGGGAGTAGGAGGCTGAGCCTTGGGCCCCAGCCAGTGGATGAGCTAAATTTAAGAGTCCCACCCTAAAGCAGGACACTTGAAAATGGCCGCAACCTTCAACCTTGACAAGGGCGGCAGTCCAGGAAAAATGCTCTGCTAGTGTCTTGTCAGGAATTCTGTCTCCACATTAGCTCTAGATGGAGTTGGTATGGGAATTGGGGTGGGGGAGTGGGGGTATAAGGGGTGAGAAAGAAAGAGAGGCTTCGTTGCCCTCTGAAAATTTTAACCCATGGATATGCTCCCACCCCCAAGTCTGGAATTCAATCTTACACTCTGATCATATGGTCAAAGAAACATCAAACCAAGAAATTAAAGACCTTACCAGAGTCCTGGTAGCTTGCAGATTCAAATATACACCTTTTCTGAAGGAAAGCATCTTTATTAACATAGATCTCACCAATTAATCTCAGCTATATGTTCACAATTTTTTAATTACTAAACATGCAAATAAATGATGAAAGGATCAGCAGAAATCATTGAGAATAGATTTATTGCCCCACAGATTTTAGATATTGCAATTACTAGATATGGATTATAAAATAATCATGTTTTATATGTAAAAGAAATAAAAATGGTATCTAAAACATGAATAATATGAAGAAGCCAGTAGATATAACCAGGTAGACTTGAAGAAAAACAAAAAAATGTCTTCGAATTGAAAAATGTAATCATTGAAATTTGGCATCTGGGTGGCTCGGTTAAATGAGTGTCTAACCCTTGATTTTGCTCAGGTCATGGTCTCATGGTTCGTGAGTTCAAGCCCCATGTTGGGCTCTGTGCTGACAGCTCAGAGCCTGAGACTGCTTCCATGCTGTGTCTCCTTCTCTCTCTCTGCCCTACCCCTGCCCTACCCTCTCTCTCTCTCTCTCTTTCTCTCTCTCTCTCTCTCTCTCTCAAAAATAAAAATTTTTTTTTAAAGGTTCAATATAGGGGCACCTGGATAGTTCAGTCAGTTGAGCATTACAACTCTTACAGGCTCAAGTCATGACCTCAAGGTTGTGGGATCAAGCCCCATGTCAGGCTCCTTGGTGAGCATGGACCTTGCTTAAGATTCTTTCTATCTCTCCCTCTGCCCCTCTCCCCCTACTCAAACACACTCTCTCTCTCTCAAAAAAAAAATAAAAATATAATGATAATAAATTTTTAAAGTTCAATATAAATGATAAATTTCAAAGTGAACAATAGAACATATAGTTTCAAAACAATGAGAGGAAGTGGAATAAGAAAACAAAGGGGGAGGGGCACCTGGGAGGCCCAGTTGGTTGAGCATCAGACCCTTGATTTTGGCTCAAGTCATGATCCCAGGGTTGTGGGATCAAGCCCCATGTCAGGCTCTGCACTAAAAGCATGAAGCCTGTTTCTCTCTCTCTCTCTCTCTGCCCCTCCACTGCTCACTCATGTGCATACACTCTTACTCTTGCTCTCTCACTGATTCTTTCTCTCAAAATAAATAAACAAGCATTTAAAAAAGAAAAAGAAAATGGGGCGGTGGCCATGTCACTGTCTGGTAGAGGCATGGAATTTGTGGCTGTTGTCTTTGGAGTAAATGAAATAACGCTCTCATTGGAGGCTGGGAGCGAAACCAAAGCCATGGCCAATGCAGTGGTGACAGACTGGCCACTGCTGCTTCAGGATATCCAGGCCATTATGTTTTGTAACCCATGAAACATACGGAGCCTCAAGGAAAACACATTTTTCAAAGTCCACCAAAATCTGCCTTCAGTGGTGGCTTTTATAGGGGTTTGCGTTTTGAACCCCTAATGACAAAATGAGAGGCAGCATTAATACTAGGCATAAGCCCTAATACTCATAAAGGAAAAACAAGAGATGCTCCTCAACGAATTATGCTTTTAAATAACCCAGGCGAGGGAGGATCGCCTTACATAGCAGCTCAAGTCGTAAAGCTGAAGATTTACTAGAAAGTCAAGCTAAAAAATGAAGTAAATGTGTGATGAATTTAAAGTTGTTAGTTTATATATATGAGTGCCAGCTTTTTATAATAAAATGACTCAAAGCTAAAGAGAGAGAGAGAGAGAGTGAGAAGTGTAGGAAAAGGAGAACAAATAAAAAGCCCAATGTAAGACGGAAGAAAAAAACCAAATTCGACAACAAAATAAAGAAAAACATATTAAATTTGTCAAAGAGATTTCGAGATCAGATTTTTTAAAACCCATCAGTATGCTACTTATAAGAGACATATAAAACATGAGAACACAGAAAAATTGAAAATAAAATAGAAAAATATTCTAGACAAATATGAGCCAAAAGACCAAATATAAACAATAAAAATATTTTCAATAAAACAATCCCCACATGATAATGAAAGCTCCAGTTCGCCCACAAAATATTAATAGTCTAAGGTTGTGGGGTGCCTGGGTGGCTTAGTCAGTTAAGTGTTGAACTCTTGTTTTCAGCTCAGGTCATGATCTCACAGTTCATGAGATCGAGCCCCATGTCAGGCTTGGATTCTCTCTCTCTCTCTCTCTCTCTTCCCCTCCCTACCTCCTCCACTCATAGTCCCTACCTCCCCCACTCATGGGTGTGCTCACTCTCTCTCAAAATAAACTTTAAAAAAGAGTTTTAAAAAAAGGAAAGAAAGAAAAAAGAAAACTACGGGCCAATCGGTATCCTAATACAAACATCATTCTGAAATACCTTTAAGCAAGTCACCACATGAAGAGGCTAAGAGATAAAAACTGTATGATTGCCTGATAAATAAAAAAAATCATTTAATAAAACTTAAAGCCATCTACAATAGCAAGAATTTTTTTTACAAAACTAGGAATAAGGACAATTTTCCTAAGAAACAATTTCTACCACACAATATTCTTTTACTTAGAGCTGTGACATATTAAAAGTAGACCCTTTAAAATAAAGGACTAGACAAATAAGCCCACCATCAGTTCATCTGTCCACATTATTGAAGGCAACACAGTAAAACAAGAGAAAAGAAGAAAAGGTTAAGAATTTGAAAAGAGGGGCGCCTGGGTGGCTCAGCTGGTTGGGTGGCCAACTTCGGCTCAGGTCATGATCTCACATTTGTGGGTTCGAGCCCCGCATCGGGCTCTGTGCCAACAACTCACAGCCTGGAGCCTGTTTCGGATTCTGTGTTTCCCTGTCTTTCTGCCCTGTCTCTCTCTGGCTCAGAAATAAATAAAACATTAAAAAAAAAAAAAAGAATTTGAAGAGAAAAACAAAACTGTCACTATTTTAGGATTGTTATTGCCCTCATATTAAACTGATAAAAATAGATATTACACTTGATCTTAGCTAAAGGCCAAGAGGTGATGTTTAGTTGCCCTCATAAAAAACAAACAAACCAAAGCTACAAATAAAATTTATTAGAATCTGTAACAAAGTAACAACGTGGCTAGATTTAAAATCAATGTATTAAAGTTGCATTTCTCTAGCATAGTAGCAACCAATTAGAAAACATAACTTCAAAAAATATCCTTAACAGTAGCAACAAAAATTATGATACCCAGAAATATATCTAACAAAATGTGTACAGAATCCTTATGGAGAAAATTAGAAAATTTCATTGAAAGACTTTAAAGATTAGTTTGGATGCCTGGGTGGCTCAGTCAGTTGAGTGTCAGACATCAGCTCAGGTCATGATCTCACGGCTCCTGAGTTCAAGCCCTGAGTTGGGCTCTGTGCTAACAGCTCAGAGCCTAAAGCCTGCTTTGGATTCTGTGTGTGTTTCTCTCTGCCCCTCCCCTCCTCACACTCTGTCTATCTTTCTCTCAAAATAAATAAACATTTAAAAAAATGTTAAAGAAAGACTTTAAAGATCTTTAAAAATATAGATATACACTATATTCACTGATAGGAAAATTCAGTATCATTAAGTTCTGATTCTCCTCAAATTGTACAATCAATGACATGCTCACCAAAATTCCATCAGAGCTGAGGAAGTTGACTGGCTGATTCCCAATTTTTGTAGAGATATAAGCTACATGTCTGACTCAGTCAGTAGAGCATGCAACTCTTGATCTCAGGATTGTGAGTTCAAGCCCCACATTGGACATGCAGCCTACTTAAAATATACATATATATTCATATATATACATTTTTGTGGAGGCTCCAGATGCCAAAAATAGCCATGATGCTTCTGAAAATGAACAAAGTAGAAAGATTTGCTCAGATATTTTTTCTTTCTTTTATTTAAAAAAATTTTTTTTAATGTTTTATTTATTTTTGAGACAGAGAGAGACAGAGCATGAGCAGAAGGAGCAGAGAGAGAGGGAGACACAGAATCTGAAGCAGGCTCTGAGCTGTCGGCACAGAGCCTGACCTGGGACTCAAACACACAAACTGTGAGATCATGACCTGAGCCAAAGTCAGAGGCTTGACTGACTGAGCCACCCAGGCGCCCCAATCAGATATTTATTTATTATAAAACTATAATAATTAAGATAGACAAACCAATGAAGCAAGATACAAAGCCTAGAAGTGTATGAATGTACTTTTTTGAAAATTGATATCAGAAGAAATAGCACAATACCTTGGTCCAAAGAGTATACTAGTCACTAAATGGTGCTAGAACATTTGACTGCTTGGGGAGGCGGTTTTACTTGAGACTTCTGTCTTTGCCCGTCTTGTGAGCAGGGACACGGACTGCCTTTATTCCAGGCTGTCTTTCCAAGATTCTCTGTATAGCAAACAGCCTGGGAAGACAGAGATGAGGCCTCCCTCCAGAACAAAGGGGAGATTTGTTTATTGTTCTTTAATAGAGATAATATCTCCCTCTAAGGCAAAGTCCGATTGGATTCTTGCCCATTATAAAAGATTCAGGTTCTCTAACACTCAGGATTCCTCTCCGGCAATGCAGGTATCACCCAGCCCTCCCTTCATAGCCCTCTGGGAATGTGACAAAGGGAACCAATGCTGACATGCTACTTGCTGGGCTGTGGGTGATGAAGTCCTTTGTCTCTGACCAGGGGTCTCGTGTTCTGCCGATATCCACAGACTGTGGCAGTCCAGCTTCTTAGTTTGCAAGTAGAATTACAATCATAGTGCTTCAGTTATCCCCTTGAAAAAAATATTTAGGGATGCCTGGGTGGCTCAGTCAGTAAGCCTCTGACTCTTGATTTCAACTCAGATCATCATCTCACCATTCATGGGATTGAGCCTCACATTGGGCTCTGCACTGACAGCCCAGACCCTGCTTGGGATTCTCTCCCTTCTTTTCTCTCCCCCTCTCAAAATAAATAAATAAATATTTTAAAAAGAGAAAAAAGGAAATTAGACATCTGATTCACAGTGTACACAGAAATCTACTCCAGATGAATTAAGGTCTTAACTCTGAAAAGCAACATTTTAATTTTTAGAAGAAAATATGGATGGTCTCAGGAAGGGGAAGGATTTATTGAACAAAACAAAACATAAAGGAAGTCATTGATAAATTCAACTAGCCTCAAATAAGAGACTTATGTTCAACAAAATATTCCACAAAGAAAACTAAAAGCCATAAATTGAGAGAAGATGTTTGTTGAATATATTACTGGTAAAAGTTAACAATACAAAATATATAGGGAAATCTTAAAAATTAATTTCCTAAAAGCCAAAAGAAAATGAGCAAAAGATATATATAGGAATTTAACAACAATAACAACAAAAAACACACGGGTGCCTGGACAACTCTGTTGGTGGAGTGTGACTCTTGACCCCAGGGTTGTGAGTTGGAACCCCATGGTGGGTGTAGAGATTACTTAAAAATAAAATCTTCATCACTTCTTGGCCTTTTGGCTAAGATCAAGTGTAGTATCTGTTGTTATCAGTTTAATATCTGATACGTCCTCTATCCAAGGACAATATATTAAATGGATTTTTGGAATCAGGAGATGGCATAGGCACTTGCTCCGTCCACTCCACACATCGACCTGGTATTGCAGTACTGCTGGCGACGGTGCACCAATAAATAAATAAATGAATGAATAAATAAATAAATAAAATCTCCAAAATACACACACACCCAAATGGCAAACATATGACAAGACATTCAGCAGCAATAAAAAAATGTAAGTTAATTGCAAATGATAATATTCATTTTATTGGCGTAAATTACAAATCTGACAGAACTAAGTGTTAGAATGGGTGCTCAGCAGCGAGGGTTCTTACGCTATCAGTGAGAGTAAAACCTGGCTTGATCACTTTGAAAAACAACTGGCATTATCTTGTAAAATTGAACATTTGTATATACGAAATTCATTATATTCCTAGCTATATGTGCTGGAGAAATTATTGAACATAAGCAGCAAAAAAAGAAAGGTACTAAAATGCAAAACACAATATTCATCAACAGAGAATAGATAAAGAGTGGATTGTTCAAAATTTATTTTTCTGTTAATTAATTTACCCTTACTATAGACAGGGAAATGAATAAGCCAAGTTCATAAACAACTACATGAGTGATTAGATCTGTAATGTTGAAAGGGGAAAAGAAACAAGTTGCAGCAGATACACTGTGGCTCCATTTTTACAAATATAAAAAACAAGCAATACTAAACAATATGTTAGTTAGAGATAAATACCTATATGGTAGGACTCTAAAGCACAGGAATGATAAAAACAGATCTCAGTATTGTGGTAACCGGGGCACCTGGCTGGCTCAGTCGGCAGAGCATGCGACTCTTGATCTGGGGTGGTGAGTTCAAGCCCCAGGTTGAGTGTAGAGCTTACTTAAAAAAGAATTAAAAGAAAAAAGATTGTGGTTACTCATGGAGAACAGGGAAGGATTGTAATCAAGGAAAGGCATACAGGCAACTTTAACAGGTCCTGATCTTAATGGAGAGAAGGGTTCATAGGTCCATTTGCCTCATGTTTCCTAAATTATGTATATGTAATACTTCTGTATCAAATATTATCTAATAAAATAAAAGCCACAGAATATTTTTAAAAATAACTGACAATTGTGAGGAAAGGAAAAGGTCAGGAAGGTCAGGAACAGGGGTGCCTGGCTAGCTCAGTTGATAAAGCATAGGACTCTTGATCTCAGAGTTGTGAGTTCAAGCCCCATGTTGGGTGTAGAGATTATTAAAAAAAAAAAAAAAAAACAAGAAGAAGAAGGTTGAGAGGAGAGGCAGGGGGATAGGAGGGAAGCTGTTGAGGGAAGGTGCTGGCTGAAAGCAGAACAGAGTAGAGATAGAAGGAGGGGAATAAATGGAGGGCGGTGTTGTAGAGTGGGTTTCCTGGGAAGCCAACTGGGAAAGATCAGGGTGAAAGAAGTTTATTGTGCAGGGTTCTTGGGGATCCGCACCGATGAAAGGGAGGCAGCAGCAGGGCGGGCACGAGAAGGCGGCCTGCGATGAGGCAAGCAGGCTCACAGAGGTCTCGGCTGACCCACAGGAAGCACAGACACTGGGATAGCTTTCAGGTTGTCCTGCATTATGTTGGGGCCGGGCCTCAAGTGTCCGTCACTGTATGTGGGTTGCTTGCCTCCAGGAAGGAGGTGTAATCTTGGATGTGGTGGCTCTCTTCAGCTGAGGGCAGTTTTTAGAGAGGGCAGAGGGCTGTGAGGTGGCAACCCATCCAGAAGCTGTGGGAATAAGGCCTAGTTCTGAAGAGGAGGGGGCCTGGGTGCCTCACATTGGGGAATATGAGACTTGTTGGTGGACTGAATGTGAAAGATGAAGAAAGAGAACTACTGAAAAGGCAAGTTGGTTCCTGACACAGGAATAAGAGGAAGAGTGGGGAGGGGGAGGAAGAGGAGGAGGTTACAAGTGCTTTCAAGTCCATTGTCTCATTTGCCTTCACAACAGCCCTATGAGTTAGTATTATGCCCTTTTAACAAACGAGGGATGTGAGACTCAGAGAGGCTAAATGATTTGCCCATAAGGTCACAGAGGATCGGGGAACCTGGCTGGCTCAGTCAGAGGAGACTGTCACTCTTGATTTCAGGGTCATGAGTTCAAGCCCCATGTTGAGTGCACAGATGACTTAAATAAATAATTTAGGGGTGCCTGGGTGGCTCAGTCGGTTAAGCATCCAATTTTGGCTCAGGCCATGATCTTGCAGTTCATGGGTGACAGCTCAGAGCCTGGATCTTGCTTCAGATTCTCTGTCTCCCTCTCTCTCTGCCTGCCCCCTCTTTATCTCTCTCTGTCTTTCAAAAATAAACATTAAAAAAAAGAAAGGATCACAGAAGATGGTCTTCACCACAGACATCCTCACTTCTTATTTTGACAATGGCTTTCAGGTACACTTTAGCTTTCGGTGGTCTGTGGGCAGGAGTCAGCCTGTGTCTGCCTTTCAAATGTCCTGAAACTTCAGTTTCTTGGAGGGATTAGCTGAATTTCATTTCTTCAGTGCTGGTTCCCTGTGATCCTTCTAGAACAGACTAATAGTTTGCATATGATAGCTACAAAGAAAAAAAAGAGAATGCATTTCTAAGTCAGTTTTTCATTTTAAAAACATTGAGCATCAAGGCACAAGTATACTGCCTTCTCTGAAATACATTATTAATTCTTTCTCCAAGGTATTATGCCAGTTAGATCATTAAAATTGATTCTATGATGGCCACTCCTTGGTGAACTGAGATGAGGAAATGGGTTTACCTTACTTCCTGCCACTCACTCTCTTAAATAAAAAGCAGGGAGTGCTTGGTTGGCTCAGTTGGCTAAGTGTCCAGCTCTTGATCTCAGCTCAGGTCTTGATCTCAAGGTCATGAGTTCAAGCCCAACATTGGGCTCTGCATTGGGTGTAAAGCCTACAGTGAGTGAATGAATGAATGAATGAATGAATGAATAGTTGGGAATTCCCTTCTAATGGGTGATATCTATTTCATTATCTCACTCAGGCTCAGATGTCATCACCCAGGGCTCAGATGTCAAACCCACCTATGGCTCAATCCCAGTTTCCAGAATTACTTCAATACTGGCCTTCCCTCTGGCATTAACTGAAAGTAGTTTTTCTTTTTTTTTAACTTTTTTAACATTTATTTTTGAGAGATAGAGAGACAGAGCATGATCGGGGAGGGGCAGAGAGAGGGAGCAAGCACCAGGCTCCGATCAGTTAGCACAGTGCCCAATGAGGGGCTCAAACTCACAAACTGCGAGATCCTGACCTGAGCCGAAGTCAGACGTTTAACCGACTGAGCCACCCAGGTGCCCCAAAAGGAACTTTTCTTAAGGACCAATTGGCAAATATGTTTGCAATTTTGGACTAAAGGCTGATTCTTGGACAAGCCATCATGGTGAACTATAAGATTCCTTGAAGTATGTGGATGTGACATTATCTTGCCAACAGTTTCTGGAGTCCAAACATTTACTTAAAACTGTAGCTTCCTCCAAAGCAGGAATTTCTAAAATTTTAGAAGCAGCTTTCCTTATCAAAGCCTTTACACTGGTCAGGTCTTCTGATTTTAAAAAGCTTGTGAATTCTCTTCTATGTGATTAAAACCCATTTGGAATTAAATACAGTTGCCCTGATCATGTAAAAAATGATGAAGTTGCTGTTCTAGAGCTTACTTTACTATACAGACTTAGAAAGCGGCTGATTTTTTTTTAATTGATCTGGTACTGCCATCTTGTGGTGTGTTTCATTGCAAATTTCATCACCCTTTAGTGCATTATCTGTAGATCCACTGGGTTACCTTAAAAGCATCATAGAATCAAGGGTTTATGCTTGCAAGTATAGAGAGAACTAGTTCCTCTGTGCTATATACAAGTCCCCCCATATGCCTGATAGGCTAAGAAAAAATTAACATAATTATGGAAGGAAGCTCCCAACAGAGATCCTCTTAAACAACTGAGGCTCCTAATGTTAGTTTTGGTTTTTACTTATCTTCAATTTTTACCATAATTATCCCCCAGAAGCTGTTTCTTTCCTAGATAAATCAATACAATTTTTGCTGGCTGATTTAACATCCACTCCATTTGGAAAGACAGAATTGTATAAAGGGGGAACACACGAGAGCTAATAGGATACTATCTGTGTGCATTTTTTTAAGTTTACTTATTTATTTTGAGAGAAAGAGAGCAAGTGGGGGAGGGGCAGAGAGAGAGGGAGAGAGAGAATCCCAAGTAGGCTCCACACTGTCATCCCAGAGCCCGATGGCAAGCTCAATCCCAGAACCGTGAGATCATGACCTGAGTTATCAAGAGTTAGACACTAATCAAGAGTTAGACTCTTGGGTGCCTCGGTGGCTCAGTCGGTTAAGCAGCCAACTTTGGCTCAGGTCATGATCTCATGGCTCGTGGGTTTGAGTCCCGCATCAGGCTCTGAGTTGACAGCTCAGAGCCTGCAGCCTGCTTCAAATTCTGTGTCTTCCTCTCTCTCTGCCCCTCCCCCGCTCATGCTCTGTTTCTCTCTGTCTCAATAATAAATAAAAACATTAAAAAAAAAAAAGAGTTAGACTCTTAACTGACAGAGCCACCCAGATGTGCTGATGCTGTTTGGGTTCAAATCCTAGCTCATAACTTGCAATCATGTGTACCTTTGGACTAATTATAAAAAATCTCCATACCTCAGTTTTATAATCTGTAAAACAGGGATAATAATCAATTCTACCTCATAGAGTAGTGTAAGAGACTCTATGAGACCAGGGTTTGTGGGACAATGGCTCTTTAACTCTAACCTGGGCCCTCCTTGGGCCCTCCTTTTCCCCTTAGGCTACCTCAGCCTGGTAAATCAAGGTTAGGCTTTTAAAAGTACAAAATATCCCCCCAAAAGTGCACATGATTCTAACTTTCATTTGTAGGCAGAGCAAAGAGTAAATGTGGATGATCTCCATGCCTATTGATTAACGCTGAGAAACAGCTTAAATGAGCCAGTGAACCAAAAGATAAGCCCGGTCTAGAAGCAGCTGTGGCTCTAAGCCCCAGCACGGGACTGGAAGTCCATGAGACAGCTCAGCAGATGGAGAGCCAAAGCCCTGCTCCTATAGGCTTCATAGCCGAGCTAAGTAAATATACACATCCAAAAAAAAAAACAACCCTATGAAGTAGATATTATTAGCCCCATTTTGCAGTACAAGAAACTAAGTCTCAGAGAAGAAAATGTCTAATGTCAGGTACCTAGTAGGGGGCAGCGTAAGGACTCTGACCCTTGTGTCCAAGCCCTTAACCCTAAAACTGCCCTTCCTGCTAGAGGTTATATTGCCTTATCTACAAGTATATGCTGGGAGTTCAAGTTCCAGGTCTGTTTATGAATATGCACAAGTTCTTCAAAAAATGTTTCTTAATGTTTATTCATTTTTGAGAAAAAGTGTGAACAGGGGAGGGGTGGAGAGAGAGGGGGACAGAGGATCCGAAGTGGGCTCTGAGCTAACAACAGTGAGCCCAATGAGAGGCTAGAAGTCACAAACCATGAGATCATGACCTGAGCTGAAATCAGACTCTCCTCCAACTAAGCCACCCAGGCACCTCCACACCCCACCCCATTTTTTTTTTAATTACAGGAATATTAGGTTCTCTGCTCCTATACTAATGAGTGGAGCTTCAGGGCAGGCTGTGTAGGAATATTAAATGGCTAGACAGTACCATGTCCACATGCAGCCCAAAGTAGACATGAAGGGCTTTATATGCCTCTAAAGAATAAACCCAAGAATCACCACAAATCCGCCAGTGCCCTTGGCATAGGAATTTGCCACCACAAGGACCTTGTCCACTTGACCCCCAAAATGAGTCCAATTATTTCTGGTAGCCAACCTCCAAGACAGCCCCCAGTGAACCCTGCCTCCTGGTATCCACAGTTTTGCATAATCTCCCATATTCTACCAGAGTTGGTCTAAGTGATCAACAGCATACAGCAAAAGTGATGGTATGTCACTTCCAATCCTTGGTTTTAAAATACTGTGACTGCAGTGCCTGGGTGGCTCAGTCAGCTAAGTGTCTGACTCTTGATTTTGGTTCAGGTCATGATCTCACATTTTGCATAGATTGAGCCCCCTGTGGGACTCTGCACCAACAGCGAGGAGCCTACTTAGGCATTTCTCTCCCCCTCTCTCTCTGCCCCTCTCCTGCTCACACACTCTCTCAAAATAAATAAATAAACTTTAAAAAATAATAATTTAAATTAAAACAAAATAAAACAAAACAAAATACAATACAATACTATGGGGCACCTGGGTGGCTCGGTTGGTTAGGTGTCCAACTTGGGCTCAAGCATGATTTCACAGCCTGGGAGCTGAGCCCTACATCCGGGCTTTCCGCTGTCAGCACAGAGCCCACATCAGATCTTCCTCTTTCTCTGCCTCCCCCCACTCATTCTCTCTCTCTCTTTCTCTCACTCTCAAATACATAAACATTTTTTTAAAAATAAAATACTATGACTTCTGCCTTAAGCTCTCATCACTCACAGAAGAAGCAGGTGCCATGTTTTGTGGACATTCAGAAAGGCTATTGAAAACCTACAAGTTAAGGAACCAAGACCTCTAGCCAACAGCCAACAAGGAACTGTAGCCCAGCAGGACCCATATGAGTGAGTTTGGAAGCAGCTTCTCCAGCCTCAGGCGAGCCTTTCAGTGACTGTGGCCCCACTGAACAGCTTGCTCCAACCCCAGCTATGCACTCCTGGGTTCTCCACTCTAAGAAACCACGTAAGATAACTAATGTCTATTGCTTTAAACTGCTACCAGAATGGGTCATTTGCTACACAGTAATAGTATCCATGCAGTAGAAGAGCTGACGCTTCGGAGACCGGCACACTGCTTTCAACTCTGGTTCCCTACTCCCTGAGCACATAGCACAACCTGTCCGAGCCTCAGGCTTCTCAAGAGCAAAAAGGGAGGTAACACTGATTGTAAAGGGTAAGGATCAAAGGAAAGAAGTTAGAACAGAGACTATTCCTCTTTGCAACATTTTTTCCCTCTTTGCAACATTTTAAAGCTAGAGTTAGAATTCCCTCAGAACAAGTAGGGGCGCCTGGGTGGATCAGTCTGCTGAGCATCTGACTTAGGCTCAGGTCATGAACTCCTGGTTTGTGAATTCCAGGCCCCCATCAGGCTCTCTGTTGTCAACACAGATCCCACTGAGGATCCTCTGCACTCCTCCTCTGTCCCTCACATGTGGGGGCTTGGGGGGGCGAGGGTGTCCTCTCTCTCAGTAATAAATAAACATTAAAAAAAAAAAAGAATTCCCTCAGAACAAGTACCTGTGTGACAATAATAATAGGTGATAATTGCATGACCAACATTGCAATAATAATAATAATAATAATAATAATAATTCCTTATTTCACATCAGGCTTTGTGCCAAGGACTTAAATTTCAGGTACAAACCTCTTGTACTATTCAGATATAGTTTTATTCTCTTTATAGATACGATAGAGTGTAGCATTAATAGTAGCACATCATGTATCCTCAAATTTTGGTCTATAATGGTGCCTGGATGGCTCAGTTTGTAGAGCGTCCAACTCTTGATCTTGGTGTTGTGAGTTTGAGCCCCACACTGGGGATAGAGTTTACTTTAAAAAATAAAATTTTGTTTAAAAAAATAAAGAAAGAAAAGAAAAAAAATTTTCTTTTATAGAAATGATACTTAAGAAAACCCGGGCACCTGGGTGGCTCAGTTGGTTGAGTGTCCGACTTCGGCTCAGGTCATGATCTTATGGTTCATGGGTTCGAGCCCCACGTCAGGCTCTGTGCTGACAGCTCAGAGACTGGAACCTGTCTTCAGATTCTGTATCTCCCTCTCTCTCTGACCCTCCCCTGCTCGCACTGTCTCTCTCTGTCTCTCAAAAATAAATTAAAAAACATAAAAGACCCACCCGATCTACAGGGGCACCTGGGTGGCTCTGTCAGTTGAGCATCCGACTTCTGCTCAGGTCATGATCTCACAGTTGTTGGGTTCGAGCCCTGCGTCAGGCTCTGTGCTGACAGCTCAGAGCCTGGAGCCTGCTTCGGATTCTGTGTATGTGTCTCTCTCTCTGCCACTCCCCTGCTCTTGCTCTCTCAAAAATAAACATAAAAATAAAAAATAAATAACCCTGTCTGCAGGGTGCCTGGCTGGCTCAGTCATTAGACCATGTGTCTCAATCTCAAGGTCATGATTTCAAGCCCCACATTGGTCATGTAGCCTAGTTTAAGGATAAATAAAAAATAGGGGCACCTGGGTGGCTCAGTCAGTTATCTCACAGCCATGAGATCGAGCCCCGTGTTAGGTTCTGCACTGAGCATGGACCCTGCTTGAGATTCTCTTTCTCTCCCTCTGCCCCTCTTTCTCTTTTTTAATAATAATTTATTTAAATAATAAATTTAATTAATTTATTTATTTAAAAACCCTATCTTATAGAATAAGAAAGACGTTAAATTATTAAATAAATCACACAGTGTATTTTCCTTGCTTCCCATATACATATAATCATTCAATAACTCATAGCAAAGTATTTATATGCAAGACACATTATGTGCAAGACATTGTCCAAGGTACTGCAAGGTATGAAAACTTGTCTAATGGATTATCTCTGTTCAAGGAGTTTAGAGACTTCTCAAGATAAAATAATATGAGGGGTGCCTGGGTGGCTCAGTTGGTTAAGCAGCCAACTTCAGCTCAGGTCATGATCTCATGGTTTGTGAGTTTGAGCCCCAAGTTGGGCTCTGTGCTGACAGCTCAGAGCCTGGAGCCTGATTCTGTGTCTCCTTCACTCTCTGCCCTTCTCCTGCTTACACTCTGTCTCTCAAAAATAAACATTTTTTTTAAAAAAGAAGATAAAATAATATGAAAGCCTAAACACTGTAAATAAATGAAGTTGCAAGGAAGTAAATGACTAAACAACATAGCAAACCAGATTGGCCTTGAATGTATCTGGAAAAAAATTTGTTTTTTCTAGCTTTATGGATTTAGGATTTAGGCAAAATCACTTACCTGTCTGCCTCAAGTTCCTCATCTGTAAAATTGGGCTAATAAGGTGTAAGTTAATGAGATCCCTCACACAGTCATTGTAAGGACCAAAAAAAACGTAGAATGTATTTTTTCCTGATTTAGGAAGAATCTTATTCTATTTCTAATGTATGGGTCATAGGAAATTATAAACAAAAAAATAAACCAGGCTGGAATATGGAATGTGCTGGGAGTTATAGAGAAAGTGGTTCTTGATTTGGCCTTAAGACCAAACCAGCTTTAAATGATCTGGGATGAGATGCACCTGGCTAACTCAGAGGAGTGTAGGACTCTTGATCTCAGGGGTTGTGAGTTCAATCCCCACGTTAGATGTAGAGATTACTAAAATATAAATAAACTTAAATAAAATGGGGGGGTGCCTGGGTGGCTCAGTCAGCTAAGCGTCCAACTTCGCCTCAGGTCATGATCTCGCAGTTTCGTGGGTTCAAGCCTCACATCAGGTTCTGTGCTGACAGCTCAGAGCCTGGAGCCTGTTTCGGATTCTGTGTCTCCCTCTCTCTCTGCTGCTCCCCCACTCATGCTCTGTCTCTCTCTGTGTCAAAAATAAATGAACTATATTTTTAAAAGTTTTTAAATAAAAAATAAAATGAATGATCTCGGAGGAGAAAGTAGGGGGTGAGGGTGAGGTAGGCAAACCCAGCATGTTCTGTGCATGTGGGGTAATTGGAAGGACAGTCTTGACGTTTCCCTGCCACAACAATACTGTCACCAGTAATGATTCCACTCTTTAATAAGTAATAAAACAAATCATTATAATAGCAAACTTTATGTCACGCTAAAGACTTTGTGTTGATTAGCCCACTTAGTCCTCACAACAGCACTATGAGGTAGTAATAGCGTTACCAGCCCATTCTCCAGAGAAGAAACTGAAGCTCAGGGCTGAAATCATGCGCCCAAGATCTTGTGGTCACCGAGCAGCAAAGCTGGGCCTGAACCGCCACTCCTCTTGCTCACCCCCCAAACCCCCCCACCCCCCAGGGCTCTTAACTGCTGTGTTCAGCTCTCACTGGTTAATCAGTGACACATTTTTCACTCTATTTAACATTTTCCCACCACCTAGCCAAATCCCAAGACAAATGACCAGAAATATCTCAGGAAAAGTAAAGTAGTTTTAAATTAGCTCAAGTTAATATTAAGCCAACAAAACAATATCTGCTTTGTCCCCAAGTGATGGCTCTTAACCTTCAGGAGTTGGGGACCCCTCCAAAAATCTTACAACAATTAAAGTCCCTTTTTCAGGAAAGATGTGCATATATATACAAATATAAAGTGTGCATAGAATTTCAGGGATTTCCCTGAAGCCCAGGGAACTTAAGTTAACACCTCTTGACCTCACAATTTCCAGAGGAGATAAAGCCCCCTCCCACCCCCGAGTGTAAATGGTTCGGGGAGCTATGTGGGGTCCCAATGTCCTCATTAGAAGAGATCATCAGGGGTGCTGCGACAGGAAGCTGCCTGGCCTGCATACATATTCAAATCACAAACTTTCTCTTCAAGCACATGCATTTTATTGAATAAGCATTTGCGTTCTTGGCAAGCTTCCTGGACTGGGACTGTTGATGCCTTTGTTCTGCCTGTGTGAGGGGGGCTGGCTGTGGGTCGGCCTTCTGGCGGGAGCCTGTGTAACCAGACGGTGTTGCTGCTGCCGCACACACTGCAGGTGCCACCAGCAGCTGGAGTGGGCAGAAGCCACTTCCAGCCAAGGGACCAGAAAAAAGCCAGAATTCACCCACCTCCAGACCCATCCTCAAACAGTCCAGCCCCATGTGCACTGGGGCGGGTCAAAAGCATAATACATAGTTTCTGTTCCCTAACTCTGAGCTTAGCAGGAGTGCCTTTCTCCGAATTTTCTTTTGTGCAAGGAACAAAACTCAGACAAACATTAAACAGTAAAAAATGAGTTCAGGGACACCTGGGTGGCTCAGTGGGTTAAGCGTCCAACTCTCGAATTTGGCTTCTGTCACGATGTCACGAACCGATGAACTGTGTGGACTCCTCACAGTCAGTGCAGAGCCTGCTTGGGGTTCTGTCTCTCGCTCTCGCTCTCTCTCTCTTTCTCTCTCTCTCTCTCTGCCCTTCTCCACCCCCACCCCTGGCCCCACTCACATTCTCTGGCTCTCAAACTTAATAAATATTAAAAGAAAAAAAAAGAATGAGTTTAGGGGACAGATGTAGGTTCAAATCCCAGCTTTACCACTTACTTGAGCTAGTTACTTAGCATCTCGGAACCTCCCGTTTCTAGCCTAGAAAATGTGGATACTAATGTTCATATTCCAAAATTGATCAGAAGATTAAATAATAAAACACTTAAGTTCCTGACACATACTGAGCATTTAATGAGCAGATGCTAAAATCAGACTTGATGGAATTTCTGGCTGTCAAATTTCCACTGAGAGTAGTAACCCCCTTAGAAGGGTGTATTTAAATCCTGGAAGGGCGGCTGGGTGGCTCAGTCAGTTGAGCGTCCAGCTTCAGCTCAGATCATGATCTCACGACTCGTGAGTTCAACCCCTGCGTCAGGCTCTGTGCTAACAGCTCAGAACCTGGAACCTGCTTCAGATTCTGTGTCCCTCTCTCTCTCTCTCCCCTATTTGCACTCTGTCTCTTTCAAAAATAAACATTTTTTAAAAATCTAAAAAAGAAATAAAGAAAATCAAGAGCTGTTGTAATCTCAAGGAAATGTAAATGATCCATAAATCCTAAACCTTCTAGGTCAGAGGCCATAGCTGCTTCCTTCGAGTTTTCACCATTCCTGGCACAGAGCGTGGTGGACAATTAAATGTTGGCAAGTCCACATAGGCCAGAAGGGAGTCACAGAGAGCTAGGATCCCTTCACAAGTGGAGCAGATTTCCTGTTTGCTGTCAGAAGACAGCGTCAGTGTTAAATCATGACTACACTCAAGAGTGCTGTGGGCAGGGGAGAAGATTGGTCTTCTGCAGCTTTCTCTGATTCTTTGGCTCCCAGGAGTTTACTGCAAAGCACCTTTGGGTGAGCTCTTCATCTCTTAGTGTGGAGGTAAAGGAAAGGCCTTGGGGAAGTCAGTTGGATTTATTTATATCCTGTATGTTTAAAGCAAACAAACAAAAAAGAATTTGAGGGCACCTGACTGGCTCGATTGGAAGAGCATTGGAATCTTGAACTCAGAGTCCTAGTTTGAGCCCCACATTGGGTGTAGAGATGACTTTTAAAAATTAAACTTAGGGGCGCCTGGGTGGCTCAGTCAGATAAGCTTCCAGCTCTTGATTTCTGCTCAGGTCATGATCTCACTGTGTGTGGGTTCAAGCCCCCCACTGGGATCTGCAGTGTGGAGCCTGCTTGGGATACTCTCTCTCTCTGCCCTTCCCCTGCTCGCTCTCTTTCTCTCTCTCTCAAATAAATAAACTTTTAAAAATAAATAAACTTAAAGAAAAGATTTTGAAGAGAATTTACAGTAAAAGACATACAATAAACTTAACAAAATAGAATCCAGGATTGAAGAAAAAAGAAGCAGCAGATGTGATGTCCCTAAAACATACCAAAATTATAAATATCACGCTAAGCATCATTTTGTTTGGTTGGTTGGTTGGTTGATTGGTTTGGTTCTGTTTTGTTTCTTAGTGAGCTGTGCACCCATCGTGGGGCTCAAATTCACAACCCCCAGATCAAAAGTTGCATACTCTACTGAATGAGCCAGTCAGGCGCCCTTCACTCTACACTTCTTGAATAAAAAGAAAGACAATGAATGTCATAGCTCTCATCAGAAAAACATAAAATGAAAAAAAAATTTTTAAACAAAAAAAAAAAGAAAGAAAAGGGGCACCTGGGTGGCTCAGTCAGTTAAGCATCTGGCTTCAGCTCAGGTCATGATCTCACTGTTCATGGGTTCGAGCCCTGTGTCGAGCTCTGTGCTGACAGCTAGCTCAGAGCGTGAAGCCTGTTTCAGATTCTGTATTTCCCTCTCTCTGACCCTCCCCTGCTTGTGCTGTCTCTCTGTCTCTCAAAAATAAATAAAAAACAAAAAAGTTTAAAAAAAGAAAAACAAAATGCCAATTTTTAGAGGGAGACACAACTCTTGTGGCACAAAATTCTGATGACAGTCTCTCGGACGGAACATACATAAGAAACTGCAGTCATGCCAGTTCCTGTTTTCAACAACTGTTTTACGATAAATAAGTGGTTTCATGTGGCTACTTATCATAATGACCTGAAATGAAACAACTCAGGGGAGATGATCAGCCAACACCAGGATGTGGGACATTCTAATGTAGCTTCATGACTTCAGAAAGTCAATTATCATGAAAATAAAAGGTTGGGGAACATGCTCAAGAGAAAAGATACAAGATACTTGATGAGACATAACCATTTTCTTTTTTAAATGTTTATTATTTTTGAGAGACAGGAAGAGCACACATGCAAGTGGGGGAGGGGCACAGAAGATGGAGGAGAGAGAGAATTCCAAGCAGACTCCACACTGTCAGCACGAGACCAATTTGGGGCTCAGTCTCATGAACCGTGAGATCATGACCTGAGCTGAAATCAAGAGTTGGACGCCTAACCAAATGAGCCAGCCAGGTGCCCCAGAGACATAACTATTTTCAATGCATGCCATCTTGGTTGGTAAAGAAATTTGAGTACGGGCTTTTATTAGGTGATAATAGGGAGTGATTGCTTGGTATGATAACGTCAGAGTGGCTGTGTAAACGAATGCCGTTTTTCCCTTCATTTGCTTTTAGAAATGTATCCTGAAGTATTTAGAAGCAACTTTGAAATGATTCCAAAAATAGATAGATACATACAAATGAATGATACCTGACAAAATGTTAAGCAATGTTTTACAATCAGAAGCAAAAAAAAAAAAAGACACAAGGGAAAATCTCAGAGGTGCATGTACCCTACATGTACCAGAGAGAAAAAGCTACAGATTCCCCTGGGCCCACCAGACCAGGAGGAATGAAATTGTTATAAGACTGACTTATGCGCCCCCCCCCCAAATTTGTATGTTGAAATCTGAAGCTCCAGTATTTCAGAATGTGACCATATTTGGAGATAGGGCCTCAAATGAGATTATTAGGCTGGATCCTAATCTAATCTGTCTAGTATCCTTGCAAGAAGAGGAATTTTGGACACAGACGAACACAGGGAGTGATGTGAAGACACAGGGAGAAGACAGCCATGGACAAGCCAAGGGTAAAGGCTGGAACAGATCCATCCCTGTGGACACCTTCATCTCAAACTTCCAGAACTGGGAGAAAATAAATTTCTGTTAAGCCAGCCCCAGCAAACTAATACAGAGCTCCTGGATTTGTTATCAAAGCCCAGGGTCTTGTCCCATGTGCCCACCCAGTCCTGTCCCCCTGATGCTGCAGAGCCTGACAGTGATGCCCTGTGAACCTGGCAAACGGAGATCTGACTCAGCAGAAGGCGGTTGTCCTGAGTGGTATAGACACACTCCTGGCCCCGGAGCTGCGCACCTGAACAGTGGCAGCCCCCATGTCTGACACCTGTTGTCCCCCTCCCTGTCCTAAGTGCTTTCTGGTCTTTCTGTCTTAAAAATTAAGAAGTACACACGTGAGCATGTATTGGAGAAGAGGAGATCTAGCTCTAAAAGCCCTGTCGCTAACATTTCTTTCTTTATACTATTTAAAAAAATTTTTTAAATATTTATTTATTTTTGAGAGAGAAAGAGAGACAGAGCATGATTGGGGGAGGGGCAGAGAGAGAGGGAGACACAGAATCCAAAGCAGGCTCCAGGCTATGAGCTGTCAGCAGAGTCCAATTCGGGGCTTGAACCCATGAACCACCATGAGATCGTGACCTGAGCCAAAGTCGGAGGCTTAACTGAGTGAGCCACCCAGGCAGCCCTAATATTTCTTTATACTAATTAATAACTGATACTTAACACTTAGAATTCAATTAATATTTTGGAGCTAAGCTGCCATAATTAGATTCTTAAAATATTTATGTAATTTCATACTTCCGGGTGAATAGCATTACCCTCCTCATCACCCCAGCCCCTCTCCAGAAATTCCCCACAATCCAGCAGCTAACGAGTCAGTGAGTCAATGCCTGGCGTGGAAAAGTCCTCCAGCACATGCTCCAGCAGTCGTGCCCTCTAGTGTGGCGAGGAGGACACTGTCTTTGCCCTTGCTAGTTGTGACATGCCTTTCAAGTTCATCTCCGCTCAGTGTGCTCCCAGCACTGTCCTCTAAACTCTTTGGGATGCATTATTCCACAACTCCAGGGTATCTTCTGTTCTTATTTCCTTTACATGTGAAGAATTTGAAGCTCAGAGAAATTAAGCAATTAGCTAAACTCACAGGCAGAGCTCGAAAGCACTGCTCCATATTTTCTGACTGTACGCCCTGGGACTGGTATGTCAGAATTATTTTATCCCTAGAAGAAAAAGCAAGCAGCCAAGAAGAATTCAGGTCCTGGGAGTCTGGGTGTCCTTTGGGCTCCCCTTTTCTCCAGGTAAGAGCCCCCCCTATAAAAACACTGGGTGGCTTGCTCAATAGATTAAGTCTGACTCCTGATTTCAGCTCAAGTCGTAATCTCACAGTTTGTGAGTTTGAGCCCTGTATCAAGCTCTACCCTGCTAGTGTGGAATCAGCTTGGAATTCTCTCTCCCTCTCTCTGCTTCTCCCCTGCCCATGCATGCTCTCTTTCTCTCTCTCAAAATAAATAAATAAATATTAAGGAAAAAAAGGAGGGGTACCTAGGTGGCTCAGTCAGTTAAGTGTACAACTTCAGTTCAGGTCATGATCTCACAGTTCAAGAGTTTGAGCTCCGCATTAGGCTCTATGCTGACAGCTCAGAGCCTGGAACCCATGTTCGGATTCTGTGTCTCCCCCTCTCTCTCTGCCCCTCCCTTGCTCGCACTCTCTCTCGCTTCCAAAAACAAATAGACGTTTTAAAACAATCTTAAAAAAAAAAAGAAAGAAAACACTAATAAAGGTGCTAGCTCATAGTAAAAACTCACACAAAGAACATGCCATTCTGCAACCAAATAGCTTTCTAAAGCTTTGCAAGGGAAATTCCTGGAACTCCAGAGGACCCCTCACCCGCAGGTGTGCTATCCCTCAGAGGGCGAGGCAGGAAGGGCAGGTGGGGATGACTCATTTGACCTTTCAAAGCAGCTGCAAAAGGCTGCACATCTGTCTGAGGAACGCCAAGACCTGCTTGTGGCCCTAAGAATATTGCTGCGGGGGACCCTATGCTCCAGTCCCTGACCACGCCCTGTCTACTCCCTGGACCCTCGCCCCAACCAGGCAACGTGGGGAGGCCCTGGGCCTTTCCCCTTAGTCCCTGGCGATCTTCTCCTTTACTTGTGCCTTTCTCGTGGCACTTAACCCCTATGTGACCTGAAGACTGTCCCCCTAAAAACCAGTCCTGCTCACCAGCTGGCCTGGGTACAATAGCACTTGGAAAGCAGAGTCACAGGACTGAAACCAGAAGAAAACTTATTCATGAGAGGAGCAGCTGGCAGCTGGAAAACAGAAGGAGAGAGAAAGGAAGGCCAATTCCTACCCACTATGGGACCCTATTAACAGGGGATTTTGGAGCAACTGTCACTAGACCTGCCTAAGACCCCTCCCTCTCTTAATGAAGGCAGTGGTGCTTAACACCGCTCACCCCCACCTCCCACCCCGGCCATTCCCAGCGGGGCTCCGGGGAGCAATCCCCCGCAGATGCTTTGAGATGGAAAGCGGTGGGGGTGGGGAGCAGGGCTGACTCGGGCAGTCCTGAGACGCTCTTCCTTTAGTTCTGCTCTCCAGTTCAACACCAAAGAAATATTTCTGAGGGCACATGCTACTGCTAAATAATGTTATTCGTTTTTGAACTTCACAAGTAGTATATTTTTGTTGAAGAAGAAAATATTTTAAAAAAGAAGAAAAATTACTTTAAAAGGTTAAAAAATAAAGAAAAGTCACCCATAATTCAACCAGGGCATAGCCACTTCCAACATTTAAGATACATACGCTCTTCACACGAAGAACTAGATACTACTTAACATGTCCTCAGGAGGAGATCGTGAACATTTTTCCAGGATAGCTGCTCTTGTCCTTTCCTTTCTGGGGGCCACCATGTGTTTCTTTTTAATTTTTTATTTAATATTTTATTTTCAAGTGATCTCTACAGCCCCACATGAGACTTGAACTCAGATCCCCAAGATCTTAGAGTCATATGCTCCATCACATGCTCCACCAACTGACCTGGCTAGGTGCTCCTCACTGTGTGCTTCTTGATAAAGGAGAAGGTTTTAAGCCAATCCCCTATTGTTGTCTATTTGGATCCTTACTGGTTGCGGTTTACATTCTTTTATAGAGTACCAGAAACTGACACTAGAGGGGGTGACATCCTGGGCTCTTCAAGTGGATGACCGTCGCGTCATCCCCACCACTCACTGTCTCTCTTCCACCTCACTACTCTGCGTTTTGTACACCGTGTTCCCTTACACTCCACCTCAGGTCCTTTCCTGGGTAGCCCTGTCCAGGAACATGTGTCATAGAGGCCACGGCATCATGTCTTACTTTGGCTTTCCCCCACCTCGCCCTTGGAGATAATAGGTCATAAAAAAGGCAGTTTCAGCGAGATCCCGCTTCCAGCATATTGTACTCATTAGTGGGCAGTGACTTCCAGATTACACTGTTGGCACCTCTCTGCCCACCTTAGAGTTTCTGGCCAGTCAGACAAGGGGCTCTCGAATTGGCTAGCGCAGGGTAAAAACGCACCTGCAGAGAGAGGGCTGACACAGGGTAGGAAGAAATGCCAAGTCAGAAACATGCGTGAGCGCACACACACACTCACACACACAGACGTGCACACAGAGGCACATACACAAGCACACATATTGCTGGAGGCCCGCTCCGATGGGTCCAGGGCTCCCTGAAGGGGTAGCGGTGGACGAGAGCAATGGAGACACACTCACGCAGTTTCTTAATTGGTCCAGCCCAGCATCGTCTTGTCCTAGCTCCTTATTATCCCCGTAACTCCTATCTCGCCAGGTCTTGGGCCTTTATTTATAGATTTATGACATCAAAAGGTGGAACTTTTACAAATCTCAGTGATAAAGATGCTTTGAAAAGGGTGCAGAAACAGGTTTTACAGAGACATTTCTTCAGAACTATTCTAATTACAATGAGGTAACTTACACATCATAGGATAACAGGATATTCTCAGTGAAAAGCAGATAACATACACATTTGTTTGAACTGGTAGTAAATCTTACAACTAAGAAGACATTTATCTTGAATGTATCATAGATAAGCTGCTATATAAGGATCGCCACTTCAGATAGCTGTAAAATTAGGTGGTTAACTAGTTGTTACCTAACCTTCTAATTTCTGTATAAGTCTAATTACATGAAACAGAAGTTAGTGTTTTGATTTTTTACTTTGCTTTTCTGTTTGGAGTGTCATTGCAACTACTGTATTGTAAATGATGAAAAATAATTGCATATGTTAAAAAATATGAAACTTTATAAAGTAAAAAAATAAAATAAAATTTCAAAAAAAAACAACTAAGAAGATAGCAGGATGTTTTTAATGAGAAGCAAGATAGCAAACACATTTTATAACCATGATGCTAAAATTCAATCATAGACAGGGCTAGGAGGCATTCTATTTGGCTCACAAGAGGAAGAATACATTCGTGATGGTTAGTAAGTAAACCTTTTGTCAACCTTGTTCTTTGATGTTGAAGGTGTAAGTGCCATAGGTGCCCTAGAAGAGCCGGCCTTTGCATATGAGTTTAAGTTGTAACTACTCTTACCCATCCTCACAATGGACACCAAATTAGCATATGTATGCGCAGTAGCTTATGCCTGGCTTTTGTTAGTTAGGCTTTCTATCTCCCGCCAGGGTAAACATTATCTTTGTGTTCTTTAGCCCCCTTTATTTCCCTGTCTTAAGTTTGTGAAGCTCAATAGAAGAGCCTTTCCAACAAACATCTGCAGTGCCTTGTTTAACTTCCTCTTCATAGAGGTGGGAATATGCTTCCTCCCATGAGGTATCTGGGGAATATCAGTCTAATTTGGAATATAGTGAGGCCTAATCAATAGCAACAGCCTTAATTTTACACAAGCAATCATTTACAGAAGGAGATGCCAGCTTCCGCCCCTGTGGCAGGAGCCGTGCTACGTCTACGATTTCCTTACTGTGACTGTGTCATCCAGCAAGCCCGGTGCGGCTCCCAGCAACATATATAGGCACACACAGAGGTACACACAGGCACACACATACAGTACATATAACACACATACACAAGCACACATAGAAGCACGCACACATATATAGGCACACACAGAGGTACACACAGGCACACACATACACATACATACAGGCGCACACATCGGCACACATACACACACGTGGGCACACACACACCAGTATGCACCCACAAATACATGCACACAGACACACACAGGTGCACACAGGCACACATACAGGTGCACACACACATAGGCGCACACACATACACACAAGTGCACACACATATAGGCACACATAAGCACACCTACACAGGTGCACTTACACAAGGGACACTCCAGACCCTTTACCAATAGGAGATGAGAAGCTTTCCTGAGGAGACAAAAGTTGTATCTTTCGCATTTCAGAGGGAGAAAAGCCAGAACCTAGGGACTAAATGCCTGTCTATCTTGCCCCCAAAGAAGAGAAGACTTGTGTGGGAGACATCCTGCTGGTGCTGAGCCAGCATAGGGCTGAGATTATATTGTCAGATTTCACACGAGTGTGATCTCTGTGTTTTTTCTAGTCTACATGATACTGCTTTAAGGTCTCTCCCTTTCTCATTTCCTCCTTGTGGCATTAAGAACACCCTCGAGGGGCACCCGGGTGGCAGAGTCGGTTAAGTGGCTGACTTAGGCTCAGGTCATGATCTCACGATTCATGGGTTTGAGCCCCGCGTTGGGCTCTGTGCTGACAGCTAGCTCAGAGCCTGGAGCCTGCTTCACATTCTGTCTGTCTGTCTGTCTGTCTGTCTCTCTCTCTCTCTCTCTCCCAAAAAAATAAATAAAACATTAAAAAAAAAAACCACCCTCGAGACACCAGTGTGCCTTTAAATGACTGAGATGTGGGGCGCCTGGGTGGCTCAGTCGGTTAAGCACCCAACTTTGGCTCAGGTCATGATCTCATGATTTGTGAGTTTGAGCCCCGTGTCAGGCTCTGTGCTGACAGCTCAGAGGCTGGAGCCTGCTTCAGATTCTGTCTCCCTCTCTCTCTGTTCCTCCCCTGCTTGCGCTCTGTATCTCTCTCACTTTGTCTCAAAACTAAATAAACATTTTAAAAATTTTTTAAATAAATAAATAAATGACTGAGATACAGCCTCTGAGGTAAAAAGAGCTGGGGTAGAAGTCTGGGGAGGCCACTCAGCTTTTGCTTTTACCGGCAGGGGAGGCCACTCCTCCCGGAGGCCAGGCGCATCTGGCAAGGAGTGGGAGTGGAGCAGAACCGCCACACCCCTGACTTCCCTGTTTCCTTCTCTTCCCTGTACCCACTCTTTCCAAATAGCCCAGCAGAGACAAGCAGAAGCCCCCTCTGTCTTCTCCTTTTTCTCCCACACCTAAGCATCCTCACCTGTCAAGTGGAGGGGGGAGGGTGTCTTTCTTCCCACTTCTCCGCTCCCATTGCTGCCATAGCCACTGCCCTGTCCTTAGCCTCCCTTGGAATCCAGCCTCCTGTTTGTCCTCACTGTTACCGCCCCACCTTATTAACTCCTCCTAAGCCAGGGTAGCCTAGGTGGTTGGGTGGGTTAAGCGTCTAACTCTTGGTTTTGACTCGAGTCATGATCTCACAATGCATGGGTTCAAGCCCCAAGTGGGGCTCTGTGCTGACAGTGTGGAGCCTGCTTGGGACCCTCTCTGTCTCTGCCTCTCCCTGCTCCTGCTCTCCCTCTCTCTCAAAAATAAATAAATATTCATTAATAACAAATGTGGGGTGCCTGGTAGCTCAGTCCGTTGGGCTTCCAACTTTGACTTGAGGTCACAATCTGGCGGTTCATGAGTTTGAGCCCCCTGAGGGCTCTGTGCTGACAGCTCAGAGCCTGGAGCCGGCCTCAGATTCTGTGTCTCCCTCTCTCTCTGCCCCCCCCCACACTCTGTCCCTCTCTCTGTCACTCAAAAATAAATAAACATTAAAAAATGTTTAATAAAAAATAAAATAAATAAAAAACAAAATTTAACTCCTCCTAGCCCATTCTCATGGCTGTACTAAACTCCTTAATTATGCATTATGTTGCCCCTCCTGCTAGAAAGCTCTCAGTGGGTCCCCCTGGCCTGGCAGGAAGAGCCCACCACGAAGAGGCCTTGCCCTGCCCTCACACCTCCCCTCGCTTCTTCCCTCCGAGCCAGCTGGTCTTCCCTGGAATGTCCACCTTTCCCTGGAATTCCACCCCTGGGACGCCTCACCTTTGTCATCTTTACCTTTGCTATCAGATGAGCCTTCAAAGCAAATCTCCGTGAATCTTTCACTTATCTCCCAACCACAAGAAAGCTCTCCCTCCTCTATGGCTTTATTCTTTGTACCTTTCACTGCTCTGTATTTTGTAATCTGGGCAATGTCTTATCTCTCCTATTGGATTACATTTCCTGAAGGGTGGAGGCTGAGTTTTGTTGGTCATTGTATTGCCTGCAGCCCCAGGAAATTGTGAGCTTCTGGGAGCTGGCTTGGTAATTACCCGTGATTACCCTGGCAGTTGTGTCGGACACACTACCCACTTCTAGATATGGTCACTGGTCCTGGGAGGCTCAGAAGCTCACCCATGTCCTGGATTCCCCAGCACAGGAGCAGATGCCTACGTTGCAATAGCAACGTAGGCTAATGTTATGAAGCTTATGCTGATATGTACCCCCCAACCGTATGTTGAACTTCTAACCCTCAATATGACCTTATTTGGAGATAGTCTTTACCAAGGCAATCACATTAAATGAGATCTTTAGGGTGGACCTTAGTCCAAGCTGACTAGGGACCTTATAAAAAGGAGACATGTGGACCCAGAGACTGACTTGCGCAGAGCAAAAATTAATGTAAAGCTCCAGGAAGAGTATCCCCTACATGCCAAGGAACTCTGGAGGCCACCAGAAGCTAGGAGAGAGGCCTGGAATAGATTCCTCCCTCACTGCTCTTAGAAGGAACCAACAGTACAGACATCTTGCTATCCAGCTTCCAGCTCCCAGACTGTGAGACGTTGCTCTAAGCCACCCAGTGTGTGGCGCTGTGTTAGAGCAGCCCCGGCAAACTCTTGCAGTATTCCTGAAAAACACGGGGAGGGCAAAGCTGAGGGCAGCAATTAGCCCATGCCACCGCTGAACAGCAGTGGTGGGTCTGCTTCCGAGGGCAAGGCCAGCAGTTGGTCTGCCCTACACAGCTCTTTGAAGAATGTTTTTCTTCTGCATTTGGGCAGGGGAGGGTGGCAGTAGGGATGGGGACAGGAAACCCCACTGAAAGGCAGATCCTCCTTCCAGGCTCTAAGGGCTTCTAGACAAACTCTTTTGAAATGGAAAAAAAAAAAAAAAGTAAAAAATTAAAAGGAAAGGCAATGTCTTAAATTCAGCAGAGACTTCTTGCTCTGCCCTGGAAACTCCTCCCTAATTACCACCTTCCGCTGTGTCTCCCAGGGCCTTCCTCCTCCTCAACAGGGGGCCCAGGGATGTGGAAATGCCTTTCCTCCAGACTCTAAGGGGCTATTTCCTGAACCCTCCTTACCCCAAATATGTCCTCCCACCGCTGGGGAGCCCCCACAGTCATGCTCATTATACTAAGAGGGATTCCACATAATTATGTTAGCTAGTGTAAGGGCTCCCCATTGGCAGACAGGAAAATGAAGGCAAGGCGGACTCACATTACAGAAGCCAGAGTTTCTGTGCCCCCGCCCCTCCCCCCCAGACCTCTCCTAGAGAAGGCAGGAGGCAGGGAAAGCGAGAGCAAAGCCTGAGGGTGTGAATGAGCAATGAGCTCAGCTGGAACCGCCTGCTTGGGGTTGGGACCCTGAATAACCAGCCTAAGGGCCAACGCTTGGGCTCCGGCCCTTGCTAGAGCACTCTGAACCGGTACCCTAGCCGCTGGCCGCGCGTGACTACTAGACACTTAAAACCGAGATATGTAGTAAGTGTAAAGGACACACTGGACTTTAAGACTTCGTATGAAAACAGGAATATAAAATATCTTGCCAGTAGTTTCAAAATATTGCTTACATGTTAAATGGATGCTATTTTATAAGTTGTGTTAAATCAATTATACGAAAATGAATTTCACTTTTGCCTTTTTTAATAAGGTGACTGGTGAGGTTTTGGGGTGATGGTGGGGTGGTCGGGAGCCAACAGCCAGGAAAGAATTCTCGAAGATGTCTTTGTTGCAACAAGCTGATTTTATGAAAGCGTGGGGACAGGCACAAAGTGCTGCACTGGGATTGTCACAGGTAACTCATTATATACCCTCAGGTTGGGAGGGGAGTTAGGGACAGCATAAGTCTCTAAGGAATTTTGCAAGGTTTCCAGGACTATGAGGGGCTAGCTGTTGCTAGGGAAATGGCATTTACTAGCGTTTAGTAAAATCTCAGTTGGGGCGCCTGGGTGGCTCAGCTGGTTAAGCATTCGGCTTCGGCTCAGGTCATGGTCTCATGGCTTGTGAGTTCAAGCCCTGTGTTGGGCTCTGTGCTGACAGCTCAGAGTCTGGAGCCTGCTTCTCCCTCTCTCTCTGACCCTCCTCTGCTCTCACTGTCTCTCTGTCTGTCAGAAATAAATTTTTTAAAAAATTTTAAATTAAAAAACAACCCTCAGTCATGAGACCCTTCAGATTGTATCAGGGAGCCATAGTTTGAATTATGATTCCATTATATATTTCGAGAGAGTTGAGATAAAGGAAGTTTTATATGTGAAAGTAGACTTACAAGTTCCTGGGGGACAGGGGGGCATCAGAATAATGTGAAGCCAAGATTCCTCTTGCCCCCAGCAGAGTGTCACCATCCAGGCAGCTGAGCTCCTTGAGGGAGGTCACTCTGCCTGTTTCAAGGACTTGTCGATGAGTTGTAGGCAGTCAGGGAAGTTCATTTTTCAATTGCCTTCGATTTGCCCGTTACCATGGCACTTAAGTAAACCCTCTTTTCTTTGTTCTTAGGGAACCAGGAGTGTCAGAGGAATATGACACATCTTCCACAAGGCAGGGGGGTGGGGGGAAGAGGGGTGCTGTTAGCCTGTACTTTGCCCTCAGCTTGCCCCACGCTCCCTCATCAGTGACTAGATAGGTTTAAATGGCGTGAGTCTCACACTTGTATTTCTCTTGGAAGGCACTGCTCTTGGGACCGACTGCTCTAAGCACAGCATGACTGACAAATCCTTAGCAGGGCCAATGAGGTGGTGCTATTCTCCTTTTCATTTTGCAGAGATAACCCTCAGGCCCTGAGAGGTTAAGAAACTTGCCCTAGGACACACAGCCAGTAAGAAGAAGGAAAAAAAAAAAAAAAAAACAAGCAAGGGAGCACAGGAGTAGCAACTGAGAGATCCTAAGGAGGTGAGCCCTGAAGGGTGGGCTGGCGCTAGGAGGGCTGCGAGGACATAGAGAACCAAGGGCAGATTTGAGGTCTATTCTTGGGTAGAAGTGCTCAGTAGAAGTCGTGTGTAAGGAGGAAAAGGAGGAAAGGAGGACTTCAGGAACCCGAGGCACAGGAGCATTTGGGGTCATGGGGCTGAGTGACACAGGAAAAGGGCACGGGTGGAGGTTCAAGTCCTAACTTTTACATTTACTGACTGTCTATCTGGAAGTTATATCACCACTCAGGTCTCACTTTCCTCAGCTAGAAAATGGGGAAAAACAGAACCTCTCATAACAGAGTTGTCATGAAAACGAAATAGGATGATGTTTATAAAAGTGCTCCATTGATGTTTTGTTTAAAAAGAGAGAAAGTGGTGCCTGGGTGGTTCAGTTGGTTGAGCTTCTGACTCTTGATTTTGGCTCAGGTCATCATCCCAGGGTTATAGGATCAAGCCTGGAGCCACCTAAAGATTCTCTCTTCCTCTCCCTCTGCCCCTCTCCCCTGCTTGTGTCCTCTCTCTCCAAAACTAAAATGAGAGGGAAAGGGGCACCTGGGTGGCTCAGTTGGCTAAGTGTCTGACTTCGGCTCAGGCCATGATCTCGTGGTTCGTGAGTTCGAGCCCCGCTTAGGGCTCTGTGCTGACAGCTGGCTCAGAGCCTGAAGCCTGCTTCAGATTCTGTGTCTCCCTCTCTTCTGACCCTCCCCTGCTCGAACTGTCTCTCTGTCTCTCAAAAATAAATAAAAAACATTAAAAAAAATCAAAATGAGGGGAAAAATTTTTTAATAAATAAAAAGACAGAGAAGTTGCAGGATCCATTCCTGGCTTCCCTCTCTTGTCAGTTCCCAGGCTTCGACATCAGTGTGTAGCTCCTGGGACACCTTCCTGGGAGGCACATCAAGTGGAATGGCTTATCTCTCCCAGGGAGGCTGCCTCACTGGGGTCACAGCCCTTTCTCACCAGAGGACTTGGGCCAGGGCCACAATGGGAAGCAATTTCCCACAGTGCAGGCCAGGGCTGGGCAGAGATCCAAGAAGTGGGGTCCATCTGGCCTCCTCTCCCCACACCCCAAGGGACAGGATTCCTTGTGCAAGGCTCCCAGATGCAGAGCCACATACTTTCAGGGGAAAGTGCCAAAACTCCATTATCTAGATAAACAATATTTAGATGTAATCATTTCAAAAATTGAAATCAATGCAAAATAATCCACAGTGAACAAAGTATCAAAAGTTTTAAGGATTACAGGGGCACCTGGGTGGCTCCGTAGGCTGAGCGTCAGACTTGGGCTCAGGTCATGATCTCATGGTTCGTGAATTCACCTGCCACATCAGGCTTGCTGCTGTCAGCGCAGAGCTGGCTTCAGATCCTCTGTCCCTCTCTCTCTCTGCCCCTCCCCAGCTCTCTCAAAAATAAACATTAATTTTTTTTTAATTTTAAGGATTACATTAAAATATTACTTATTTTGGGAGTGTCTGGGTGGCTCAGTCAGTTAAGCTCCCAACACTTGATTTCAGCTCAGGTCATGATCTAACAGTTCATGAGTTTGAGCCCCCGAGTCAGGATCTGGGCTGACAGCACAGAGCCTGCTTGGAATTCTCTCCCCCTCTCTCTCTGGCCCTCTCCTGCTCGTGCTGCCTCCGTCTTTCTCAAAATAAATAAATAAACATTTTAAAAAAGGAAAAACTTTTTTTTTTTGATGACTGAGGTTTTTTTGCACCTTCTTAAATTCTGTACTGGACTGGGTAGTCACTAACCTCATTCTAAGTCTATCTCCCCCAAGGTCCAGTTGGGGTCTATAACTGGTGTTGGCCTTAGTGCTGACTTCAATTGTTGAGAGCCACTTCAAGGAGGTCGGTAGGAGGTAATTGGTCTGGGGTCCCATTTAACTCTTTCAGAAAGTCATGCAAACAGGTAGGCAGGGGGCCAAGTCTATTGTTCTAAAGCTTCCACAGACCTTGAATAGCACTTGGACTCTGAAGTCTGCTGATCAGAGGTGCAAAGTTTTCTGCACAATCCAAGGCCTTTGATATGGTTGCCAACACCCACATTTTCCATTCTGGGAACAATGCCATCGAAGGCCACAGCCACCTTCCCCCACCTAAGTGAGGAAGTGTCTGCTGGTTGCCAGTAGGGACAGGCCCTGTGAGGGCAAGGGTCAGAAGGACAGAGGACTCTTTCACATCCTGGCTGCCTGCCCTCTTCCCTCTGGTACACACTGACATCTCCAGCCTTTTTGCACTTCCAAAACCTTTGCTTGGTTCACCTTACGCCTCGTGACCTCCCTGCCAAAGCAAAGCAATTTCTTTTTCCAGAAAATGAAAACAAAACAAAACAAACAAAAAGCAACAGTGTGCTACCTTGTGATGCGGGCAGGGAGGCACAACCTCCAGTTTCCCTACAGAACTCTTTTCTGAAAAACCGGGGCATCAAATTCGTCGACAAAGGCATTTTGGGGGCTGCACCATCTGGGAATACACCCCAGAAAGGCAGGTATTTGGACTAATTTGACTGCTGTTTGGGAGGGATGCAGGTGAACAAAAGGTGGTTTCCAGAAGGCAAAATGTTTTTTCCACTTCCTGTTCTGTGCTAGTTTGCTTTGTTCCGGCGTTAAACCGCTGAGTTTCGGAATCAGATGAAACTTATCAGAAGTCAAGGCCGGGCACAAGATCTCCATCGACCCCGTGCCCTGGTAACTAAACCAAAGGGCAGGCTTTTGTAGTGGCAGAGAATTCGCTGCTCTGGACCAGGCTCTTAGGCGAGTAAGCCTGGATCTCTTGTGATCTTTATTTTTCTTCCTTAGGCCGACCTGGCAGAGATGTGCGTTTTTTCTGGGAAAGCCCGTCCGTGGTTTCACTCCAGCCAGCACAACCCTGCAGAAATGGCCCCGGGGATGGGGGTGGGGGTGTCTGTCCCTGTCGTCGGGCCCCCTTGAGGTCGCTGGGGGGCGCTGCAGAGCAGCGACCCCGGAAAGCCGCCGCCGCGCAGCCCCTACTGCGGTTTGCGTCACTCCCTCGGAAACGGAAGTGTGGGTGCCTGTTTTGTTACTATGGCAACAAAGGGAAGGGAGCCGCGGACCTCGGAGGGCCCAGCCCTTTAAACAAGGGCGAGTTTCAAGCACCTTGTCCTCGCTAACTGGGCCTCGCTCAGGCAGGGGAGAAGTCACCCTCCGAAAGTCCGCGGTGACGCAGAGGAAGGCAGGGGAGACAGTCAGTGGCTGGTCACCACTGACTCACGGCCGCAGACCTCGGAGCAGGAAGGAGCTGCAAGGAGCAGCCGGTGGGACCCCCCACGTTACCGGTAAAGGAACCGGCAGGCGGACGGAGGTCGGAAAGCACTCGTTCATGGTCCATCTGCCAGGCAGGGAGTGGCGAAGCCGGATCCACCGCTCCAAGGCCTTGTGTTTGTAGGGCTTCCGCTGTTGGCCAGCTCTCGAGGGCTCTCGTTTCACCCAATCCTGACCTGAGAGCAAATGTTCACCCTTCTTTGCTCATCTGGGTGAAGGGGAGTCTCCTAGTGAATTTTTGTTAGTATTAAACAAGGGAATCGTTTGGGGATTCAAGAAGCTAGAATAAAGAGTCCCCCCCTCCCCCCATCCCTAACAGAGCTCTTTAAGAGATGGGCAAGAAGCAATCAGACCTCCAGGACCAAAAATAGTAACGTTATCACCGGTACATTTTCTACTGGAGCCAGTGGTTTTTTATTTGTAGGGAAGTGAACGGAATTATGCAGATCCCACACAGGCGGGCCTCCAGACTGGGAACTGTCCCGGTTAACCCTGGAGAACAGAGCCGGTAGCGCGTTCACAAGGAGGTCAGCTGCCAGGGAGGAGAAGGGAGGCGGCTGAGCTGTGCCTTTGGGGTTCCTTCCCCCAGGCTCGCCACTGAGAAGCTGCTGCTCTTCCCCATTCCGAGGGAGGAGTGAGCCATGGAGTAGAGAGAGGTCCGAAATCTTAGGCTAGAAGAGCTTCCTCTGTGTGGAAGGGAACATTAGGACTGAGGAGGAAATTGTTCTGAGCCTAATGAATAAGCACTAGTAGTTGGTATAATAGTAAGTGTTCGATAAATGTTGGCTGTTACTGTTATTCAGGCTTTTCCCTGTTAGGCGTACCAGAGACTCTTTACCTTCACCGGTGTGACTTCTGTGTCTCTGTCCTTACTAGATGTGTGAGCTCAGGCATGTTATTCATCTCCCTAAGTAGTTTGAGTTTTTCCCGTAGCTAAGGCCCCAGGTACCACGAAGCAGAGACAAGCCACACCTGTTTCCCTTTTCCACATTCCTGACCTATAATATCCCAAACAAAATTTAAAACATTTTTAAGCTGCTGAGTGTGTGGATAATTTGTTATGCAATGGTACTAACCAGAATGAAAGCATTTTGTACCCCCCCCAACATGGGGAGGGGGCTGGATCTTACCAAGCCTCCACGTATAATTCCACCTACCAGTTTACAGGATTAAGGAACATGTAGAGGAACATGACACCACAGAAATACAATCAGAAAAGTCCAGAATGTAGAAATATCTGTGGGACAAATGATCCGGTTTTTGCAACAAAAAAAGTTGCAAGAAGAGGAAAAGAGAAGGGGAATTTGTAGGTAAAAAGGCTTGAAAGGCAGAGCAACCCAGGCAAACTTGACATGTGGGCTGTTTTGGATACTGATTCAGAAAAACCGAAACAAAAATATTGCTTATGATACAACTAGGGACATTTGGATACTAACTGAATATTTGATGGTATAAAAATTATGGTCAGGAGCGCCTGGGTGGCTCAGTCAGTTAAGCGACCAATTTTGGTTCAGGTCATGATATCAGTTTCTGAGTTTGAGCCCCATGTTGGACTCTGTGCTGACAGCTCGGAGCCTGGAGCCTGCTTTAGATTGTGTGTCTCCTTTTTTCTTTCCCCCTAAGTTTGATGATATTGTAGTTTTGTTTGGTTTTAAAGGTCTTTATCTCAAAGAGATAGATGCTGAAGGAAATGGATGAAATGATGTCATGTATGGGGGTTTTGCCAAAATAATCATGAGTGTTGTGGGAGTGGGGGGGTGGATATGGGAGAGGGGTGGGGGAAGGGTCAGGAGGGTAGGCTGTGGAAGGGATCTAGTTCCGGGCTGGGTAATGAGTGCATGAGACTTAATTTTACTGTTTTTTTCTAATTTTGTATGTCTGGAAATGTCCATAGTAAAAAAAAAGATGGGGTTTTTAAAAGATTTTATTTTAAGTAAACTCTACATCCAGCATGGAGCTCAAATTCATAGCCCTGAGATTAAGGGTCACATGCTCCACTGACTGAGCCAGCTAGATGCCCCAAGGCTTTTTTATTTTTTTATTTTTTATCCTTCAAAATATTTGAAGATATAATTCACCGAATAAACATTGCAGGGGTTCTTGCAGGGATCAAGCATATGACTCTTGATCTTCGGGTTTTGAGTTCGAGCCCCACATTTGGCATGGAGCCTACTAAACAAACCAAGGGGCGCCTGGGTGGCTCAGTCAGTTGAGTGTCCGGCTTCAGCTCAGGTCATTTTCTCATGGTTCTTGCATTCGAGTCCCATGTCAGGCTCTGTGCTGACAGCTATCTCAGAGCCTGGACCCTGTCTTCAGAGTCTGTGTCTCCCTCTCTCCCTGACCCTCCTCTGCTCATGCTGTCTCTCTCTCTCAAAAATAAAACACTAAAAAAAATTGTTATTTAAATTAACCAAAAACAAGTGTTTCATTCAACATTTATTGAGCACTTACTGTGTGCCGGGCACTAAGCCACTGAAATGGAGCAGTCAGGGTATGGCCTCCTTGAAGCTCATGGTCTAGTGGCAAAGAAAGCCTGTACACAAATGAAGTATAAAGGGAAAAGCCTGCTATTTGCCGCAGAAAGTAATAAGCTGTCTGTCTAGGACAGTTTCCGGGAAGAAGGTATCTTCGTGGAGTCCCCTCCCACCCAACAGTGACTGAGAGCTTTACCCGGCATCTACAACTAAGTGTCCCAGGACCTGACATCACATCGGTTTGCACTTGTGTGGAAAATATGACCTCAAACTCTCTGAAAAAGTCTCTCTGTCCTGGTGGCTGCAGCTTTCCCAGCATCGCAGAGGTGGTCAACTTCAAGTCTCTACTTCAGAGTTGTCTTAGCTCACGTTGTCATAACAAAATACCACAGGCCGGGTGGTTTAAACAACACGTTTATTGCTTATAGTTCTGGAGGCTGGGAAGTCCAAGATCAAGGTGTCAGCCATTTCAGTGTGTGATGACAGCCCTCTTCCTTGCTCGCAGACAGCAGCCTTCAGCTGTGTTCTCACTTGGCGAGAGAGAGAGAAAGAGAGAGAGCAAGCGAGAGAGAGCGGGCGCGCCCCCTGTCTCTCCTCTGATCCCATCAGGAGGGCCCCTTCCCCAGGGGTCTCACTTAAAGCCAGTCTCCTGAAGGCGCTAGCTCCAGATATTATCACACTGTGGGGACGGCTCCCATACGAATGTGAGGGGGACATAAGCGGGAGTGGTCTACTTCAGTGTGTCTTCAAGATGTGACCCACAGACCCAGTGACATCAGAATCACCTGCTTCTTAAAAAGACTCAATATCCAGGCACCTGGGTGGCTCCATTGGTTACACATTCAATTCTTGATTTCACCTTAGGTTATGATCTCACAGTTGGGGGGTTTGAGCACCTTATGGGGCTCAGCACTGGCAGTGAGGAGCCTGCTTCGGATTCTCTTTGTCCCTGTCTCTCCCTACCTCTCCGGCTTGCACACACTCTCCTCTCTCTCTCAAAATAAATAAACTTAAAAAAAATTTTTTTAAATACTGAGAATCAAAAACTTTGCTCCAGATTCAATAGGGCCCAGCTGGGCCCTGGCGTCTGACTATTTTAATCGTTTCCTGGTCATTTTTTTTGAACCTCCTTGGTGAACCAGTGACTGAAAATCACCCAGGCCATTAGGGGCCCCCATGCCTGGGATAAGGAGTAACTTAAACATTATATTTCATAAGATCAGTATTTCCATGCCCCAATTACTTTTTATTTTTAATTTTAAAAATGTCTTTAAGTTTCTAATTTTAATTCTAGTAGAGTTCTACTAGCTGCAGGTATACAGTGGAGTGACCCAACAGTGCTGCACGTGACTCCGTGATCATCGTGATACGTGCAGTCTTAATCCCCTTCACCTATTTCACCTAACATCCCCACCTCCATGCCCCAATTCCTATTTTCTAGATTTTTTTTTTAAGTGTATTTATTTTGAGAGAGAGAGAGAGATAGCAGGGGAGGGGCAGAAAGAGAGGATCCCAGGCTGGCTCTGCACTGCCAATGTGGAGCCTGATGGAGGGCTTAAACTCACAAACCCTGAGATCATGACCTGAGCCAAAATTCAGATGTTTAACCAACTGGGTCACCCAGGCACTCCTATTTTCTAGTTTTGATTTTAGATGTATCTTACATTTCTTTTGCTTTCATAGTTCCAGGACTGATGACCAACAAATCTCCTGACACTGGGTCCTAACACCCAACCTTCTCTCCTGGGCAGAAACTAATTCTTCCATGTGTCATAATCACCCACATGTGAACATGCTCACTGTTTTGTACTCATCTGAGTTAATCCAGTTTAGGCTTGTGTTGTTTTCTTTGGCTGAAGACTTTGGAAAGCAGCATCAAGTTTGGAATTTTTCTTTTCTTTCCAGAATGAGAAAACTCTTTGTCAACAGAGGCCTTTAGTATTTTAATTCCTGGTCTTTCAACTTCATTTAACATCTTTGCAATGTAAATTTAGGACAATGTATATTTGTCCTAACTGTGACTTGGCTTTAGGTCACTCAAATGTGCAGTGCATATCACAGGATTCATTTCTTTCTTTTTTTTTTTTTAATGTTTATTTTTGAGGACAGAGGGTCAGCAGGGAACGGTCAGAGAGGGAGACAGAATCGAAGAAGCAGGCTCCGGGGTCTGAGCTGTCGGCACAAAGCCTGGTGCAGGGCTCAAACTCACAGACCATGAGATCATGACCTGAGCCGAAGTCAGATGCTTAACCAACGGAGCCGACACCCCGGGATTCGCATCTAAAACACTTTTAGGTCTTGGAATGGGTTTCAAGCTGAGTTTTAGGTCTGCTGGGACTTTTGCTTCTTCCCCCTTGTCTTGCTATTGCCCGCCTGTGTGTGGTTTCCCTGCTTCAAACCACCAGCCTAAAAGGTGTATCTTGTCCCCTGTGTGCCAAGCACATTGAATGACAGCATAAAAGGCAGTTGCACATTCCCTACCTTTAGTATTAAAATGTAGTTGGGGAGATAAGGCGATCACAAGAGAGTATAAGACAATATAAAGCAGTTTATATAGGAATGACCATGTTCCAAGTTGTGCCTTTATTGGAATCTATATTAGTCTGCCAGTTTCATTGACTAGCTAGACCCAGTGGTTGGTTTTCTTCAGCCCTCTCTGACCAAGTGAGTGAGCTATTGGAGAAAGCAACCTGGCACTTCCTCAAGGGCCTGTGAAACCACCTAAGCTTTGCATGAACCTGCGGGAAAGAGAAGGGAGCAGCCATGGTCTTTTTGTCACCAGAACTTGTACACAAAGTGAGGCGTCACTGGAATACTTTACTGAGAGAGAATCTGACTTCCAAGCAGTGCTTGGAAAAAGCCATGGCCAGAGCTGCTCTTCACCCTCCTCCCCTCTCTCTTTCACTTCAGTCATGGCTGTTATGTAAGCTCAGTCACTCTTTCCCTTCCAGCTCAAGTTCACTCATCTAAGAGTACCTTTTCCTAGCAGGCCAGCCTTCAGTAACCTCCACACTGTAAAGTCTGCAGGGAGCCTTGTCACTAATGCTGGTCATTGAATCACATCAGGTACTGCCCAAAGCATCCTTAGCTCTCATGTACATTTCTTTTTCAGCAACAGTTAGTAATTCTCTGGGTGCCTGGGTGGCTCACTTGGTTAAGCATTTGATGTTGGCTCAGGTCATGATTTCATGGTTCGTGAGTTTGAGCCCCATGTCAGGCTCTGTTGCTGACACCTCCGTGTCTGAAGCCTGCTTCTGATACTGTGTGTGTGTCTCTCTCTGTCCCTCCCTCACTCACACACACACACTCTCTCTTTCAAAAATAAATACAAATTTTTAAAAATTATGCAACATTTAATAATTCCCAAATTCTGAGAAAGCAAAACCACACCCAAGGCCCAGAGAGAGTCTGAGAACTGGGGGCAATTCATTTTCTCTTTGTTTTATTTTTATTTTTTTTAAGTTTATTTATTTATTTTGAGAAAGAGAGAGAAAGCATGTGCAAGCAGGCGAGGGGCAGAAAGAGAGAATCCCAAGCAGGTTCCAAACTGTCAGCCAGGAGCCCAATGCAGAGCTCGAACTCACGAACTGTGAGATCATGACCTGAGCGGAAAACAAAAGTCCAACACTTAACCAACTGAGTCACCCAAGAGCCCCCTTCTCTTTGTTTTAAATACCTAGCTTGTCACATCATTTCAAAGCACTGACTTTCATTCTTGGCATTTTCTGGCTTATAATCTGCCAAGTGGACAACATTGTAAGAGAGCACTTCTGGACTCTGGTCCCTGAGTTAGGCTCTGATGCTCTGACACCTCTCCCCAAGTGCACATTTGGTGTCGTACCCTCTGTGTCTTCCTCTTATTCAACCAAGACATAGAAATAAAATAAAATGCCTGTTTGGGGTGCCTGGGTGGCTCATTCGGTTGGGTACCCAACTCTTGATTTCATTAGTTTCGGCTCAAGTCATGATCTCATGGTTCATGAGTTGGAGCCCCCATCAGGCTCTGTGCTGACAGTGCAGAGCCTGCTTGGGATTCTCTCTCTCTCTCTCTCTCTCTCTCTCTCTCAAAAATAAATAAATAAACATTTTTTTTTTTTGAGTCTGGCGCCTTAGCCCGCTCGGCCATCCTGACACCTAAACATTTTTTTTTAATGCTTCTTTGACACTCACTTGATTTCCATTGGGAAGAGAGCTCTGAGTGGTAAGGGAGGTACTTTCCTAAGAGCCACATCTTGAAGCTGCAGCCAGAAATTTGACTGCTGGCCTTCCAGACAGAACTGTTGAATGTGCTCTTATGCCTTGTCCACTAAAAGCCTCTTGGGAACTCTTTGAATTGTAAGTCAGATTGACACAGAATCCAGAATTTCTACATGCTTAGTGTTGCTAGACATTCAGGCTTTCTGTCTTTCTTACTGCATAGATGCTTTTTTGCCTAATTCACTAAGCTGAGTAGTGTGACCAGTATCCCTCGGAAGTGAATGCTTGGTCTGGTAATTTTGTTGTCATGACAACATCTAAGCTTATTTTACCTTTAAAAGAATGAGTCAGAAGCACATATTTTATGACTCCATTTATATGAAGTGTCCAGAATATGTAACTGTGGACAGAAGACAAAGTAGATTAGTGATTGCCTAGGGTCTGGGGAATGAGGGGTGAGGAGATTAGAGTGGCTTTTTATGGATGTGTGTTACTTTGGGGAGTGACCAAATGGTCTAAAATTGTGGCGATGGTTACACAACTCTATGAGTATAATGGAAACTATTGAGTCATACATTTTAAATGTATTTAAATTGTATACAGTGTGGATTTTATCTCAATAAAGAGGTTATTTTTAAATGCACAGGTAACACTGACCTGGGTGTGTACAAGAATTTGTTCCAGTGAAGGAGACAAACCACCCTGTGTCACTAAAGGAGAAGGGTCTAGGCTCTTATCCTGTCTGCCCTCGATGTATACACAGTTTCTATTTGGGGCCTTTTTATAGTTGCATTACAGTTAGTGAGCAGCAGTTAAGTCAAAAACCACAAAGGCCTTGGTTACAGCTTACCCTTGTTTTTGATCAACAATAACATGACTGATGTCACCATGGCTCAACTCAACCACACACAGGGATTCAGGAAGTTCTGGAAATGTGCCGAGGGCTAGTGGAGATGGCTGGCTGGAGATAGGGCTCGTTGGAGAGACAGTGGTTGGCTAGCCCTGAGTTCCAGGGGAAGGTGTTGGTACAGGCTGGAAAAAATGTCTCTCCTGACCCGGAGCTAGAACGTTGCTATGGAAGGAATCCTGAGGGGAAAAAAGAGTTCTCTTCCTTGGCCTAGACATACAGACTGGGGGATTCCTTTTTATTTTTTTAATTAAAAAAATTTTTTTTGAGAGAGAGAGAGAGAGAGACAGTGTGAGCAGGGGAGGGTCAGAGAGAGGGAGACACCGAATCTGAAGCAGGCTCCAGGCTCTAAGCTAGCTGTCAGCACAGAGCCCAACGCGGGGCTTGAACCCACGAACTCTGAGATCATGACCTGAGCCGAAGCCGGACGCTCAACAGACTGAGCCACCCGGGCGCCCCCAGACTGGGGAATTCTTGAGAAGAGCTCATTTGAGCCCAGCATTTTTCTAACTAACTTCCAGCCCAGCACCCCTCTTTCACTTCACTCCCCCAGCCCTGACCCCCCAAGGGAAACCGTAGCAGATTGGGAGGATGGCGATGCTGGGAGGAGGCTGGGGGGACACCTGTAGTGAGGTGACTGTAGAGCACGAGAACATGAGACAATTCTCCCATCACTTCGTAATAAGGCCCTGTGGTGGTGAACTTTTATGTGTCAATTTGGAGGGGCTACAGTGCCCAGAGAGTTGGTTAAATTTTTTTCTGGATGTTTCTGTGAGGGTGTTTTTGGATGGGATTTACAGTAAATCAGTGGGCTTTGAATAAAGCAGATTGCCTTCCTTAATGTGGGTGGGCCTCACCCAAGCAGTGCTTCTCTGAGTAAGGATTCTGCCAGCAGACTCCCTTCATTTGCAACCCTGGCTCTTCCCAGCTTGCTGGCAGAGCCTTTACACTCACACTGCAACTGCTCTCTGCGTCTCTAACCTGCTGGCTTGCTCTTTCAGATTTTAGGCTTGCCAAGCATCCACAATGGCATGAGCATAATCCTGAAAATAAATTTCTATATATGTATATATGCCCTATCCTGTTCTCTGGAGACCCCTGACTAATACAGGCCCATATTTCTCTGGCTTCAGGAGGGACATTTGGAGCAGAAAGAAAATCCTGCTCTGATCTCACTAAAAGGAGACTGAAAGCAGCAATTTAGTGAGAGCCTAGCCAGTGAGAGAGCCATGTGAGAAGCATGTGCGTCTCTAGCTAGAAGACGGAGAGCCGTGTCTGTAGATGCGCCATGGCTTAGGGAGCTTGGAGAAACGTGGGCTTACTAACATCCCAAAGCAAGCCCTGCCTGCCAAGTCTTCATATAGAAAGTGCTTCTTCTCTAAGGAGGATCAGTCCCAGGTTGGCTCTCCAGGCTTGGAAGGGGTTGCTTCAAATTTCTGTTCTTTGTGGACATAGCTAATCAACTTGTTGTTAGGCAAAGACAACAACAGACATGTCCACATTCAGCCCCAGGAGCCGCCTCAGCTGGTGGAAGCTGGCCCTTGCAGCTTCTGTAACAAGTAACAGCAATTCTCGAGAGTCCTCATGCACACAAGATCGTGCTTAGCAGTCAACAGGAGCTCACATTCTGGAATAAATAACATCCACTTGGTCACTCTTCCTATAAACTATAAACTTCTTCAAAACACACAGACACATGTATATCCTGAAACAAGACTCATGCTGGTAAAAAAAAAAAAAAAAAGGAAGGAGAAAAAGGCTTGATATTTAGGACAAAGGGATGAGAGCTCCCTGTGACCAGTGTTACACAAGAGAAGGTACAGAGGAGGAAATGGGGCAGCAGAGAGCAAGGCCAAGGCCAAGTGAAACAGGAACATCAGCCAGGAAGCACGTGTCTTGGTCTTTGAGACATTTCCTTCAGGTTCCTTCTTGCCCTCAAGCCTAACCAGGGCTGGGATGGCGAGTGCTCTCACCTCTGAGCGTCTGAGATGTGCAGTGTCCACACTGCTCCTTTGGCACCTGGCATGGTTTTCTGGAATCATAACTGTTCCTGTTCAGTGGTTCTGACTCTTTAGTTAAATGTAAAGGCAGACTTACTTTCTCCTTTTTGGAATAGTGTGTTCTTAGTTTAAGAATATGTTCTGGGGCTCCTGAGTGGCTCAGTTGGTTAAGCGGCTGACTTTAGCTCAGGTGATGATCTCGCGGTTCGTGAGTTGGAGCCCCACGTCAGGCTCTGTGCTGATAGCTCAGAGCCTGGAGTCTGCTTCAGATTCTGTGTCTCCCTCTCTTTCTGCCCCTCCCCTGCTCACGCTCTGTCTCCCTATCTCTCAAAAATAAACATTAAAAAAAAAAAGAATAGGTTCTAACGTGGAGCACCTGGGTAGCTTCTTAGCTGATTAAATGGCTGACTCTTGATTTTGGCTCAGGTCTTGATCTCCCCATTCATGGATTCAAGCCCTTCATCAGGCTCTGTGCTGATAGCACAGAGCATGCTTGGGATTCTGTCTCCCTCTCTGCCCTTGTCACACTCTCTCAATAAATAAACTTAAAAAAATTGGTTTTAAGTACAAGGTAAATTAATACAGGGAAGTTGATGCTTACAAGACAGTTGGAAGTTCTGAAGGAACAGTCATCTAGCCTGAGGCCTTCTGGAATGCCCCCCTGAAAATCAATGAACTAACTTGTACCCCTCTTCCCCAGGAGCTACAACCTCTACCCACGTTAGGGTGAAGGATCTAGAGGCTGCCGCTGGAACTACTGAGCCCATGAATACACTGCTGTTGCTGTACTCAAGAAATGTGGAGGTTGGGATCAGGAAACTTGACCAGCAAGCCAGGAGAAGATGGCTGAGAACCTCCAGCTACTTCTCTCTTCTGAGACTGGCACAATCAGGAAGTTGCACATCCACAACTAAAAAGGAGTCTGGGAGATGTAGTTTTAAGCTTTCTAGCCTCCGAAACACAGAAAGGCACCACAGGAAGAGGTAGGAATGGATACTCACTGCTAATGGGTTTCCAACACAAGTAGTGATTGTCACTGAGGTGTTGCCCTTGCCCTGGCTCAGGAGTAAATTGTGCTCCTTCCATTCCCCTTCGTTCAAGATCAAATGCAAGGCTTACTCTCTCTCCACTACCTCTCATGCCACTAGAGGTCCAGGGCTCACCGCCTTCTCAAAGGCTGGTGACATCAAGCATGTTGCAAGGAGGGCTTATGCATGTGGAATAGAGAGGACAGAAACCCAAAATTTCTCGTGCCTCTGGGGAAATGGAGAAAGACTGGTTGCTGTGAATTGGAAGTCCTCACCAGACACCTGCCAGAGGCAGCTGGCATAGCCCCGTGGCACAAAGCATAGGGCTTACTCAGATTTTAGGTTTTTTCCAAATCTTTTTAATTTTTTAATTTTTTACATTTATTTATTTTTTGAGAGACAGAGAGACACTGATCATGAACAGGGAAGGGGCAGAGAAAGAGAGGGAGACACAGAATCTGAAGCAGGCTCCAGGCTCTGAGCTAGCTGTCAGCACAGAGCCCGACACAGGGCTTGAATCCACGAACCGTGAGATCATGACCTGAGCCAAAATCAAATGCTTAACTGACTGAGCCACCCAGGCACCCCATGGCAGGATGGTATTTTAGCACTCATTTCACAGATGAGGACAGGAAGGCTCAGAGAGGTCACACCACTAGCAGTTGGGGAGTTCATGACTGGATCCCAGTGTTGTTTGGCTCCTGGTTCCGGGCCCTTCCCCCATCTTCATGAACTGGTGTCTTTTTGCATCCCCAGCCCATGGGACAGAGACCTTCAATAGGAGATGTGCAATCACTGTGTGTGCACTGGTTCCCCAGTAGGTGTTAGTCTCTGGGCCAGAGCTTTATGAGACGTGTCACTCATGGTGGGGACAGGAGGACCACTGTTTTCTGTCCGGGAGGCTCATTCCCTGTGTTTGTTCATTTCTGGGACATTTCTTTTTGAAAATGAACTTGGTGGGAACTTAGGTTTTGTTCCAAAAAAATCCCACAAAATTCCCAGCAAACCCCAAATTGTGTAGATTGGAGGGATGAGGCATGTTATTTTTTGGCAGAAGAAGTCTGGCAATAAACTTCTAAAAACATAATAAAAGTGCTTTTTAACATCCTGCCCCCCCCTTTTGTTGATTTTTGAACATTTCTTCCCAAGCAAGGAGTTATGCAGCAAGATCTGAAAATTGCCAAAGTTTTATTTTATTGGTAGTTAAAAAATGTTTTTAAAATATTTTATTTTATTTTTGATACAGAGAGAGACAGAGCATGAGAGGGGGAGGGGCAGAGAGAGAAGGAGACACAGAACCGGAAGCAGGCTCCAGGCTCTGAGCTAGCTGTCAGCACAGAGCCTGATGCAGGACTCAAACCCACAAACTGTGAGATCTGACCTGAGCCGAAGTTGGAGGCTTAACCGACTGAGCCACCCAGGCACCCCTATTGGTAGTTTTTATTCCTTCTCTGTTTCTGTGCACCTTATCTTCTCTGAACCTTCACCTAGGAATTGAGGTGACTTTATAGCGCTCTGAGAGTGGTCCAGAAACCACATGGGGCTAGATAACAGTTTTCTGACTGTGAAAAAAGGAAAGCAAAGTGAAAAAGCTCTGAAAAGGTAACTGTAGGCTATCAAGCTCAGACATGATCTGTCAGTGGGTAGCTAAGCCTTAAATAAACCTAGGAATATGGATATGTGAGAACTGGTTCTTGCTCTGCTCCCTGAACCCCCAAATTCTAATCTCCATGTCTTGCTGAGGGTCTTCAAAAACTTCCGGGGGAGGAGTGAAGGGGGTGATGGTCATGGGGGGGTGGCACTGTGGGGACAAGCACTGGGTGTTATATGGAAACCAATTTGACAATAAACTATTATTTAAAAAAAACACACAAAAAACCTTCCATTCCCCATATCCCATGAAAGCCAATCTGGTGCAGGGGTTAGGAGTGTAGACGCTAGAAGTAGACCAAGTGTGTATTTCTTCAGATCTTAGTTCTGCCTCTTCCTAGCTGTGTAATCTAGAGCGAGTTACTTGACTCAGCTTTCTTATCTGTAAAATGAGGCTGATAAGGTTAGGGTTGATAGGGTGGATAAGGTGGATTGAATAAGTTAATATATAGAAAATGCTTACTTTAGAGCAGTCCCTGGTACATGTAGTAAATGCTCAATTAAAGTTGCTATTCTTATTGGTCTTGTGGTATGAATTAGATCACAATGTGTGAATACTTCTATGAATACTTTGCTCGTTTCCAGAATGGTAATGGACTCACAAAGTCCTGGTCCTAGCCAAAGATGTGTCATAGCAGCAATTCCTCCAGAACAATTTGCTCCTTTTTTTTTTTTGAAATGTTTTATTTATTTTTGAGACAGATTCAGAGCATGAGCAGGGAGGAGCAGAGAGAGAGGGAGGCATAGAATCAGAAGCAGGCTCCAGGCTCTGAGCTAGCTGTCAGCACAGAGCCTGACGTGGGGATCGAACCCACGAACTGGGAGATCAAGACCTGAGCTGAAGTCGGAGGCTTAACTGACTGAGCCACCCAGGCGCCCCACAATTTGCTCCTTGTAAGCAGCATTTGCTATTCTTTTATTTTTAAAAAATGTTTACTTATTTCTGAGAGAGAGAGATAGAGAGAGAGAGAATCCCAAGTAGGACCTGCACTGTCAGCACAGAGCCAGATGCGGGGCTTGAACTCAAGAACCATGAGATCATGACCTGAGCCCAAAACAATAGTCAGATGCTTAATCTACTGAGTCAACCCAGGTGCCCCATAATCCTTTGTTAGGTCTCCTTTGCTGCTCCACGTCAAGAGATTAAGACACAGAGGTGAAAGTCACACATTCAGGTCGTCTACTTTGCTATCAGACACTCTGCTGTGAAACAGGATTCTTTCCTTTTTTCCAGCCCAGTCCTGACCTAGACATTTCTATTCACAGCTGCATGATATGAGACAAGTTACCTCACTTCTCTAAGCTTCAGTTATAAGTAGGACAAGTAAAGCCTTGGGCCAGAACCCTAAGATGTGGGGCTTCCTAGATCCCAGGGAAACCTGCACAGGCTCAGAGCTGATGGGTGACGCACTCAGGTGTGAAGTTCAATCATCGCCACTAAGCTCTATCTCCTGGCAGCGGAGTCAGCTGGAGTAGGGGCAGCATGGGTAGGAGGGGCAGAGCAATGACCTGCCCTTTCCATGCTATGCTGGGAGGCAGCGGAGTTGAGATTCTGCACAGCCTGAGAGAGCCCCCCTCCCTACCCACCCCCAAGCTCCCACCCCAAACATACGGTGTCTGGGAACAACGTGTAGGCAAAGTGAATATTGACAACACTTGGCCCATGTTTAAGAGTACTTAGCTGGCATGATACTGCGATTCACAGTAAGAAATATATGTTTGGTCTTTGACCCCATTCCTGATGCAGTGCTCTAACCCCTCCTGTAAGATCTAGAAGGGTGTCTTGTTATGTTAACATGGTGACTTGGGGATCCCTACCTAAGGCTAGGGTTTGGTTGCCAACCAAGCCGATTAGAGTTGGAACTTTCAGTCCCACCCCCGCTTGATGTAAGGGGAGGGGAGAGGGGCTGGAGCTAGAGTTCAATCACCAGTGGCCAATTATGCTTAAGTAACGAAGCCTCCATAAAACTCCAAAAGGATGGGTTCCAGAGAGCTTCTGGGTAAGCAGGTGGCGTTTTGAGGGGATTGCTGTGCTCGAAGAGTACACAGACAGTGCTCAGCCTCTCTCCAGACCTGCCCTATGCGTCTCTTCTGCCCAACTGTTCCTGAGTTACATAAGAAGTCAAAATCTGGTAAGTAAAATGTTTTTTTTGAGTTGTGTGGCCATGCTAGCAAATTAATAGAACATAAGGAGGGGGTAGTTGGAACCTCCAATCTATATATAGTTGGCCGGAAGCACAAATGACAACCTATACTTGCTTGTGATTGTTATCTGACGGTGGCAGGGCGCGGGGAGGGGCAAGAGCATTGTCTTAGGGCTGAATCCTTAACCTGAGGGATTTCCAGGTAGATCGCGTCAGAATTGAGTTGGATTGTAGGACATCTAGTTGGTGACTGACAATTGCTTGGTGTGGGGAAAAAGCCTGTATGTTAGGACAGGGAACAGAAATATACCTGGCATCAGAAGGATCTAGGTTCAAACTCTAACTGTGGGTGACCTTGAAAGAATCATTTATAACCTCTCCCAGCATCCATTTTTCCAAATGTTATAGTCACCACTAAATAAATTGAAATACATTAAGCACCTAAGACAGTTTGAGACAGGCTATAAGCTCCTAACTATGATTAATTACTGCTGTCATCAACATTTTAACAGTGTCAGCAAGTGGGAAGAGTGCGGCAGTGGAACTAGCTTGGCTAGGCTTGTTCTGGAAAAGATAATCAGGTGGGGTCAGTCGAGAAGGTAAGCTAGGATCAGGTTCAGGCAATCATCAGTAACTTCGGGGGGCAAAGGAAGCAGGGAATAATTATATCTAGATGGTGGATCACAGTCAGGGCTCTTGAGCATGTGACTTACTCCAGCACAGGCCCAGCAAGGGAAAGGGTGGAAAGAAAAGCTGGCAAAGCACAAGACAGGGTAATTAAACCCTAGCAGGGGGTGCAGTTCTTCAGTTTGAATGAGGGAAACTGAGGCACAAGGCAGCTGTCAAAGGAAGGAAGGAGAGAAAAAGTTGTGATGTAGGAGACCTAGTGAGCTCTCAGAGCCCTGCTGTAGCTCAGGAGATCATCACCAGCCCAACCAGTTCTGGCCACCAGGGACTCCAGCACTCAGAGCGCAGCTCCTGGCAATGTGGTCGTCTGATGGCCAGGGTCAGTGCACGACCGGCTGAAGAAGATAGGGGCAAGAGTATTACCCAACAGTGATAAGAGCTTGAGCTTGGAATAAAAAGACTTTTCCTAACTATCTTAAGAAAAACATGTGGTATCTCTTATCAAACCTGGTTTGTTCTTGGAAGAGAGCTCCTGCCTGTTTTTCTTAACAACTGCTGCAGAAAAAGGAAATGGAAAGGCTTGAATGTAAGAAGTAAAATTACTTGGCCTGCAGATTTCGTGGAATTTCCCCAAATCATTCACCAAGTTTAAAATGTTTCAGGATCAAACTGGGACTCGTTTGTTTCTTTTAGTTTAGAACAACCCTGAATACTTGAACCCTGTTATAAACTGTGTTGCCAGAAGTCTGTAAGTTTATACTGCAAATTTCCTGTCATTTGTAGACCTGCTCTGCTCGCAAGGAGGGGGTGAGGATCCATATCTGAGATAGGTAGCAGTTTTTCTAAACTTCTGGTTTTTTACTTGCTCGTAAGATTTTCGTTGCACATCTCTTTATGGTACACTTCCAAATATCTATTGCTCCTGTACAAATCACTGCATGATTTTGGCCTCTGCTTTCAGTTTATTAAGCTTGTGGTTTCTGCTGCCTTTGCACCAAGTGTCCATATAAGGTTTCCTTAACTTCAGTTGTGTGTCACAGGATTTCATCCATGCCTCTACTCTGAAATGAGTTCTCTAAAGGAGTTAGCTGTCTCTTTGCTGATGGAATGAATAGTAGCACAACCATTTCTTTTCATTTTTTAAAATAGTGTTTACTTATTTTGAGAGGTGGGGAGGGGCAGAGAGAGGGGGAGAGAATCCCAAGCAGTTTCCTCCCTTCGGTCAGTGCAGAGCCTGACATGGAGCTCAATCCTCCAAACTGTGAGATCATGACCTGAGCACAAATCGAGTTGGATGCTTAACTGACTGAGCCATCCAGGCTCCCCTCTACTTTTTTCTAAGAGGAAAGGCTTCAAAGAAGTCTGAAGTTTGAAAAGTTGGAGAAAATGGCTCATAGTTTATAGATTAAAATACTTAACAGATTATTCCTTTCAGTGTGGATTACACACTTGGCTTTTTAAGGCTGACTTCATGGTCCTCTGGTGATTAAAAAAACTTTATCATACTTCTTTTTTAAAATTAAATTTTATGTTTTAAGAGGAGGGTAGGGGCAGAGGGAGAGGAAGAATCTTAAGCAGGCTCTACACCCAGCACAGAGCCCCACTTGGGGCTCGATCTCACAACCATGGGATTGTGACCTGAGCCTAAATCAAGAGTCAGATATTTAACCTACTGAGCCACCCAGGTGCTACTATCATACTTCTTTTAACTCTATCTGCAATAGCATCCAACTCCCTTCTGGCACCAAAATTTCAATGTAGGTACAAGATCTGAGAAGATGGTTTGGGAACCACTGGGTAAAGATGATTGATTATACTTTATGAATCTCATCAAAGCCTATTTTGAAAATGTGCTCTTGGGGCACCTGGCTGGCTCAGTTGGTGGTGTGTGACTCTTGATCTTGGGGTTTTAGGTTTGAGCTCCATGATGGGTATAGAGATTACTTAAAACTAAAATCTTAAAATAAAAAATATTATTTTTTGGAGTGATAGTTAAGTGAATCTAAAGTTTTACATAAATAACTAAAAATTTCATTCAGCATTTGCATAGATATAATTTTACCACTTATTAACAAAATATAAAATATTCTCAGTTGTAATTTTGACTTTAAGCTAGCTTTCTATCATTGTGAGCTTTATTAGATTGAACTGGCCTTAAATCAGCTAGAAAAGGCTCTCTTATAGCTCTGATTTATTAGTTTTACATTCACTGAGTCAGAAGCTTTTATAAAGGCCTATTTTGGGGACACCTGGGTGGCTCGGTTGGTTAAGTGTCCATCTTCAGCTCAGATCATGATCTCATGGTTCGTGGGTTCGAGCCCCGCATTGGGCTCTGTGCTGACAGCTCAGAGCCTGGAGCCTGTCTTTGGATTTTGTGTCTCCCTCTCTCTCTGATCCTCCCCTGCTTGCGTGCTCTCTCTTAAAAAAAAAAATTAAAAAAATTAAAAAAATAAAGATCTATAGGTCTATTTTGTAGGTAAATCATATTGTGGGCTCAACACTTTTATGAGTACAACCTTTCATTATAAAAACATTCCCTTTTGGTTCTGTTAACAAAAATTTTGGTTATAAATATTGGCTGATTTATTCTTGGTTATCGCATAAGAAGTGAATGAGCAAGAAATGTGTGCGTGTGTGTTTTAATAGACTAAATGTAAATTGTTTCCTTGAGTTATCATAAAAACATGTTTACAATGGTATTTCCAGACAAATGATAAGAGTTGGATCATAAACCAGAGATGATTATTGATTTTCATTCTCTGCTCCTGAGGTCTAGTTTATTTTTATTTCTTAATTTTTTTAAATGTTTGAGAGAGAGGAAAAGGCTGTGAGGGGGGAGGGGCAGACAGAGAGGGAGAGAGAATCCCAAGCAGGATCGTTCTGGCAGGCTGACAGCACAGACCCTGAGACGAGCCCGATCTATGAACCGCGAGATTATGACCTGAGCCAAAACTGAGAATTGGATGCCTGACTGAGCCACCCAGGTGTCCCTTTACTTTGTTTTTAAATATTTTATTTTTAAGTAATCTCCACACCCAACACACTCACAACCCCTAAATCAAGAGTTGCATGCTTCTCTGAGCCAACCAGGTGCCCCTCCTGAGGTCAACTTTAAAAATAGCTTATACAAAAAAAAAAAAAAAAAAAACCATAAAAAAATAGAAAAAAAAATAGCATATACACATAATGTAAAAGCGAGACCCCTAAATCGTGTGTGTAAGGTGTGTATATTTGCATGTGTAAACAGCAGTCATGAAGCAATATTTAAGTTCACTAACCTGTGGAACTTAAAATTGTGGAATTTCACCAGAGATGCCAAAGAGAAGGAAAAGAAGAGAAAAAAGTGAACCAAGAAAACCTGGCAGTATTATTTCCTACTATTCAGTGTTGCTGGTAAAACGGTAACCAGAGGTTTTTATTACATGTAACTAAAAAGGGCCAATTAATAAGCTGCTATATAACGATTGCCATTTCAGATAGCTGTGAAATTAGGTGATTAACTAGTTGTTACTTAACCTTCTAATTTCTGTATAAGTCTAATTACATGAAACAGAAGTTGGTGTTTTGATTTAAAAAAAAAAAAAAGGGCCAATTAAAGTGTGGGAAATGTTTCCTTTGCAGAGTCCGATGCTAGGCAGGAAAATAACAGTGTCACCAGAAATCGCCATAGCAAGTTTCAGTAAAGGATTGTAGAACAATGAGGTCTTGTTAATCCCATACTAGTTTATTCAAATAGTGTGTAATTCAAAGCAATTGCTGCTCCCCAGGCAGGAATTTACAATTGCTGCTTTGGAAGGGATGATGATGTGTCATTCCAAGGCATCGGGTCTGGAAAGGGCCTCAAAGTTGGAGAACCGCCTATATCCCGAAACAGCTCCCAAGCAGGCCAAGTAAAACAAATGAATGGAGACCCACCCTGTGAAGTCAGTCTGCCCCTCCCCCAGCTGAGCTGTATTTCCCTTGCTTCTCTCCTGCCTTCCTGGTGGATTGCAGAAGGTCCCCAGAGCAAGGAGCAAGGGGGAGAAGGCAAGGCAAGGGCATACAAGTTCATTCGTGAGAACGCATGTGTGTGTGATCTGTAAGTATATGTGATCAATAATGATGATGAATACAGAGCATCCTCTCGGCATAAAAACATTGGACAAGAGTCAGACATGAGTCAATGGCAAGAGTAGGCTTGAATCTTAACACATTTTGAACAATATGGCCAAGTCTTTCAGAGAACAGTCTTTCCAGCTTTAAATGGTCATTTTCGTGGAATCTGAACAGTTTAAAATTCCATGATTTTTAAAAACTCTGCTTTTAGGGGCGACTGAGTGGCTCAGTCAGTAGAGCGTCCAGCTTTGGCTCAGGTCATGATCCCACAGTACGTGGGTTCGAGCCCCACATCAGGCTTCTGTGCTGACAGCTAGCTCGGAGCCTCGAGCCTATCTTCAGATTCAGTGTCTCCATCTCTCTCTGACCCTCCTCTGTTCATGCTGTCTCTTTCTCTCTCAAAAATACATAAAACATTAAAAAAAAAAAAAAAAACCTCTGCTTTGAGTCCAGTGATTTAACAGGGACACCAAGCTGAGTCCATCTCCCAGCAACACTGAGGCTACCTAATTAGGGAAATAAAAAAACAGGAGTGGTGTGGTGGTGGGTGGGCTGAAGTAAAACCCTTATGTGAGTCACCTTAAATGGGGCAGGTTGTGTTTGACCTGAGAGCTCCCTGTTAGACACTGAGGAAGTTCTTAAGAGAGACATTTAGATGAGACCTTTCAGCAGATGTGGATTCACATGATCTTTTCATGGTATGGGATTCTGAGCTGCCGTTAGAGGTTGTAGTGTGCACTTAGCTTTCAAAAGCTGCTAGGGCAGAGGCATTTATTTGGCATCTACGTATTCTTCCATCTATCCCAGTCCCTTTGGACTTTGTTCTGTCCAGCCACTGAGACAGAAGTTACACAGGTCCCTTCCAGACGGAAGCACAGAGGAACATGTGTGAATTCCCCAGGCCTCGTCTTTTTCTCTTGCAAGGATGCTGGAGACCTTTATCCAGTGATACAGCTCCAAATGTCAGAGCCTCTGTCAGCCACAGGTCTTGAGCAGGATCCCACCACCAACTTGGCACACGCTTCATGTAACGAAAGCAAGAATACATTTTACCGTGTTAAGCTAAGATTCTGGACTTTGTTAATTGCAGCATAGGCTAGGCTAATTAAGCTGATCTTCTAGACTTTTTTTTTGGTAGAAAAGGAAACTCCATCTGGAGAGAGGATGAGTGATCTGGGCTATGCAGTTCTTGAACAAGCCCCTGAGGCTTTGCCAGACTGCCTTTGCGTCATGTTCTCCCCAGAGTCATTCTGTGCCATTGTCGGTCACTGTTCTTCAGGGGCTGGTGAAGGAGGAAGTGAGGAGGAGCCCTAGTCAGCGGGGGGTCGACGTGACAGTTCCCTTCTGGTAGTTTCTCTTCTTATTCACAACCTCCTCTTGGGATTTTAGTCTTGCTTAACATACGGTACAAATCAGTGAAATTATTCATTGTGGTTTCCATTTGAGTGAGCTAGTTTCCGCTCCTAAGACGGGTCTTAACAAAACAGGAAGTTTTTCTTGGATCTAGAATTGGGACTGCCTTCTGATATTCGTTTTTACCAACTTCTGTAAATCTCTATTTTCCTACTTCCCTGTCAGAAAGTGGAGCACAGAAGAGTAGGTGTAACTAAAAAATGCTGATTTGGTACGGTATTCGCTTTGGTGGTTTGGTTTGGAGGAGAGGTGGAGAACAAAATGACGGCCTGCCCAGGCCAGACCACATCCTCTCATCTGACAGCGTTATCTCCTACCTCTTTCTCCACTTTGGCCTTGGCGAGGGGTGTGAAGAGCCAGGGAACACTTTGATGATTAGTAGACACTCCTTGGTAGTAATCCTTGATGTTTCCCAGCTGATAGTCCTCAAAGGATTTTGATCTGCATCGCCCATTAGATTCCACTGGGAGGGAATCTTATTCTCAATACCTTCATGTAGAGGGCACCCAACTTCAAATACCCAAGAGTGAAGGAATGCAGGAAGGCCTGATGCTTAGAACTATGGTTTAATGGGGACTGAGAAAATAAATACATTTCCATTTAATGAGTGGGGAAATGGAAACACTATGGATTTTTTACTTGTTCAGGGTCACAAAGGGGTCACTTAAGAGGCAGAACTAAAATCCAAGCTTCTCAACTTCCATTCTTTCCGTTGTAGGGCAGGTTAGATTTAAAGTCCTCTCCCCATCCCAGCCTACACTTATTTAACATAGACCATGTATCATTACCACCATCACGTAATATAAATTCTCACCCTGAGATTCAATATCTACATTTGTATCAGGCAAGTCTATCAAGATTCCTGATAATCCTTATCACTAGTAGTTAGAGTCTAAGGATGCTAATTCTTTTTCTTCCCCCTCAAGTTTTTATTTAAATTCCAGTTAACATACAGTATAGTATTAGTTTCAGGTGTATAGTGATTCATAAGGATGCTAATTCTTTTTTTTTTTTTTTTGGTTCCACCCCAAGGATGGTAATTCTTAAAACTCTTGCTGACTCATATCTGCTAGATGTTCTCTACTCTACTTTTCTTATATAACAACAGAATTTTTAGCCAGTACATGATCACCCCCAGTTTCCCTGTTCCCCTTGCAGCTCGATATGGCCTAAGTTGGAAGTAGAAGTTGATGTATACAACATCCAGATTATTGCCCTTTGAGAATAATGATGTCTCTCCCTTTCTGCTGGAATGTAGATGTGAGCGTTGGAGCTGGAGCAGCTATCTTGCACTGTGAAGCAGAAGGCATGTATTGGGAGTGGCAGCACAATGAGAGAAAATAAATTGGGCCCCTGACACAGCTGAACTGCCACTACATTTTGTCATCTCATTGTTAGTTGTTGAACCCATATCCTAAGTAATACCGGCTCTAATACTAGAACCATGTTCCAACTTTCTGGCCTGAAAACAAATGGGCTGTTTGGAAAGAACACACAACTGAGTTAGTCAAGCTTTCTGTGTTACTGAGTGCAAGTATCCAATTCTACCTCAGCAATCAAGAGCGAGTCTTTCATCCACACAAGACATGCTATAAGGATGGTTGAAAAGCCATGGAAATTGATCTAGCATTTTCAGCAGCCCATATATACTTGGGCTCTCCCCTTATACAATTCAGAATTTGAGCATGTGGTGCCAAGGGATTTATGTAGGAGGGCTGCCTCAACAAGTCATCTTGCTAGGTAGCCTCTCCAGCAATATGGTAAATTTCTCTTTTAGGAACACAAAATAGGCTTCCCTTCTGAGCCAAGGTGCTTAGGGGCTGGACTCCAGCCACAGTCTCAAGTCTGACCTTTCTGGGTCATGCTGAACCTCTTAATAATCTATAACCAGAACGTTGTAACTTAAAGAGAGGACAATGAAGCTCTCTCCCTTTTTTTTTTTTTAAACGTTTTGTTTTTGAGACGGAGACAGAGCAGAGCATAAGCAGGGAAGGGGCAGAGAGAGGGAGAGACACAGAATCCAAAGCAGGCTCCAGGCTATGAGCTGTCAGCATAGAGCCCGATGCAGGACTCGAACCCACTAACAGTGAGATCATGACCTGAGCTGAAATTGGACAATTAAACTGAGCCACCCAGGTGCACCGATGAAGCTCTCCAAAACCTAAGTGAATTAGCAGCCCCAGTCTACTCATGAAATGCTAAATGTATCTGAGAATTGCCTCACAACTTCCAAGGTTATTCTCTGATGCTATCCGTGGTCAAGGCACTTGGTATTTCATTTTTCCTGATGTTCAAAAAATAGGAATCTAAAACTCACACAGCAGCATCAGGATTTAAACCTTACTCAGAGGCAAAAGCCCAGTTTGTTTGCAGCCTTCAAGAAGCAGAGTTGGTCCAGAGGATAGAGAAGTCATTGGACAGCATTCCAGCCCCATCAGCATCTTCACAGAGTAGCTTTGTTATTTGCTGTAAACAACTGTAAGTTCCCAGAACCACAGACACACCCATATAAAAATGTTAATTACCAGAATGCCTGGTGAAACCAAATGTAAATAAACAGGGAATTGAAGTCACATTGGAATTCTGTCTAGGGAGATCCTTTCCTAGCACAGCTGGGGTGAACTGACAAAATTTGATTTTTCTTAAGTTATAGTTAGTCAGATCTTTCAAATCTGACCACTTCTGTCATTTCGCGAAGTTTCTGGGTTACCGAGAAAATGATGGTTGACGCTATGCTTCAGCTGCTTTTCCAATAGCAAACCAATTTTTCTGTGGGAGAAACTGAAGCTTGTTTAAATAATCGAACTTCTTTAGGCCCCCAGTTTTGTTGAAACTCTTACAGAGCATACACATATGGACGAACTCAGATAGTGCTTATGCTTTCTAAAAGTTCCAGAAACCATAGCTTCTGGTGAAGTGCCCTGCTGGAACAGCAGGCTTTAGAAAACAACAAAAATTCCACTGGGATGAAAGAGGCTCATCTGTTTTCAAGTTGTGGTCCTTGAATCCTCTGGGGCACTCCCCTCCCCCCTCCCCCCTCCCCCGCCCCCAGCAGTGTCTGCGGCTTTAATTTATAATCTTGCACCCACACAAGCCTTGGTATTCATTGGGATCCTGTAATGAGGTTAAGGTGTGAACCTGGGAAATCATTTAAGGACAAGGGCGAGGTGGGGGAAAGGGAGGAGGGTTAAAGAGAGGAAAAGCAATTAGGGGACCACATGCTTAGCTTCCATGAATGAGCCCAAATGGTGGAAAGCCCACCTGGTGGAAGGGCTGCTGAATGTGGTTTTGGCATCCAAAACCATGCCTTTGCACAATCTCTGGTGGGAAGAACTCCTTGCCCAATGCACTGTGACCAGGAAAGCCAGTGTGTGGACACCCCTCCCTCTTTGTCAAGATTCCTTTTATATGCTAGCAAAGCCAGATCTCTGTTCCCAGCTGTAAGGTTTGGGATTTGCAGTATATCCCCTGGGGAGTGATGTAAATAATAGCAGCTGCAATCCCCGCCAGAAAAGAACTTTATGCCCCATCGTGGAGGTTTAGTGCATGATGAATGCAAAAGGTTTTCTGGAAGAGACAATGAGAGACTCCACGGGTCAACCTTGTAAAACTTCAAGGTGCCAAGCCTATGCAAGCCATCCTGGGTCCTAATAATTAATACGGCATGGCTAGATAGGTGGGCACTGTTGAAAAGGAAGAAGCCTCATAACTGAGGTCTTCGTGCCTGAGGAGAGTTGCAAGATTCTCCTTGCACTTCTTAAGGTTGCATAACTCACAGTTCTCACTTTTTGGAAAGTGCTTCTGATGTGATGATGAGGCCAGGGGCTCTAGAAGCTGACTCAGGTTGGAAGTCTGGCTCTAACACTTATCTGGGTGACCCAGTGTGATCTTCTTCACTGGAAAATAGGGATAATACCCTCTACTTTACTGGATTGAGGTTGTAGGAGTTAGAAGTAATATATGTCAAGTCCTCATAAAAGTGTCCAAGCTTATAACAGAGGCTCAAATTAATGACTAGCTGGTATCTGTTCATGAGAAAATTAATCTGGTTTAGCAGTGAGACAGTGGAAGGGAAGGAGAAACGATACTGACTTGTCTAATAGAAGACACAGAGGAAAAATAGCATGGTGACAATTTATTTTATTAAAATTTTAATATTTTATTTGAAAAAGAGAGAGTGCAAGCAGGGGAGGGCAGAGAGAGGAACAGAATCCAAAGCAGGCTGCAGGCTGTCAGCACCTAGCCCAACATGGGGTTCAAAACCCATTACCTGTGAGATGGTGATGTGATGTGATCTGATCAGAGCCCAACTCAGACACTCAAACCAATTAGCCACCCAGGGAGCCCAGCATAGTGACATTTATTATATGCAAAACCAAACAAAAGCCCCAGAGGGGCTTGACTAGGGGAGTCAGAAGCACCCAATGCTTTTTCTTCAGGTAACTGGGCTCTTGGAGGAACTCAGGAGGTAGTGATGTTAAGCATCAAAGTCCATGTCTGTTAATGCAGGGAAAGCACTACAGGTGGTCTCCTAGAATGTCTGGAAAGAGAAACTATCTCTCAGACTGTGTTAGAAGACATAATTTTTAAGTTCAATTTTTTTTTCTTGGTAATCTCTATCTATACCCAGTGTGTGTGTGGGGGGGGGTCACACTCATGACCCAGCGATCAGGAATTGTATGCTCTGACTGAACCAGCCAGGTGCCTTGGAGAAAATAAATTTTGCCTAAGCAAAGCTGGAATTAACTGAGAATAGATGAGCATTCTGGAACCTATTACTCTCACTGATTTGTAAATCCTGATTCAGATGGGTTCATTAGCACCAATTATTCTCTCAGACTTGTACACAAATCAAACAACTACTGTCCACAGCTTGTTCAGAAACTAATCCAGAAAAAAAGGAATTTGGAGCTTCCAGCTTAAAGTCTGAATCCAAATCTCCCAATTTTTAGATTGTTATCTCTATCTCTCTACATCTTATATTTTCTAAGATTTACCCTATAATCATTTACCTTCAACATTAAAACAATACATATTTTTAAGGGTGTGTAATTATAGGCAACGTGAAGGGTGCAAAAAATGTTTCCAGGTTTGAGAATGGACTCAATAAGATGGAACCAGAGATTAGAGTCATAACTAGGCTTTTATTCTTTATTTTCACACGGCTCTTTAACATTCTTCACATTCTCAAATTGTAGATTGTAACAGAGGAGTCAAGATAGAATACTCTCTCCAACCATGTTTAGTATTGGCTGGATCTATTTATATATATTTTCAAAAGCTATAATTATTGAGGTCCTCCTACGTACAGGGCATCCACATGACATGTAACGAATGGCTCACTTAGTCCTCAGAGGAACCATATCTAGTTCTTGTGATTGTCATCCTTACTCTACAGATGAGGAAATTGAAGTCTTGGAGATTAAGCAACTGGTGCAAGGTCACAGACTAGTTAGGATGTTGTGGCTAGGAAATAATGTGTAGGTATAAAGAGGAATAAATCTCTTAGGATGTCATGAAAAGCAAGATCAATCACATTGGAATGCAATTTATATCTATTTTTTTATTTTTAAAGTAGTTGCTTTGCCCAATGCGGGGCTCAAATTCACAACCCCAAGATCAAAAGCTGCACACTCTACTGACTAAGCCAGCCAAGTGCCACAGGGAAAACGGAAAATCACATTTTATTTTCCAGCTAACAGCTTAGCAAGGAGAACCTGGCTTTTGTCATTTAAAATGATGCACTAGAGGGCGCCAAATACAAAAGCTGACTTTGAAATTGTTTTAGTGATGCAGTTCCCACAGTGCTACAAAAGATACATAAAAAGTTAACGGCTTCAAGCCAAAAGACCATCCCCAAAAGAGTATGACACACATCATGGTAAGTAAGAAGCTGTGTTTTCATTTCTTCAATTAAAAAAAAAAGCAATTCGTAATGTGTTTCCAACTTGAAACTTATTCAAAAAGTATCTTTCAGCTAGTTTACTCTGCTGAGTGGTGAAGGGAAAGAGTAAACTTGGAGAGATTAATCAAGATGAAAACACATCTTAAAATATACATCAGTGTAATTTTTAATCTTTTAAAATTTAGCAGTATAAAACATGCATAAATTTTTAAAAGAAAAAAAAATCTATATCCAAGAGCTTACAATGAAGACACCCTCTTCCATCTCAAACTTGAGAGGCAGTATCTTTTAGAGATAACTCCAGATTTCTAAATAATGTTTGTATTTCTTGATTTATCAAACTGACATTATGTTCTTTGAAAACTGAGGGGATAGCTAACAGAATAGACATTTAAGTCATAGTTTACAAAATAACTTTTCCATACCATTAGGTGGTCTTCCATTTTGGTTTTTGTTGTTGTAGTGTAACTTACAAATGAAATGTTCTAAAATATAAGGAACTTCCAACTGTTCACGACTTTGGGATCAGATAATTTCACCCCACAGTGGGAACTGTGGTGTTTGAAGGTTATTATTCAGTTTGAGTTATGGGCTGCTTAGAGTTTGAAGGGGCAAAAACTTAAGAGTCCTGCAAGGACTACAGACACCAACCAAAAAATTAAGTAGCAACTCAGCCTGGAAGGGAAGAGTTCTAAGTATTCCTTAACATCTCAAGGATTCAGTGGATCAACCAATGAGTCAGCCAGAGGTTTGTGGAGTTTCTCCATTTTTTGTAGGGATAAGAAGCTCTTTGGTATGTTTCATTCTTTCATATAAATTACCACCAAATTTCTCTATACTTCGTTCCAAATCGTGAGGGATCAATGTAGGGAAGCATTATAGCCTGCTGTCAGGCAATAGCCTAAAACACCTGGGAAGAGGCTGGTCTACCTTTTCATTCATGTGACACTACAATTAAGCCAAGGCTTGTCTACCGTCCCTACAGAATACACATCCAGTACAACGCGCTGTAACAACAAGCAAGTTTCAAGTAAAAACAAACTTGAACTAAGAGCACGAAGGGCTGCCTGGGAGATGGCAGGCAAACTCCGGAATTGCCAACCTTCTGCTCTTTCAGGTGCTGGAAGGCCATTCCTGTGGGGCTGACGAGACAAAAGGATTCTACATACCTAACACAACATGGCTTGAGGAAACGTGCTCAATAAACCCTCATAGCTTTATTTTACTTAACTTTTACTACTACAGATACTACTCTATGCCAGATACTGTCCCTAAGGGCCTTGTCTGCATTAATTTGAATCCCCAACAAATAATAAAGTCTCAGATTAAGTCCTTTTCAACTTGGGACACACAAGCACACTTAAGGAAGTCAAAACTGAAATAGGTCAGTCCCACTGTACGGCTGTAGTTTCCGCCTTCTCCAGCAGAGCATCAGCAATATGGCCAGTTCCTTCCTCTGGGCACACAGGACAATGGCCGAACTGGCCGCTACCAGCATTTCCGGAAGATGGGGGCTGCCCTAGGCCCAGTGCCTGAGCAAGTGCCTCACGGGAAAGCCGGAAGTGACGCTATACCGTTTTTTGTAGGAAGCGACGAGCAGAGAGGATAGAAGGGGGAAAAGTCAAATGAGGCCCCGAATACCGAAAAAGCTAAAGCCCTGTACCCCGGGTGCCACAGAAAGCTCTGGGCGGAAGCGCGCCTGGCGGAGGCAATCCAGCACCAGCGGGCGCTAGGCCGCCACGGAAGTGCGTTTCTGGCGCTTCTCCGAGATGGCGCGGGCAGGAAGGCAGCGGCGCGTCTCTGCCGACCCCTTTCCCTCCTCGGTTCCCCCAGTACTAAAGGCCGTAGACTGGCTGGGCCCTCGGGACTTCCAGCCCGGGAGAAGGAAAGCCGCTTTCCAGCGGAACCGCAGGGCGAGGCGCGGGCGGGCGGCTGGGCTGGGCCCGCTGGCCCCTCCCCCGCCCGCCGGGAGGGCGGCGCTCCTGTGACGCAAGAAGTTGTCCGGGATACGCCCTTTAGACCGCGGGCCAGCCCTCTGCCGGGACACAAACATTGGGTCCGGACTTGGTAGGGCTGGCAGCCAAGCTCCGAGTTTGCATCTACTGGCAGCCCACCCACAACTCTTCCAGACGCAGGGCAAATGTCTGGACGGCTTCATAGAATTCACGAGAGCAAAAACAAAACAAAATACCCCACCGAGAGAGCCAGAGGTCTCAAGAGGTTTCTCAAGTGTAAAGTGGTGGTGGGCCCTTAAGGTGATCTTAAGTGTGCACGTAGTCACGGTAAGCCAATTACCGACTGTGTATAGGACTAGGGGCTACTTCCACAAACCGTCAAAACTGGGTTACGGGAACCCCTGTCTCCTCGACAGAATGTTTTAAACGCGTTTTTTCCTTAGTGTTTCTTACTAAAGAAAAATTCCTCACTGGCTTCTCACTTAAGCCACTTAAAAAAAAAAAGTTTTATTTATTTTTGAGAGAGAGAGAGCATGCCCGAGCGAGCGTGAGCAGAGGAGGGTCAGAGATAGAGGGAGACACAGAATCTGAAGACAGGTCCCAGGCTCTGAGCTAGTGGTCAGGTCAGCACAGAGCCAGACGCGGGGCTCAAACCCACCACTGTGAGATCGTGACCTGAGCCGAAGTCGGACGCTTAACAGAGTGAGCCACCCAGGCGCCCCCACTTTAGCCTCTTTAAGTGTGCGTGTTTCTCCTTAAGAGAAAGGATCCTCCAGCCGGAACAGGGTGCTCAAATATCATTGTTCACAGTCCTCATTAATTTAGTTTACTCTCAGAATTTTAATACCGGGCAAAGGATTGCTAACTAGATGTCCGTAGGTTGAGCTGTGTGTGCAGTATGTAAACACACTTAAAACATATGGAGAAAGGATTTATAGGTTTTAAGGGGCTGTCCAAAGGCCCAGGGCACAAAACTATAGAATCTGTGTAGTTCGAGGTAAGAGAAGTAATTTCTGGAACTAACTCATGTAAAGGTTATTTTCTGGGAGCTTCAACCGAACAAATGAAACTTACAATGCTAGCCATTAAGTGTTTTGGGAAAAGGTTCTACCCCAGAAATCAGAATGGTCATGTTGCCTTTAACTATTTTCCTTCCTCTATTGGGAATCAGATGGTGGGGTTCTTCAGTGCAAATAATTCATTCCACAAAACCACCCCAAATAGGATTCCAATCACCGTCCTGATCCATACTTGGAGGGTGTTTAAAGCTTTAACCTCTTTTTTAAGTAAACAATTTTTTAAAATGTATTTTTATTTTTGAGAGAGCGTGGGTGCACGACAAAGGGGGAGGGGCAGAAAGTGGGAGACAGAATCCGAAGCAGGCTCCAGCTCTGAGCTGTCAGCACAGAGTCCCAACCGGGGCTTAAACTCACAACCAAGAGATCACGACTTGAGCTGAAGTCAGATGTTTAACCAACTGAGCCACTCAGGTGCCTCTGAAGCTTTATTCTTTAAGGTAAAAGAACCTCGGGGCGCCTGGGTGGCTCAGTCGATTAAGTGTCAGACTTGGGCTCAGGTCATGATCTCCTGGTTTGTGTTCAAGCCCAGCGGCGGGCTCTGTGCTGACAGCTCAGAGCCTGGAGCCTGCTTCAGATTCTGTGTCTCCTTCCCTCTCTGACCCTCCCCCGCTTGCGCTGTCTTCTGTCTCTCAAAAATAAATAAAAAACATAAGGTAAAAGAACCTGATTTTTGTTCCTGGATTACCCTGGACTATTCTGAGTTATGGTTGGGTTCACAAGGTAGTAATATAACTTGCTAGAAACATTTTTAAGCCTGTCAACAAATGGTCATTTGGATTACAGCATCAGTTTATGTTGAACCTACTATATGCAAATAGGTAACTTCCTTTTACAAAAATTGTCTTGATGATTGTTAATCCCCTTATTTTAACTCATTTGGCCAAGCAAACCCCCTCCCCTGACAACCAATGTTAAGAGTGTTGTTATTCTCTCCTCTCCTACAATTAATATGTTTATATCAAGTTACCTTTAATTGCAGTTTTCCTATGTAACAAGAATAGAGAGACTATCAAATCTCAGATATGATGCAATTCTTCTGTATGCAGCTCAAGATATCATTTTCTTTTCCCTCTTTTCCCTGTAGAATTCCACTATAAATTCAGAGCTCTCTAAAAAAAAAAAAAAAAATCTGTGACTGCTCAAAATACATTCCTCTTTACAATTGCTTATGCAATGCCCTATTTTTCCCCCTTCCTAAAGGCTTATTAAACTATTGATTGGGGTTTCATAAAACATCCCATTAATATTATGTATGGTATCATTCTTCATTAACTTTAAAAGAGGAGTCCAGTCCTGCATTGCAGTTTCAGTATCAAAAAAGAAGCATTTATTTTGATTATAGTTACTTTTTCAAAATACAGAAATGATCTGATTTTGATGTGATAGGTTTGTCAGGAATCTGAACTCTATAAACAGGCATCACATAATTCTGATGCAGGCTGACCCTGGATCTATATTTTAAGAACCACTGGCTTAGAGACAAATAGATCATGCTTGCTTGAAATTATTTCTGTGGTTGGTCCCCAAATCCTGGCAACTTGTAGATTTTGTAGAATCAGATGGAAAACATCTGATTCAGAGGTAGACAGCCAGAAAACCAAATAACCTGCAAAAATGCAAATAGTTTTTAAAATTCTTAAAGTTGTACTGTATTATAAAGGAACATAGCCAAATGAAATGTGCTAGATGGAAACTGTGGCCTTTCCATACAAAAACCTATTTCACAAAGGCTTTGTTATTTAAGACGTTCAGGCTCAAACATCATATATTCCAAATTTATTAAACCAGTCTAATTCTAGATCTATTTATGACTAAAATTACAAATCTTTATTAACTTGGTTAATGCTAAGGGCTTACAGGTTGAGGCAAAGTAAATTGAGCCTTAGCAGACCCAGGACTTGAATCAATGTAAAAAGGAGCCTACCTGTACTACAGTCACACTGCCATATACCTGACAAAATTCACTGGCCTAATCCAGTAAGACATTCCCCAAAGATGTTAGACAGACACTGTACCTTCTCTATAATGATGTCTCTGTGACAAGCAACTACAGGTTTGGTTTTTTTTAATGTTTATTTAATTTAAGAGAGAGAAAGAGTGGTCCCAGACACAGGTAGGAGAGGGGCTGAGAGAGCAAGGGAGAAACTCCCAAGTAGCAAATGCAAACATCCTGAAGTGGGGCTCAGTTCTCAGGTTCCTGAGACCATGACCTGAGCTGAAATCAAGAGTGGGATGCTCAACCACCTGAGCCACCCAGACACCCTGCAACTACAGGGTTCTTAAAGGAGACCTTGCATTAAGGATCAGTGCTACATGGCAGAACATAAAATCAGACTGTATTTGGTACATCCTAAGCAAGAATACACTTGCTAAATTTATATAGAGCCCACAACTGCTAAGCTGTTCTGTATAAGACTTTTAGAGGAGGAAACTTTAGCAAGACCAGGCAGCTGTGAGAAACAAAAGCTGGAGAAATACTGTACAGTGCATTTTAAAATTTAAGAGGGTAGCACCTATGTGTTTCATTACAATTAAAAAAAAAAAAGAACTACATGGGATTTTATAGACAATCTAGGGTATACTGCAATTTAGACTCTCTACTCCAGTCCATCTTGTGAGATCATAAGTAAAATAAACACTGTTTATGCCTCCTGAAATAAATTTTTTGGGGAATGTGATTAAGTTTACCAACCCTGTTTTACATTTTGGCATGAGTCAAAGGCTCCCCAAGGAGGGCAACTACATTTAGGATGTTTCGTGCATGGATGACAAATTTTTTTTTTTTTAATTTTTAAATTTATTTTTGAGAGACAGAGACAGCACAAACAGGGGAAGGTCAGAGAGAGGGAGACACAGACTCTGAAACAGGCTCCAGGCTCTGAGCTAGCTGTCAGCACAGAGCCTGATGCGGGGCTGGAACCCACAAACTGTGAGATCATGACCTGAGCCGAAGTCAGATGCTTAACTGACTGAGCCACCCAGGGGCTCCGGATGACCAGTTTTTAAGTTCAATACAGCCTTGGTAATTGCTTTATAAAATCCTTACATCTCACTGAAGAGTCCCATCATCTTAAAAGAAAATCTTGACAATGTTTATTATGTCATATTAACGTCAGTGGTAGCATCAAATAATAAAAAAGCATTTATAGTAATTGTGATTCCACTGCAGTAAAAACTTAGTAGTGCCATATTTTGAAGGTTAAGTTTTTCCAGCAAGGAGGGAAATCTACTTCCATTAGTTAATGTCACTTATCCAATCAGTTTATTCGTTTTGATTACTAGTTGCCATTTCAGGCCTTGGCTCACAAGTTACTTATTAGCCTAGTAGTTTCCAAAAGAAGGATACTGCCAACGTGACAGTTCAGAGAAATACTGTTGTATAACCAACTACCTAATACTCAATAGGTAAGAATGATTAAAACTCCTACTAGAGAACTATGCATTAAATCAAAGTTAGTATGTATGTATTTGCTGTTTTGATCGATCTTCTTTAATAATGTTTTCTTCCTTTAGGTCTCTAACATAATTGGGTATAAAGCCCTATCCTAATAGTTTAAACGTATCAAAACAATTTTTACATGTTCTTATAAATTCATTTTAATGACATAGTACTCCATGTACTGGCTGTGACAGGATATACATAATTATTTGTATTCTGATATGGTTAAGGTGGTTTCCCTTTTTTCTTCAAAAAAAATTTTTTTTAATGTTTGTTTTTTTATTTTTGAGACAGAGACAGAGCGCAAGTAGGGGAGGGGCAGAGAGAGAGAGGGAGACACAGAATCTGAAGCAGGCTTCAGGCTCTGAGCTCACAGCTCAGAGCCTGACGCAGGGCTTGAACCCACAATCAGCAAGATCATGACCTGAGCTGAAGTCTGACGCTTAACCAACTGAGGCACCCAGGTGCCCCTGGTTTCCTTTTCTATGTACTGCTTGATTCCTCCGTGAACAGCAGGCTCTCTGTAAACTAGCTGCCATTTCAGCATTATTTGGTTTTAGAAGTCTTGCATTCAAAAGATTTCCTTTAACTGCTCTAGTCCAGGAATCTACTTTTTTGTCTAAGGCCACCCAGAAAATATTCTAGGCTTTTCAGGCCACAGTCTGTCACATGGGGGGCCCCTCAACTATTCCACAACTTTATAATTCTATTGTAGTCTTATTGGGGGGGGTGGGGAGGGCACATCTCAATTGCATGCATGTATGATCATAGTAAGTTGAAAAGTTCCTGGCTACAGTAACTTAAAAAGTTCCTGACTAGAGATTTAATTCAATTTGGTCTTCACCATAATGCTTTTTGGCATCTCACATTGTCCCTGAATGCATCTGCTTGGCTAAATAAAACAGCAAGTACTAAAATACATGCATACTATACCCTGGGGGAAGAGAAACTTAATGAGTAAAGTAAGAAATCATCGAAACTGAGATTTAACTTTACTGCAATAATGGTATAATCATACACTTAAATGTATGATTTTAGTGTTACATGTTTATTAAATCTTACATTTCGAATATCTCCTAAAATTTGCCACTGTAATTCTAGTAGCTAACATAAGGAAAGCTAGTGTTATTTCATGAAAATATTCAAAACAGATTTGGTAATTACACTGATAAAAACAAAACAAAACAAAAAAAACCCCAGTAAGGTTAAATTTCTCGGTTTCTTGTTTATGTGGTTAGTTTACCTGTGGAGTGAGTTACATTTACTACTAACCCATGCTGTTTGCCACTTACCTACCCAATTCGTCATTTTACTCCTGTTTTTGTGGGACAGAATAAATTTAGGATATTAAGTATTTAGTTCTACAGGCCCAAAGAAAAAAGAGGTATCCAAAGATGCAATAAATTGCCCCAATATCACGGTGGCTATTTAAGCAGAAGTCAACTACTTTTTAGGCAAACTAATGTTTGCATGATAGGGAGAGGAGATACGTTAGAGGTTTATAGGTTAATCCCAAATTCCATCAGTCTTCACTAATATATGTTAAGTTTATGCTGAATGGAGCGAGACTGACCATTTTGATAGCCCGCAGATACACCTGGCTGTTTTAAGATATACCATGTGGTGTGTGTGTGTGTCTGTGTGTGTGTTTAAAGTAGGCTTCATGCCTAGCACAGTGCCCAATAACTCATGACCCTGAGAAAAGACTTGAGCTGAGATCAAGAGCCAGACGCTTAACTGACCAAGCCATCCAGGTACCCCAAAATACACATATGTTTTAAGGAGCACCTGGCTGGCTCAGTTGGATGGCTATCAGTGAAGTAAGACTCATAAACCATCAAATGATGAACAAAGAATGAAGGCCAAGGGGTGTATGGCTTAGGCTCAGGTCATGATCTCACAGTTTGTGAGTTTGAGCCTTGTATCGAGCTTGCTGTAGTCAGTGCAGAGCCTGCTTTGGATCCTCTGTCTCCCCCTCACCTCTGACGCTCCCTTGCTTTCCCTCTCTCTCAAAAATAACACATATAAAAAAAAAAAAAGGAGGCCAAGTTCTCTTTGACAACCGTAACTCCATCCTGATTTCTGCCATTGAGTGCTTATATAGCACATTATTTATAACTGCAGCCACTCAAATTACTCAATTCCTCTTTGAACAGAATGATTAACACAATGGAATGTTGGAAGGACTAAATTCCACACCTCATTTATCCTTTCCGCCATGAATTAGGCAGGATGAGTTAAAATACAGTCCTGTTAAAAATATTTCTTTCCTGGGGTGCCTGGGTGGCTCAGTCAGTTGAGCACTTGACTTTGGCTTTGCACTGACAGTGTGGTGCCTGCTTTGGATTCTGTCTCCCTCTCTCTGCCCCTCCCCTATTCGCATGTGCTCTCACTCTCAAATATAAACATTAAAAATTTTCTTTCCCACACAATTCCTTATTTTATTAATTTACTTTTTTATAAATGTCAGTATTCTTTTTAAAAAACTTTTTTTTTTTTTTTTAAGAGAGTGGGCATGAGCAAGGGAGAGAGAGAAAGAGAATGAATCCCAAGCAGGCTCCAGACTCAGCCCAGAGCCTGATGTGGGGGTCTATTCCATGACACTGGGATCATGACCAGAGCCCAAATTGAGTTGGACAATCAACTGAGCCACCCAGGTGCCCCTATTCATTTACCCTTAAATGCAATTGTGCTGTCTTTTAATTTTCACATTAAAAAATCCCATAGCTAATGATGTGGACTACTCTTTTCTAATTTGGAGAAACCCTGTGCTTTAGATAAAGATACCCAAGTCCCCCAAACTAATAAGTGATTTCCGCCCAGTGCTCTGAAAATCAAAATGAAAAAATTCAGTGAAGTGAGGAAGGGTATCAGGGAGTAAGTATAACTCTCAGGGTAGTCAAATACCTCATCACCTAAATAATGATGCCTATGAGATGAACAATATTCCTACTGTTCCTACCTAGTATTCAGCGAAATGCAGCCAAGGAACGAGCTTGGCAGAATCAGCAGGGAAAGGCCTGGCTGAACTTAACTTTGATCTAAGGGAGATTAAATTTTATTTTTTGTTCCTGGTTAATCTTCTGAATATAGTGACCATGGTGGAAGTTACTCCAGACTAAGACATGTTCACATCCTCAGAAACAATCTCTCTCTCATACACACAATGTTTATTGCCAGCTTGATGAAAGACATTTTTGTATTTACTACATTTTTTCATATGCATCTCTTCCTTTGTTTTGGCTGTACCATTGACTTTCTGATGTAATTTGTAGTTCCTTATATTTAGCTTTAAAAAATAATGTAAAGGGGCACCTGGGTGGCTCAGTCGGTTAAGCCTCTGACTTCGGCTCAGGTCAGATCTCACGTTAGTGGGTTCAAGCCCTGCGTCAGGCTCTGTGCTGACAGCGAGCTCAGAGCCTGGAGCCTGCTTCGGGTTCTGTGTCTCCTTCTCTCTCTGCCCCTCCCCCCTCATGCTCTGTCTGTCTCTGTATCAAAAATAAATAAAACATTAAAAAAATTTTTTTAAATAATGTAAAATTCAAAACAGTGCTTATTTACCGATCTAAGGTGGGGACCTCAAACATACAGCTCAAGACATCTGACTTAAGCAAACTGATGTCTCTCCAGCTGAAGGCATACTAACCGAGAGACAGGTGTGTTTGAACAAGAAATCAATTTATCAGTTTATAAAGAAAAGAAACTTAAACCTCTTTGGTCAGTGTATTACCTCCATTACTCTGCAGAAAGTCTAATTATACTCATAAAGTTGCTTGGTGAACAGGATACCCAAATACAGAACTCTCTGATGAGAATATTTATTGGCATTAAGACTAATTTTTTTTTTTTTTTTTGAGAGAGAGTGTATGAGCCGGAGAAGGGCAAAGAATCTTAAGCAAGCTCCATGTCCAGCTTAATATCAAGACCCTGAGACCTGACCTGAGCAGAAAACCATGGTTAGGCGCTTAACCAACTGAGCTACCCAGGCGTCCCTGGACTTAATTTTTCTATATTGAAGTGGATCTTGAAAAGTCCTAGCTCATGACTTCTATACTTCTTAACATCTACTACTTTTAAATTACTAATATTAAATGAAGCGACGCTTCATTCTATTCTGAGTTGCACTTCTAGGATTTAAAATTACTGGTTTGAGCTTCAAGGGAAAACATTAACTTTAATTAAAAGATCACACTGTCTAAACATCTCAGAATGACTCCTTGTAAAAGTAAGATGAAATGTCAATATGTTTAACAGTTGATAGCTCCTCCTCCCCCCTTTTAAATGTTTATTTTTGAAAGAGAGAAAGCACAGGTAAATAAGTGGGACAAGGGCAAAGAGCAGGAGACCAGAGTAAAGCAGGCTCCATGATAGCAGAGCCCCATGTGGAACTCGAACCCAGGAACCATGAGTTCATGACCTGAGCTAAGTCACTTAACCTACTGAGCCACCCAGGCATCCCACCCACCTTAAATTATTTTTATTTTTTAGTTACAACCCCAAGATCAAGAGTCCCCTGCTCTAGCAACTGAACCAGACAGGTTCCCCAATAGCTCCTCCACTTTTAAGATGCTCATATACATTAAAGGTGGGGAGTTTAGAAATAAGACCCTAAACCTAACCATCCTCAAAACAAAAGCCACACAGACTGGTTTCCAGCCTAACAACATTCGGCTCTTATCTACTAGAGAAAAAAAATTCAGACCATCAGAATATACTAATTTCTTTGAAAACAAATTGTTGCTGCTGTCCTGATGAAGTCTCTAAGAAATGTAAGAAATGGTTCATGACGACAGCACTTCTTAAGCTTTTTAGGTTGGAGAGGTCTATGTCAGCAACACTTCCCAAAAAAGTGAAAAAATACTGTTTTTGCACTGTAGTTTTATATAACCATTTCAGTGAAATACTTCATTTCATATACCTAAGTATTTATTAAATAGACATTTCCATGAAAAGTACTGGAGGTTTGTCAAAAATGCAGATTTCTGGGTAACAAGTAGTTCAGCATATGGTTCATCAGGAATTGCTACATCCTAAGAAAATTATGAATGAGGATACCTAACATCTTGTTCTGAAGTTTGGGTGTGGAGGGCAGGAATGTATAGTTTAATAAGCTTCCCAGATAATTATGGTGATCAAATTGGCTTGGGAACACTGACTTGTAGCATTTCAACATTCCAATAGTAGGGAAACTAACTTTAAAAAGTGGATTTTTAAAAAAAAGGCTTAGTAGTCTTGACGTATAACCCTGGGTGTAAGAATTTGCCTTTACCAGGGGACCCTAGGTGGCTCAGTTCGTTAAGCCGACTGATACTAGGCTCATCATGATTTCATGGTCATGAGATGGAGCCCTGTGGTAAGTGAGCAAGGAGCCTGCTTGGGATTCTCTTTCTGCTTCTGCCTGGCTCTCAAAATATGCTTAAAAAAAAAAAAACCTGCCTTTAATGAAAAGTTGATTGGCGATGGATGACCAATTAAGTTTTACTTTGAGAATTAAATGCATCATATTTCTACCAGTTCTTGACATAGTACCTGCAATTAACATCTTGGAAAAGAAATTTGGTGATGCAGTTTAATAGAATATAACATTCTATATTTAATGTTGCAAATCTTAGAAATTATTTTTAGGGGCACCTGGGTAGCTCAGTTGGTTAAGCCTCCGACTTCAGCTCAGGTCAGATCTCATGTTCGTGGGTTTGAGCCCCACGTCAGGCTCTGTGCTGACAGTTAGCTCAGAGCCTGGAGCCTGCTTCCGGTTCTGTGTCTCCCCTCTCTGCCCCTCCCCCTTCTCATGCTCTATCAAAAATAAATAAAACATTAAAAAAAAGAAAAAAATTATTTTTAAATTACTGCCAAATCTTTCCAAAGAATATAAAATTGATTGTGTTCCAGATTTGTTAGCACATTAATGATTCAAGTTTATAAAAATGGGAAGTAACAGGGCACCTGGCTGGCTCAGGTGGTACAGCAAGTGACTCTTGTTCTTGGGGTTGTGAGAGAATACTTCACTAAACCATACAAGTGCCCCTATAAATTTTTTTTTAAAAGAGAATGACAGTAATCTGTTGATTGTAAACCATTCAGAATATAGGCGAAATAACTTTCCATGAAGAGATAAAAAGATATTTTCACCAATGCCACTTTGGGATGTATACCTGTTTAGTACCTAAGATTGTTGGGCATACTGGTAAACATTAATGGATCTCCCATCAGTATTTTTGGGTCCACAACTATTCTATTGAAAAAAGATGCCAGAATCCAGGCACTTCCATCCTTTAGATAGGGGGTTGTTTCACTGTTAAAAAAAAGTCAGCAGTGGGAAAGTTCTCTTCTTTAATTAAAGTACCTTTACAGTTATTTTTTTTTATGCACTGGAAAGGGAGATTAAATGTGAAAAATAATTTATAATCAAACAACAGAGGATAGGAATTTTCAATATGCCTAACACAACTAAACACTCTTTTGAGAGGCTTTTATCTGCAGTGGGTAGAAGTACCAAGATGTCTGACCTGGGATTATTAATCTTTGGAGATAAATGGACCTGAAGAAACCTAAGAGGAACAGGGAATTTTATTTAAGGATAAGGATGGCTTTGCCCTTGGGCACAACATTTTTAATGGTTTTTCCTAACTTTTAACTACAAAAATCCATCTCTAATCTTTCCTTCTCTTCTCAGTCTAAGTTTAAGAGATACTTTACAGATTCACACTTATAACACAGGGAAGATACCTACGTAAGCCAAGTATATATAACCTAAGTATTGTTTGTTTAATTTTGGGGGGAAAGCAAGATGGCAAGGTTTGCCCTACGCATTAATGCAAGCACTGCGTGTTTATCTCAGGGAGACAAAGTGAAAGTGTCTTCAGAGGCTCACATTCTAACAGAGGAGATTCTAAATAATTGTAACAAACTACATTAAGTACTATAATAGAGCTGGATAAAAGGTACATAGAATTCAAAAGAACAAAGTATTGCTCAGAAAAAACACTAGAGAAAGCTTTATAGAGGAAGAACAGTTGAACTGAAGGGTACATTCACAGGGAGGAGAGAGGGAGGGAGCACTCCAGGAAGGGATGATCACATATACAAAAGAAGGTCTGAGAAAACAAAGTATGTTTGGGGAACTAGAAGCAGTAGGAATATGGGTGGAAACAAAAGAAGGTGCAACTGAATCTTTGGAAAAAAGGGAGCCAGATGACAGAGGCCTTGTTTGCCATCCTAAGGAACTAAGCTGCTTCTAGTAAGATCAGATTCATATTTTAGTAAAATCACTTTGTAGGATGACACATGAATTTGAAGGGACAAGATTATAGCCAGGATAAGCAAGGAGGCCACTACATGGTTAAAAAGTAATTAATTTCTTTGGCAAATATTCAAGGGGACTGACTATTCTACACCAGGCCTGAAGTAGTAACAGTGGTGACTGAAGACCAGGGCAGGAAGACCAAGAAATAAAGTGGACATTACTGGTGTGCCTGGGTGGCTCAGTTGGTTAAGCATCAGACTTCGGCTCAAGTCATGATCTCATGGTCTGTGGGTTTGAGCCCAGCATTAGGTTCTGTGCTGACAGCTCAGAGCCTGGAGCCTGCTTCAGATTCTGTGTCTCCCTCTCTCTCTGCCCCTCCCCTGCTCAGTCTCTCTCTCTGTCCCTCTCTCACAAAATAAAGACATAAAAATAAAATAAAAATAAAGTAGATATTACTTAGGAACATAATGGACATGTGGTGTTAAAGGACTGATGATGGTTCCTAGGTTTCTGACAAGCTGAGACCATACTGGTTTTGGTTTGTATCCCATTTTTAAGTTAATATACAAGCATTTTCTGATACTACAAATGAAAATATCTTGGGGGGGGGCACTTTCTGGTAGTACAAGTCTGTAACAGGAAATCCATCTGTAAGCCTACAACCCAGAAAAACCCAGTGAAACCATTCTACTTGACATTACCTATCTCTAGAACACAAGGTACAAAAGTCCCACAAAATTGTAATCCTATTTTTGCTACTGTTTCTTTATAGTATGTAATACTTCAAAATGATTCTTTGAAAATAATTTTAAAAGCTGTTATTTATGGGCTTACTAATTAGGTAAGCTTTTTACACATTTGTTTACTATTAAGAAAGACCTGTCACAAAAGGAGAGTTTTGAGATACCCGAGTGATTCCTAAATAATAATCCAAAATGAATTCTGAACAATTTTTCATTATTCCACAACAAAACAAAACAAAACAAAATCCATGTGTTAAGTTTTTCAAAAAAAAAACATTAATTTTTTTTTAAAGTTTATTTATTTTGAGAGAACGAACCATGTGCAAGTGCGCAGGGGAGATACAGAGAGAGGGAGACTCCCACGCAGGCTCTGCCTGCATGTGGTGCGGCTTGAATTCATAAACCGGGAGATCATGACCTGAACCAAAGACAGGAGTCAGATGTGTAACCGACTGAACCACCAGGTGCCCCAAGACAAATTAATTTTTTAATTCCTATGTCCTTATTTGCTGTTGGTAACTATTTTAAAAACCAAGTGCTGACCACAGTCACTATTTTCAGAACTAAAACTGGCAACTATGACCACCACACTGTCACTATTTTAAGAAGTAAACCTGGCAACTATGTTGATTTTCATTTTTCCTTATCATTTGATTCATTCAAGAAATCCCAAAAATCTGGGAACCAATGGATTTGATTAGCTCGAAAACCATGGCAACTCTTCCGTTTGTCTTCTTTATATAGGAGATTGATAAATTCTACCAAAAAACACATGGAGTTTCATAACTGCTGATTCATATCCTAGAGATCTAGATAAACACACATTGGTTGATTTGTCCTAAATCTTTGAAGTTATCCCATTTTCCAACAGCGACTCTATAAGGGATAGAGACTGTGAACCTTTTGCATGTCAACCATTCTAAGATATATCCAGGCTCATGTGCAAGACCTAGTTTGTAAAGTTAGTGATTTAGAGGGAACAAATCTAACCTGCTTGTTGGGAAGCTACCTAGTCACTGACAGATTCTAATACACAAGGGAGTTACCCAGGCACCTTGACAAAGATGGTTTTTATGATTAATAATTATAACTCTGTTCTTATAAACACCTTTTTCTCAAGTAGCCCAAAGACTTCTGGTACACAATGCCTCTTTAATGCACAGCAACAACAGAATGAGCAAGAAAATAAGGTTTACCAAGTAAGAAGGAAAGGCCACAGAAGAGCATGAATAATCAAACTCTAAATAATGAAACTATTTTCAGATTCATAGCTTTTTCAAAAATTTTATTTAAGTTCATATATAATTAACATACAGTGTTACATTAGTTTCAAGTGTACAAAAATCCATAGCTTTAAGTCTAATTGGTTTGTGGTGTCAAAACTCTTCCTACTCCTCTTTTTTTTTTTAATGTTTTATTTATTTTTGATACAGAGAGAGACAGAGCATGAGAGGGGGAGGGGCAGAGAGAGGAGGAGACACAGAACTGGAAGCAGAGGCTCCAGGCTCTGAGCTAGCTGTCAGCACAGAGCCTGACGCGGGGCTCCAACCCACAAACATGAGATCTGACCTGAGCCGAAGTCGGAGGCTTAACCCACTGAGCCACCCAGGCGCCCCCTACTCCTCTTTCAATCCAGAGAACCAACACCCTGTACATTTACCTTCATCTGGCATTATAATAGAGCCCTAAGTTTAAAAAAAGTTGACTGGGGGTGCCTGGGTGGCTCAGTCAGTTAAGTGTCCAACTGTGTCTCCCTCTCTCCCTGTCCCTCTCCCATTTGCTCTGTCTCGCTCTCAAAGTAAAATAATAAGGAAAAAAAAAGTTGACTGGTCTGCTGTAATTATTGAGTTCTAAAATAGCAAATTTTATGACAGTTACAAAGATATCTTTTTCATTGCAAATTACTTTCCAGAGTATTAAATTCAGCCATTGGGGGCCTGGGTGGCTCAGTCAACCAGCTAGGCGTCTGACTTCGACTCTGGTCATGATCTCAGTCTGTGGGTTCAAGCCCCATGTTGGGCTCTGTGCTGACAGCTCGGAGCCTGTTTCAGATTCTGTGTCTCCCTCTCTCTTTGCCCCTCCCCAGCTTGCTCTCGGTAAAGACATTAAAAAATTTAAGATAAATTCAGTCTTCATGCACAAATGCTTAACTGTCTTCTTCCTATCTCCCCAAGTCTTGTCCCACGACTTGATTTTTGTAATCTGGTTCCTTTATTTTACTTTTCTAATTCATATTTAGAATGATTATGTCAATTTTCACACAAATTACAGTTATTTCATAAAAATGGACAGCATCGGAAAAACTCAGTTTATTTACCAATGTAAAATTAATTCCAGGGAATATATGACTTCTTTGTTTTAGAAATGGGAAACATAATCTAAGTATTATTTTTGTGGGGAAAGCCCGATAGCAAGGTTTATTTTTTATTTTTTTCCATAATATTTTATTGTCAAATTGTTTTCCATACAACACCCAGTGCTCTTCCCCTTAAGTGCCCTCCACCCAATAGCAAGGTTTAGTAAGGGAGGAACAAAGTTTATGCATTGAAAACCAAGCAGCTGCTTCTCTTCCACAAATAACTGATTTTACCAAGCCACCGGCACAGACAACTTAACTATAAGTTTAAAGAGTTCAATCCTAAAGAACAAAACTATACTCTTTATTCTAGTCCTTCAGTTAAACTACTCTTGAGTTTAGTCCTAATCCTAGAACATAATTTGTTTTGCCATTTAGCTGACAGAAAAATGGCAGAGATACACAGAAACAATTGTGGGTCATAGCCATGAAGATCTAATGATCGGGGTTTCTGGGTGGCTCAATCAGTTAAGCATCCAACTTTGGCTCAGGTCATGATTTCACAGTTCCTGAGTTGAAGCCCAGCTCAGAGCCTAGAGTCTGGTTTGAATTCTGATTCTGCATCCACCCCACTCTGCTCCCTGCTTGTGCGCTATCTCTCAAAAATACGTGAATGTTTAAAAAAAAAAAAAAAGACTTAGCAATCATTTTGTTTTTTATGACCTCAACCTCCTGTCCTGAGACAGCTATTTGGGCCTAAAGGTATGAATTAAGAAGTAATCTGCTACCTAAATGCAACTTAAGACATTAGTTTACTTTGTAGCTTAATATGAGGAAAGTGTGAGTCCTGATTTCCCTCTCAATTTAGGTACCCTAACTCCTGGTCATCCTTATAGAAGCTGAGCACTTCTATAATCAAACTTTAATGTGTCAATTATAAATAAATAAAATTCATTCTTGCCTCCAGAGGCAAGGATAACAAACTCAGAACACAGAAACACATTACTTACAGAAGAGTATATACACTGTTATATTAAGAGGAAGTTGGTAGAGTATAAGAGGTAGAAAAAACAGGGTAGTAAAAATAGGAACTCAAAATCAGTTGCCCACTCTATTTAATAATCACCTGAGAGAGATCAAGACACAGAATGTATCAAGTATTGAAAACAAAAAATGAGGGTGCCTGGGTGTTTCAGTTAAGCCTCTGACTTTGGCTCAGGTCATGAACTCACGATTTGCAAGTTCAGGCCCCATCTCAGGCTCAGTGCTGTGAGCTAAGAGCCTGGAGCCTGCTTTGGATTCTGTGTCTCCCTCTCTCTGCCCCTCATCTGTACCCATCCATTTCTCTCTCTCCCCCAACAAACATTAAAAAAAAAAATCCCACAAATATTGAACTTAAGCTTATAATAATGAAGGTAAAGTGGAAAAAATTTGAAAATATCTAGGAAAATAAGTACTGAAATATGAGTTGTCTTGATGGGTATCAATTTCCTCATTTATAAGGGGGGGCTAAATCAAAATCCATCTCTTCTATTCCTAAAAACAAACTGCTGTAAGATCTACCATAAAAACAAAGATAATGCAAGTTAGTTGAAATAAAGTATAAATCGTATTCATTTTAGCTAGTTCTGATACTTAGTTATATGTGAATATTTAGAAAACAGGAATTTGCTATCGAATATAGCTGTCTGCCACCCCAAATGTTTTGAAGCATGTAATATAAATACAAATAAATATAAAGCACACACAAATGAGACACTGGATATAAAAGGCCTGTAAATCAAACTTAATTTTTCAAAATGTTTAAGTGTTGGAGTCAGGAACCTTCAGTAAAAAGGAATAATCTATAGTAATATAGAAGTCATCCAGAAAACCATATTTGGTGACACCTTACACAATTAAACAAGGACTTAGGTGGATCTTTATGTTAAAAAAATGTTTAATGTTTATTTTTGAAAGAGAGAGTGTGAGTAGAGGAGGAAAAGAGAATGGGAGACATAGAATCTAAAGCAGGCTGCAAGCTCTGAGCTGTCAGCACAGAGTCCAACCCACAGGGCTCAAAGTCACAAACTGTGAGATCATTACCTGAGCCAAAGTTGGATACTTAACCAGCTGAGCCAACCAGGGGGTCCTACATAACTTTATTAAAAAAACAAAAAAACACACACTTAAAAATTCATACAGGGGCACCTAGGTGGCTTAGTCCGTTAAGTGTCTGCCTTTGGCTCAGGTTCATGAGTTCGAGTGCTGACAGCAGAGAGCCTACCTCAGATCCTTTGTCCCATTCTTTCTCTCAAAAATAAAAACTAAAGGGGTGCCTGGGTGGCTCAGTAGGTTAAGCAACCGGCTTCGGCTTGGGTCATGATCTCAATGGTTCATGGGTTCGAGCCCCACGTTGGGCTCTGTGCTGACAGGTAGCTCAGAGCCTGGAGCCTGCTTCAGTTTCTGTGTCTCCCTCTCTCTCTGACCCGTCCCTGCTCATGCTTTCTCTCTCTCTCAAAAATAAAAAAATAAAAATAAAAAATAAACATTAAAAAAATAAAAACTAAAAACAGAACAAAACACCCTAATGATGCTAGTTTTTTCCCTTCCGAGTCAATGTCCTAACTTAATTGGATATTATTATAGAAGTTGCTTCTACTTTATAATGGGTATACTCCAAGTTGTATAAATATATTAAGTTTTTCTGAAATACACACTGTAAAATGGTGAAAACATGGAAGTCACCTGGGAAATATGACATGTCTATATAAGACTATATTCAAGTCACAATCAGAACTCTTACAGCAGTTTTATATGGCCAGATAATGTAATGTTTAACAATTACCTCTTGGTCATACAAGGATACCATTTATGTATTAGAACAATTTGATTGATAGGATTTCTGCTAATTGTCAAAAGTATATATTTTGTTCTAAAGCCAATAAAAAATATACTTGGCATGAATATAATAATGAATTTATAATATACAAACCTGAAATTTTAAGCCTCTTTAATAAAGTTTTTGGGGCTTAGAATTTTAATAAGGAAACCAGGTGTCAAAATTTATTTCCTAGTGCAGCAGCAAAATTACAAATTCTGGCTTTTGTTATATAGGTAGACACAGGTTGCCTGTGCTACATGTATTTTCAGCATAAAACAGAACTCTACTAAATCTGTGTTATTAATAGTGGGTATCAATTATTCATCGTCTACTGCTGTCAGGCACTAAGCTACACACATTTGCAGACTGTAGGTTGTAGGGGCGCTTGGCTGACTCGGTAGAGCATTCAACCCCTGATATTGCAGTTTTGAGTTCAGGCTGACAGTGGGTGTAGAGATTACTTAAAAAAATATAATCTTAAAAACAAACAAACATGTGTTTTAACAGGTGAGCATAACTGAGAAAGGAAAGTCATCAAACTTTCTCATACTTGCTTTCTTATTCTCTTCTCATGTCCAACCAGGAAGAAAAAAATGTGGTAAGAAATCAAGTACTTTTTCAAACCCTAATTCCACTGAAAACTGTAATAATGAAGATGAGGAATGAGATCAATAACCTAATATATGACAGACTTTTTACTAATGGTCCAATTTTCCATTTGGAATTAGTTGGCACTATCTGGGTTCCAGACCTATCCTGAGACTTAAGCCAGTCACTTCCCTCTTTGAGAATATTTTCTCAAAAAAAAAGTCAGTCAGTCTTGGGTTCACTGGCAAAGGACTCTTAAAAAAAGAAAAGAAAAAATTATTTGGTCACAATCCACCCTCTTTTCCAGTTTTATCTCTCAATGTATAAGCCTAGTCAAATTGGTTTCCCTTATTTTAAACACATGTTCTCTATTCCTGTTCTATGTCTTCACACATAAAAAGCCATGCCAACTACAAATACGTTGTGCTTCACTGCCCCTAACCTGTCACTACTGAAATCCAAATATTTTGCCCCCCTAATCCAAAAATTTGATTTTCTCTGACAAACACATTACCTGTCAACAAGGCTTCTGCCTGAATGCTTATAGTACATACCTATATGGCTCAATCCTAAACTACATTATGAGCTAATACTGTAAGTGCCTGGTCCTAGAGTGCACAATGACAGATACACAGAAACCAGATTTGAGAGCTAACAGCACTGGCAAAATAAGTCCAAAGTGGCGGGGGGAGAGGGGTGAGATCTCAAAGTTTTTAACATGATGGTATAAAATAAATCAGATCACGTTGCATTTAATTTTATATTTCACTGACTTGCTATTATAATAAAGTATGGCAAAATTTCCAAGCACCTGGTATCAAATGAGATTATCTGTTATTTGTGCAACAAAACTAGGTGCTTATTAAAAGCCAGGGACTTTGCACTTCAGCTACAAAAATGAATGAGACACTGCCTATCACAGTCTCCTATATGAATAGAAAAGAGATATAAGCCTGACAACGTGATAGGTACAGGAACAAGAAAAGGGAAGGTCTCATTTTCTGGAGATAAAAAAATAATCGACAGTTTATAACAAACCCATAATTGCTCCTGGAGCTCTCACTTCTCATTTAATCCCTATTACTAGCATGATCAAATAGTTATTATTTTACCTACTTTATGGATTACGAAACTGAGAGCAAAGCACCTAGTTTCACTGAAGTGGAAGAGCAGATATTAAAACTTCGGTCGTTTTAACGTAGTGGTGTTCATGATCCTCAGTTTTCGGTGAACTAATTGGAGTGGTGTAAGCACAAAAAGATTTGCCTTGGAGAGATATGTGATTATATGAATTAAGCTAGAAGTGTAAAAGAGAATCATTATCAAAAAAAATTGAAAAAGGAAAACTGAGAAATAGTTCAGTTTTGAGTTTGTTTAGCTTCAATTCTGGAGTCCTCAATAGGTAACGATGTGGGAACTGATTATCACAATTGGTGAAAAGGTAGCTGGGGACATAGAACTGGGAAAATACCAACAGTTAAGAAGCAGAAAAAGAAACTCATTAAAATAGGAAAGAAAGAAGTAGCAACTAGCAAAGAATATTCAGTATATAAACTAGAGAGTTTCAACAATGTATAGTCTAAGGAATAGAAGATCACCTTTAATCTGGAGAAATTAATGCAGAACTTTCACAAAATGTTACAAATGCAGAGAATTGTACAGTCTTTCCTTATTCCCTAGGAATACAGATATTATCCTAGAAGACTGAGTGAGTTAGTGGGCAAAGGGAGCCAGTTAACTTCGAGATATTTAAAAAACCCACAGGTGCCTGGGTGGCTCAGTTGGTTAAGGAATCCACTCCTGATTTTGGCCCAGGCTATGATATCATGGTGTTGTGGGTTTGAACTCCTTTGATTCAGTGCAGACAGCCCAGAGCCTGCTTGGGATTCTCCCTCTCTCCCTGCCCCTCCCCCACACTCGCTCTCCCTCTCTTAAAATAATTAAAAACAAACAAACAAAAAAAACCCCAAAGGTGGCACAAGTGAACGCTGAGTTCTGATGTGTTATTACAAGATCTCCTTTCTCTCAGTAATTTAATTTGAAAGAACTCTTCAACCTACCATTTTATGTATCCTTCTATTTTTACTCCCATTTGCCCTTTAACTGGCCATAAAGTGAGGACATGCAAATAAAGAGAGTAGCCACAGAATACCTTGCACAGGTGTAGTCAGATAAGTTGTGTTTGGGACAGAAGAGAGATGCCTACACTACCATATTATTGTTATCATACGAACTTGAAAATAGTAAAACTGTTTTGTTGTCTTTTTATTTTGTAGATTTCATCTACACAATAAGAAAAAAATGGGCATTTCTTGCTATCTAAAATAAGTTTCTTCAGAAAGCAGTGGTCACCTTAGCATAGCTTTCCTTCATGAAAAAAGTAAATACTAGGGATAAAACTAAACTAGAGGAATAGGTTCCCTCTTTATCAAAAAAGATTACAGTTTATAAGACAACAGGAACCAGGCACTGGGCATAAAGTATATGTGATAGAAGTGAAAATAGGCCATAGAGTGGATTCATTTTTAACATGTAGAAATGTTTATAAATCCCTACAAGGTTAGTTAAGTTCTGATCCAGGTATAAGAATTCAACAGTCTAACAAATCAGTATCAATTTCCCCTAGTCCAGAACTGGATATACTGCTAAACCAAATTGTGCTCACCAAACATTTGTTACTTTACCCTTCAGGAATCAAGTCACTATGGTGGAAGCACCATGGTTTGAAAATGCTGATTAAGTAGTGCAGTGTGTGGTTTTTAGAGTTATTAGAGCTAATTTATACTATTTTACTATGGAAGGAGAAAACCTGAATTAGGTGAAGAAAAGCTGAAAACCTCAGGTTTAAAACAAACTAAAATCCTAACCTAAGACAGCTAGACTCCAAAAAATTTCCACTCCGGGTGCTTGGGTGGCTCAGTAGGTTAAATGCCTAGACTCTTGATTCAGCTCAGGTCACAATCTCACACACCATGAGACCAAATCCCATGTTTAGGCTCTGCACTGACAGTGTGGAGAGTTCTGGGGATTCTCTCCCTCGCTCTCTGCCCCTCCTCCAATCTCCCTCTCAAACATTTAAAAAAAAAAAAGAAAGGAGGGGTGCCTGGGTGGCTCAGTCAGTTGAGCATCTGCCTTTGGCTCAGGTCATGATCATGATCGCGCAGTTTGTGGGTTTGAGCTCCGCATTGGGCTCTGTGCAGACAGCTCACAGCCTGGAGCCTGTCTTCAGATTCTGTGTCTGCCCATCTCTCTGACCCTCCCCTGCTCAAAATGTCCCTTTCTCTCTCTCAAAAATAAACAAAAAACATTAAAATTAATAAAGAGTACTTTAAAAGGCTACCATCTTTGTGCATTATGAAGTAATCCAACAGTAAAAAGTATCCTTAGGATAGTTATAAATAAAATACATTTTGTGGAATGCCTAGGTGGCTCGGTCGGTTGGGTTGGGGGTTGGGCATTCAACTTCCATTCAGGTGATGATCTACAGATTGTGGGGGTGAGCCCTGCATTGGGTTCTGTGCTGACAGTTCAGAGCCTGGAGCCTACTTCAAATTCTGTCTCCATTGCTCTATTCCCCTCCCCACTCACACTGTCTCTGGCTCTGTCTCAAAATATAAGCATTAAAAAATATATATATTTTGTTATTCTTACTATGACTGACAAGACTGAGGTAATTAAGTATGTACTGGTGTATCATTTATTTATTCATTTTCTTTTTTTTTATGTTTTAATATTAATTTATTTTTCAATCACAGGTACATTTTCTTAACCTAGCATCACCACCTGCTTTGTAACTGACTCCGCAAAAATCAGAAGATACTAATGGACAGCCAACCCATCCCCTTGGTGCCCTGAGTGAAGACATCTGTTTACGTATATGATGGACTAAAATCCCACTACCTAAGGCTCCAAGCAGTGAGAGGAATTCATTTTCTTTTTCCTAATTTTATTTCTTAAAATTTTGAGTGTAGTTGGCATACAATGTTACACTAGTTTTAGTAAACCATATAGTGATTTGCTAACTTCATATATTTTGGCACAAACGTAGCCTACTGTCACCATGCAAGACTATTACAATATCATTAGCCATATTACCTATGCTGTATCTTCTGTGACTATTCATTCCATATAATTTTGCCACCTAAAAAAGGCAAATAAATGGAATCTGTTCCCTTTCCTAAGTCTAAAATATGGATGTGTTCACTTTCCGGCTAGATCTATTAAGACATTTCTCTTTTTAAAATGATTATTTTTCTTGAAAAACAGTTCTTTTCTCATTCCAAATCCAGGCACCACATATGGATGTTTCTGTAATGTTTTACATACCTCCTCATACTTTATTACTCTTACTCTCCTTCAGGATCTTACTCCATCTACATTATGGGCTCTTAACAATCAGTCCCTAACCCTAAGGTTGAAAGTAGGTAAGATTTAAAACAAGTCCTAATACACTTCACTGTCATGTGTCTTGCCTTAAAACAAAGTCTCCATTCAGACAATGTAACCAGGACAAGGAATATAAACTTTAGTAAAGTCAGAACCTCAGGTAAGATTAGTTCTGAGACAAAGTATATACAGTAGTATCAAATATATTTGCCGGCACTCAGCATTCCTTTTTTTGGGGTGAGGGGATTCACTAGCAGTTAAAGATTTCCAGTGCTTAAATTTAAGCCTTTCTAACATTTCCTCTTTGCTTTCACTAAACTAGTATCAGTGACCTGGTGTGGCTTACTTTGCGAATTTAAGACTTTATTTCATTTTTTAAGAAATCTCCACACACAACCCCAAGATCAAGAATCTCACGTGCTCTACTGTCAGAGCCGGCCAGGTGCCCCTTACTTTGCTCATTTAAAACAAAAAAATCTTGGCGCGCCTGGGTGACCGGCTTTGGCTCAGGTCATGATCTCACAGTTGTGGGTTCGAGCCCCGTGTCAGGCTCTGGAGCCTGCTTCGGATTTTGTATCTCCCCCTCTCTCTGACCCTCCCCTGCTCACGCTGTCTCTCTCTCTCAAAAATAAACAAAGAACATTAAAAAAAATTTAAAAAATAAAACAAAAAACTCTTGTTCTTCCTAAATCCTTAATTGCATTTTTTTATTCCCTTACTCATTAACCATTAATCTTTCCTTTCTTTGATGGTAACTGTTAGCAACAAACTGAATTTAAAGATTGGGAGAAAAACATATTGATAAATATAAATGCTTCAAAAGTTGTAATTATGAAGTAGTTTATCTCGTCAACCTAACTGAAAATGTAAAGCCTACGAATGTTTTGTAGGTCTTAAATATGGTAGGGATGCAAATTATTTTGTTCATATTATAGCTGGAGTTCCTATCTGTCCCAGGAACAAAGGTAATTATAGCTTTAAATCTGAGACACAAGTATCAATCAATATACTTTAGGAGGGCACTTTAAAAATATTTGAGGATAAAGAATATTAAAGAGATATAAATCATTTGGAACAAATTAGGTATACTTTAAACTCCATTTAGGTTTCTGTTGTTTGAAATATTTATTCTAGGATGATAACCAGTTTATTAGGAGCAGTTCTGTCAAAGAGAGTTGTTCAAAGTATACACTGTACCTCAGAAAGATGATGCTGACCCCTATTGCTGTTTTGTGGTATGCTTAAAACAAACGAGCAAACAACCCCAAATCCAATTTTTTTATATATATAAAAAAGGTAAGATATACTCTGAATACTTCAATGCTTATGGTAAACAAAGCCAATGAAGGGAAAATGCCATAAAATAAAGTTTGAGAAAACAAAACAATCCCAAGCTCTAAATAGGACACAGGCAGTAAACTAGGTACATTCAGAAATTTTGTTGTTTAAACTACCATTCACTTCAAGCAAAGAAAGGACCTCCAAAAGATTTTTCAGCTCTTCTTGGCTGGCTCCATTTTTACATTTGATGCTTAAGTTTACAGTTCACACAGAATATTAAAAGCCCTTTTTATTATATCTACTGTTAAGTCAATCCAAAGAACAGAATGGTGGACTCTATAATCTTTTGTTAGCTTTATATTTGCTTCATTCAGGTAAAAGCAGAATAGTGTCTCTACTTTCCAATTCAAACTTCATGTTTCAAACCTAAATTGAACAATTCAAATTGGGAGACTACAGGCCTGATCTTTTTGAATAGCAGAGTGCAGGTAGCTTACAAAATGTTTTCTTCCTTTTCAAAAAATTTTTGAGAGGGGCACCTGAGAAGGTTGAGCATCTGGCTTCAGCTCAGGTCATAATCTCATGGTTAGTGGGCTGGAGACCCGCATCAGGCTCTGTGCTGACAGCTAGCTCAGAGCCTGTAGCCTGTCTTCAGATTCTGGGTCTCCCCCCCGCCCCTGCCTCAAAAATAAAACATCAAAATATATATTTTTTTAATTTTTGAGAGAGAGTGAGACCAAGACAGAGAATTCCAAGCAGGCTCCAGGCTTCAAGCTGTCAGCAAAGAGCCTGACTCTGGGCTTGAACTCAGGAACCGTGAGATCATGACCTGAACCCATGACCTGAGCCGAAGTCGGATGCTTAATCACCCAGGCGCCCCTGAAAAAGTTTCACTAAATACTCAAGAATAAACTTATTTTCTCTCTTAAGAAAAGCAATCAAGTTGATTCAAGGTATCTACAACCCTGGAAAGTTTTTTTTCCTCTTTTTTAAATGTTTTTAAATTTATTTTTGATACAGAGAGAGCCAGAGCATGAGAGGGGGAGGGGCAGAGAGAGAGGGAGACACAGAACTGGAAGCAGGCTCCAGGCTCTGAGCTAGCTGTCAGCCCAGAGCCTGATGCGGGGCTCAAACCCACGAACGTGAGATCTGACCTGAGCTGGAGTCGGAGGCTTAACCAACTGAGCCACCCAGGTGGCCCCCTGGAAAGTTTTTTGAGCACTGTTTGCAAATACAGATTTCAGGTTTAATTATCAACATAGCACCTTGGCCAGAAAAAGATAGCATTGTATTCTTTTTTTAGGGAGTTAAACTAATCAAGTGATACACACTTACCCCTAACATTTTAAGGTACATTTAATGGTTCAAGTTCAATTCTCCAACATAAATCTTTTCATTCTACACTTAAAGGACACTAAAGTCAGGGGTGGGGCAAAAGAAAATTATATAAACAAAATCCAAGGGGTGCCTGGGTGACTCAGTCAGGTCAGTGTCCAGTGCCAGCCGTGCATCAGGCTCTGTGCTGACAGCTGAGAGCCTGGAGCCTGCTTCAAGATTCTGTGTCTCCCTCTCTCTTTGCCCCTACCCAGTTCATGCTCTCTCTCAAATAAATAAACAAACAAATAAAAATGAAAAAAGATTAAAAAACAAAAAACGGTGAAAGTCTGTTTCCTTACTTTGAACTTGAATTTAAAAAGACAAAGACTACTCAAAAATACCGCCAAAAGGCTTTAACAGCAAGTAAAAAGGTCATCAATGTCTATAAAGCTCAAATCTGATTCCTAGAATTTTTACTGCAGAACTTCATTTTATATGCAATTTAAAAAGTCCTGTTATTGGAATGCCACCCTCACAATACATACATCTAGCTACTGGAGGCTTGCACATGGGACACTTATAAATGACAGTTAAGAAAAATGACAAAACTTAAGAGCAAAACAAATTGGGTCCGAGGAATTATAAACCCAAAAAATCAGTTCATATATTGTTGAAGTTTGTAGGTTAAAATGTCTTCTAGGTTTGAGAAATATGGATGTAAAAAATAAGGCCAGTTTTTTCTTCCCAACTTTCTGAAGCACAACTATCTCATCAGGAGTGCCTGCCTGCTAAAGGAAACTGCTTGTGAGCCTCCCTAAACTTTGATCTCCATTCCAAATCTTGGTGGTCAAGAGTGTTTTTGAAAAGTGTGAAAGCTACATTTTACAGTTTGGATTATACACTCTAGTAGTAGAGGGTTATCTACCTCAAAAACAAACAAAAAAACCCCAACAAAGTCAATAACTGGGCTGGGTCATCAATGTCAAGAATTGGCTCGTTTGACTTAGGAATGAGGATTTGGAAGAGTTTTGGGAGGCAAAGTCTCAAGTTAACCAGAAGTATTAAGAAGTACTTCAGGTAGTATGGACAAAGACACTTAAGTATGAAACAGCACAGCACTCAGTATGTACTTTAGCCCAACGGGGGATGTCTGTCATCTGAAGCCACTGATAAAACCATTCCCATTGTAAAAGAGACAAGAATGTGAACAAAAATAGATAAAGGGAGGCTGAGGCATGGTTTACTTAAATAATGAAACCTAGAGAGGCAAACATTTTTTTGAGGGAATGGGTGAAGAAAGTTCTTCGGAATCTAGTACAAGTTCAGTATTTTTGTGGGAGTTCAGGAAGCCTGTGGTCCCCCTCCCTGTAAACCTTAACTGCATCTACAGCTCTGAGATGAAAATTTAGGCTTTACTGGAGAATAATGGGCATGAATAAAATTGCCCAAAGAGAACATGGAACACAGAAAGAGAGTCAAAATAACTGCAGGTAGTATTTAAAATGCTACAGGAGGGGCGCCTGGGTGGCTCCGTTGGTTAAATGTCCAGCTTCTGCTCAGGGCATGATCTTATTATGGTTCATGGGTTCCAGCCCCGCATCAGGCTCTGTGCTGACCACTAGCTCAGAGCCTGAAGCCTGCTTCGGATTCTGTATCTCCCTCTCTCTCTGACCCTCCCCTGCTCACGCTGTCTCTCTCCCTCTCAAAAATAAATAAAAACATTTAAAACATTTTTTAAATGCCACAGGAATGTAAAGAAAAACTAGAGCTCAAGATTTAGCAATTAGGAATGATGAGGACACATGCTGATGAAAAAGTCAAAACATGGATGTGTTTCTATTAGCTTGAAAAATGGCTTCTCTTCCTTACTAAAGCAGAGGTAAGCTAGGAAGATCATGAAACCTTAACATTTGACTTCATAAATCCTCGAAGTTATTCAAGAGTTCTTATAGACAAAAGGGCCATTTTATATTCACAATGGGCATAAAACACACTTTGAACTCTAAAATCTTTGTTGTTCTTCTATATTAACAGTTCAGTTAGACTTTTTAGTTTATTCATATTGTTAATTCACTGAAAAAGCCACAGAAACTAGTAAGGGTTTAAGTATAAACAAATTAAAGATTCAATCTTGTTTTCAAACTACCAAGTCCACAACTAACACTAAAGGAAATAACATAACCCTGACCCCAGGTTAAAACCCATCTTTTCAGGTCCAGCAAACATTTCCTCCTAGCGCCAGATGTGTTCTGTCAAAAAGCAAGCCAGGTTTCAGTGCCAATGCCTTTGTTGTGTAACTTTCACCTCTCTCCACCCAAGAAAGAAGATTTTTAAATCTTGGCTAGTTTAATTAATGGCTACTATGCTTATTTGGCCAGCTGGGTATTATCAAAAACAAAATTAGTCTTCCTCACTGAATCTACCAATATAGACCTTAAGATCTCTTGAACTAAAGGTCTTCAACCAGCAAGGTTTCTAAAACTAAAGTTCATACTTCCACGAAAGTGATTAAAAATGTAGGCTTCATAATGGTTCAGGATTCTTAATGAAGAACATTTACCGAAAGTGATTTCATCTTTTATTTTTAAAAACCATAATTAAGAGGGCGACAGAAACACCAAAGTACTGAAAACATCCTTACAACTCCATAGAGATCACAACACTATCGCTTTTATTCTGTTGTTACGGATCACGCCTAAATTAAGAAAAGCAAATCCACTAAGATCACACATTCTTGTAAAATACACAGATAAGGAGGATATGAAAAGAAAGTACAGAGGAAAGAAACAGCCCGAGAAAGGTCTTCAAAATTCAGATGGCATATTCCTTGTAACTCCAGAGATGTTAAGTGTTCCTGGGTGTTATTTACACCTTTTACATTTGCTTCCAAATTTAGGAAACATCTTCCCACTAAGATCTGAGAAATTTTACGTTTTCTCACAAAACAATTGACACCGCTTGCCGTTGTGGCCCAAGAGCTAGTTTCTCCTCTGGGACTCATAGTAGATTCTCACATTAGGAATCTGTCACCTTACGTAAGTACTTTGCAAGGAGAAAGGTAGATCAGAAAATAGGGCACCAAACCTTCTCCTCCACCAACAGCCGTCACACCCAAAAGGAGTGTCCCTCCAGGGGCTTTCCCCTGGGAGCCGCAGCTGTAAACTGTATGGGGGAGGGGAAGCGCTCACAAACAGTCATCTCTTCCTCTTCAGGCCGCCAACGCCGACCGCACCACAGTCTCCTCCGCCCAAGCCCTTTCCCCTCCCCCGCCCCAGCCTGGGTCGGAGCCAAACCCCACAGGAATGCAGCCCGGTCACATGCGCTGCGGCGGCGGTGGACGTGCCTCTCCCCCCGCGCCCCAAGGAGACCCAGCGCCATCTTGCCCTGACGCAGTTACAAAAGTCATGAGAAATTGTGTCTCCTCGTCCGCGCCAGCGCCCCAAGGTTTCGCAGAGGCCGAGCCGGGGCCCTCACCTCGCGCAAGGACAGGAGAAAATACTCAGGGAAGAGCCTTGGGATTCTCTTCGCCACTGCTTGGGTTCCATATCGGCCGCCGCAGCAATGATCACCATCGTCACTTCTCCCTCTCTGCCTTTGCAACAGCCTCCCCCGACGGCTCTGGCCCCACCCGCTGCTGCAGCATGAGGTCATCGCTAGCCAATCACAACTAGCCCGACAGGACACATCAGGCACTGATTGGCCGCGTGAACCGCCTCTGCCTCTCCCCACTCCGCTTACCAAGCGCTCCCGGTCTCTGGAGCAAGAAGACAGAAGCCGCCATTTCGGGGAAGGACCCCGAAGACAAGAACCGGAATCACGGTGTTGTTTTAGTGGGGAAACCCTCGTTTTATTCTTTGGCCTCCCCCTTTCTTCTTCGTCTCTCTGCCCCTCCCTCGTTTAATCACCGCCACATTAAGGAACTCCCGCTCCCCATCCCGCACATTGTCCCGCCGGCGGGGAAATCCTTCCCTGGGGCCGAGAAGTAGGAGGCAGCGACGGCAACTGGACCGACGGCAACGGCAGCTTTTTACCCCGATACACGGTGGCTGGGAAGCGGCGCTGACGGCGGCTGTATTTTTCCTGTTGCTTCTCCCCCCCGACCTCTTCCTTTTCTCGCTCCTCCATCGAGACGGCGCTGGACGCTCCAGCACCGCTTTTATACGGTGCCCGGAGTCTGCGCACTGGAGCCTCCTCAGCCCCTAGTGGGCGTCGAGTGACACCCCAAACGAGTTCACCCAGCGCTGGAGGCCAGACTGGGGAGGGGGAGGGGAAAACGGAGACTGAGGTGGTTTGGGGAGTGGGAGAAAGTCCATCGCTTTCGGAGGGTTATTGAGGGGGAAGGGTCGTTCCCAGGGCCTGCGTCCTTATCCTTCCATCCCGTAGTGGCATGCCCAAGCTCGCCGATACCCAGACTTGAGGGCTACTCAGGGAAAAGGAATAAAGAACCAATCCCACCAAATATCGAAACTTCCCCAAACCTTCTGTAAATTGTTGAACGCATCTGTTCTGAAAAAACGGAGATTCTGCCCACTTCTCTGCCTCCAGTTGGCTATCTTCAAGCCTCTGTGCAAGAGGCAACAGCGGGCGGCAGCCCACAAGCAAAATGGCG
>NC_043701.1:63017617-63086619 GCF_006229205.1 Suricata suricatta | reverse complement strand
CGCCGCCATTTTCCCAGAGCGAGAGGCAGTGACACTGAGCGGGCGCAGGGGGCCGAGTCGGAGACCGTGCCTGAGTTCGGGAGCGGCAACAGTGGGGGCATAGACACTCTGAGCAGCTTTGCCGTCGTCTCTGCGTTCCTGTTGACTATCTGGGTGCCCCCTCCCCTACTCCTTGATTGCTGGTGAAGAGGCTGCGCGCTGCTGTTTGGGGAGGGGGTGTGTGGAGCCGGGTCCTGTGTCCGCAGTGGCTGCTGTCGGGGGGTCGTCTGTTCGCGGAGGTGTGGAGAGACTCCTTGGGGGTCGAGCAGATAACGGGGTTCGAGTGTCTGGTGTGTGAACATCACAGGTCAGTGCCTGTCGTCTCCTTGGGAGTTCTTGGGGTTTGCGGGGTGGAGGGACGCGTGTTTCAGGGGGGAGAGGGCTTTCTCATTTTTATCCTTCCGGGGGCGTGGGGGGAGTCGACATTGACTCTCAGGTGTCTGGGCTGGGGCAAGACGTTGCTTGGTTGAATCGAATTTATCCTTTCTCTTCCCTGTCCCTGGAAAGGGAGCATTATGGCGGGTTTTAGGGTTGGGGAAAGGGGAAACTGGCAGTTAAACCCCCTTGAGAGTGGGAGTTAGGGAGGAGGCGCACTCCTCATTGGCAGCAGGTTAAGGCCGCTTGGGTGAGGAGGGAGGCTTGTGGCTGTTAGCAGGGTTTGTGTCGAAGTGGTTTCAGGAGCTGCCCAGTCTCCCTTTCCTCGACCGCATCTTGTTCAGGTGCTGAAAAGCCGTATAGGCCCCATTTTCTTCTCCCATTTTCTTGACCGGCAGTCTCTGGTATAATATTTAGCTAAATACGAAGAGGGTTAAAAGGACGCTCTGGGTCTCTATCTTCCTTTGTGGGAGAACGAGAAAGCTCCTCATCCTCTCCGGGAGAGGGTAAACCCGCCCCTTAGGTGGTCACCCCAGTACCCAGCCTTCTCAGTCTCCTCCCCCACTCCTCTTGCATTATCGCCGTCCTTTACTGTACCGGAGGCTTAGAACCCACAATATGGCACATTTCAGAAAAGCTTATTTTGACCAAGAGGTTGGCACAAACACTGTGGCCGCAGATATGGAAGAGAAACAAATGGTTCACTGTGCTAAACGGGGGAGGGGGAGAGAAAAAACAATCCGGAGTGCTCTTCTACTGGCCTCAGTTCCGTAGAGATCCGTTCTTGCTGGAGTCTGTCTTAAGAATGATACAATTTAAAGTCAAAGAGAAATCGCTAGAGTTCGCTTTGGAGTAAACCCCGGGTGGTGGTGGTGGTTTTTGCCTGTTTACCCCCCTTGTAGAGATGTGAATAACGTAAGGTGTTGGAGTTCTGGAGACCTTGGAGAGAATTAAGTGAGGTGCATTTCACTCTAGGCTGGAGACATCAATACCTAATTGTAAAGTAGTCTCGTGTTTTCCTTTATTTTACGTGATGGGAAGTAAAAAGTGAAATTTCCCTCTTTTGTCCTTTACAGATTCTAAAAATGGCGGCCCCAGGCTGATGTTGTGGTAATCTAATCAGCTCGGGTCCTCCACACCCCATGCAGTGCGTTTGTCTGCAGCATATTACAGGCTTATTAGGTTTACATGAAAGGACTATGCTGCTTTTCTTTCCCCAATAGTTTACAAAAATGTGTTGGTTTTACTGCAAATTACAATGTTGTGTTTTAGTCGATTAATTTTGTTGGTTTTTCCTGAGAGGCAAATAAAATGACACCACTTTCCAAAAAAAAAAAAAAAAAAAATAGAAACACTCAGGTAGCCTGAGAAATTTGAGTAGTGAGGGGAGGTACACTTACATATTTTAAAACAATGATTTGGAACAAATAATAGTTTCTGTTCATTTAATCTAAGTGTTTCTTATTCACTGTGCTAAAGTAAGTTAAATGTTTAATAAGTGTATAAGTGCAACATTTTGTGTGAGTGGATGTTTTAATTTACGATGTAATGTTTCCCATCCAGCACTTGACCAGTTTTGTGAATTTTGGTTTTTGTACTCTTTGAGATTAATTTTTAGGGAGCTGTACAAACAAGCCTAAACCTGTTACTTCACTGGGTGTGGAGATGCTTGTTCTTCCCACTATTATATTTTGCATCCATTTTTCTCATATTTAAGCATTCCTTATGCATTTTCTAAGTTTGTGTATTTCATGAAGAGAAGCTCTATGCTTTGCTGCCTTTTAAAATTGTTTTATAGCATACAATCATAATTATGTATGTAAAAAAGTAAGACTTTAGTTGATACCCCGCCCTGTACCCATTTACCTATTATGGGATGTGTGGAAGTTAGTCTGTTTTAATAGACTAAATAAAAGTCATACCATAATATAGGGTCTTGAATCCATTTTATGCTGGCTTCAGAATTTTTAGATGGAGGCAGAAAATTAAATGGTGTCATTTAACAATATTTTTAAAAGTGGGAATGATTAGAATTTATTTCTGTAGTGGAAGGCTGATATTTTTGGCCTGAACTCAGCAGCGAGGTATCAGTGGGCCATTAATGGCATTTAATGACCATTCTGATGTGGAATAACTGAAAAATGAGTGCCTTCCAATCTAGTAGTTCTTGAAAAGGTTGAAGAGTACCCACCCTTTTGTGATTCTTTTATTCCACAGTAAATTCTGCTCTAATATTTACAACAGAATAAGGGAATCATGAAGTTCGTATATGAACTAGTTAAGTTTTCTGTTGTACAAAATAATTGTAGCAATAACTGCCTTAGTTTCATCATGGAAGGCAGTATACAATCATACTTAGAATCTTTGGAGTATTTTATTATGAAATGAAACGTTGGTAGGTAGTGGAAGAGTTTGTGTAGGGATTTGGGGTCAATACTCATTTGTAGCATGCTCTGAATCATCGTATAAGTCTAGATCCGTAACTGCTTTGTAAAGATTGTGCATTTGTTTTATAGACTATATAGTTACGATCTGTGGTTCAGAAGGTTGGTACTTTAAACTTACTATCTATTGTAGGAAATCATTTTAGGGAAATTTGGTTTGCTTGCCATGGAAAGGAAAACTGTATACACCCATTGTGTTTTCTTGATAGTGACCTTGGTCAGCTCTAGACACACAAAGCGTTTGGACTTATTTGGCTTCAAATAAACAATACCAAGTTAGAAATTAAAAGAAAAGCTGCCTTCACTCTATAAGCTTTCTTCATACTAGTCTCCTTCATTGCTTTGGATTTTGTTTCTTTTGCTATATTTTAAAAAATATATTGTACTCTTTTAATTGGTTACTTTATAAATAACATGGCTGTAAGTGTTTGGTTTCTGTTAATGTATACCGCATTGACCATCTGTGTTTTAAATTAGAATTGTAGAGGCAATTTTTTAAAAGGTTAGGTATGATTTTTTCTGAGTGAGTTTTGAAACATTCGGTCTCTTGGGAGAAAACTAGTTAAATAGTCTTTGTTCTTAGGGTAGCTGAGTTTGAGGGATTAGGTGTTTATCTGTTTAAGTGGATTTGGAGAAAAATCATAATATAATTGGTGAGCAAATTTTATTTTTAGAGACTATATTTTGATCATACTTCCCTTTTGTTGTCAGTGTAAGTTATAGGATCCCTTTGATCTCAATTTAAGTTAGAACCTTCACAGGGCTCCTCCATTTCCCTTCAACTCTTCAGATCTCTGATAACTCTCTCACAATTTTGGCTTGTTAGTTGTATAGCTTCCAGCCAGAGAATTTTTACTATGTATATCACAGCAAGCTCTAGGACTTCTTGGATCTAAAATGAGGAAGTGAGGAAAAAAGCCAATTAATAAGTTAGAAGAAATTCTTCCTTTAACATATGCCTTAGTGGTCTTAGTGAAAGTCTAACCTCTTAAATTACCCATTTCATGCATCAAACTCTTAAGTCTATGTTATTTTAAAAAGTATGTTATGTAAATTGTAACAGTTCTGCTTTCCTGGAAGTTACTGCTAGGACTTTAATGTGTACTGTCATTGTGTGTTTAAAATTTAGAAAACCAAAAGGACTTTGAAGAGCTATCAAAAACTACTAAAGAAATGTTAGTATGGAATTTTTACAGAAGATGCTGTTTATTCCTAAAAAATATTTTCACAGTGTGTAATTAGCTTTTATCTACAAAGGAATTATTCACAGTAAAGAGTAGGTGCTCAATTGTTTTTTGAGTTTAAAGCTTTCATTTGAGCAAACACGTCTCAAATATTCAGGGTAATCAGAGACTGTTCTTTGTTATATATTAGAATAAGCATTTGATACTTGTATTCCGGGAGACTTGTTAATATTGACTATAGAATTATTTTTATTTTATGTTTAAATTATTTTTTATATTGAGTGGCAAAATAACAAGGATACTATTTTAGGTGCTACTGTATAAATGTTAGATTTTAGGCTGGTTTGAAATTGGAGTGGCTCACAATTTTTTTTACTGTCTCTTTTGTATTGTACAAATGTTGGGAAGATACATTAAAATAGGTCTTATTTTAATACTAAAAGGATAATATACATAACCTAAAAAATCATTTAATGTGGAAAATGAATATTTATGGTTGAAAATAGTTTTTAGTGCACCAAATTTGAAGTAACCATAGTTAACTAAAAATCTTGCTATTGCAGTTAAACAGTATTTTATAGAGAGGTAGGAATTAACCAAAGGATTTTTTTTGTTATTTTCGTAAGCATTTGTGATAAGTGCTACATAAAAAGTCAGAATGATGACGACTCAGGTTAAGTTAATTAGGTGTTATTTGTATTTTTAAGAGCATGAGATATATTTGTTAACCATTAATAAATAGGCTTTTTACTTAAGTGAGAATCAAGAAAATAGGTGGATCTTCTATTTCACTTGATAAATATTTTCATTAATATGAAATCAATTTTTTCCTCATACAGCATAAATCATATTTTATTTTTAAGAGAGTTTAGGAAAGCCATTTTTATATTGGTAAGTGAATTTTACAGCTTTATTGGAAAGTCTGATTTGATTATTTACAAAACTAAGCTATTTGGGATCTTGGACTTCTCAGTGCAAAAGGTTAGTTAGAATTCTTTTTTGATGTGTTGAATTAAGATGCCATGAAAACAGATATTATGACTTTAAATGCATAAATAATCTATAATAATTCAATGAATAAATAATCAACTACATGTCTGTTATTTTTAGTTAAAATGTTTATTTTTGCATTTTTAAATTATCTCAAATGTGAAATCTGGGTTTAAGACAGGAGCTCAGAAACAATGATTTGTGCAGCTTTTTGCACAAAAGAGAGAGAATTTTCTAGCAACTCTTAGATGTTTGCTTAGAGTTAATCCAAAGGAATAAACATCTTGGTCCTGAAGTTTATTGTTGAGAAAGAACATTAAGTTATCACATCTGTGTTATAGCTAACTGGGTTGCAGCATTTAAGGTCTGAGCCTGTGGCATAAAATTAAGTAATAGAACAGTAGGATTGAGATAGTTTTGGCTTATATTCATAAGATAATTTTAAAGTTCAAGTTTATATAATTATGTTATCTAACATTTTATCTGAGATGAGAAAATATTTTATTAATTTTTAAACCTATTTGGCTTTTGTTTTCAAGAGCATTTAAAACAATTTTTATTTAAAGACTTTAACTGAATTCACCATAAGTTATTTTAAACTCATGTGAGTTAAGTAAGTTTTTAGCTTTGTGCAGTGGCAGTATTGTAGCTAATGAGGTTTATCCGAGGCACAACTATTGCTAATTGAGTTAAGTAAACTTAAAGATTGAATGTTTTCCCATTTGTGTCACTGGTCTAACAATAATGTAAAGCCTAGTATTAATGGTTTTTAGCAAAAAGTGAGGAATGTGGTGAAAGGAATTAACTATTATCACTTAGAATATTGTCAGGAAAATAGTTTTGCTTTTTCAAAAGTTTACATATCCGGACACTATATATGAGAAAGAAACACTCCTAATATCTTTTCTTATTTCACAGACTAATAATGAAATATAATAGTTTCTATTTTTTATTTTACAGAGAGATCTCTTAAATTCCTCCTGTCATGCTTTATATGTTGTTCAAAGAAAGACAACTTTCAGGAATTTGAAAACCCATTTTCTCTTTAATGATGTTGCAAAAGATGGGAAGATTCTTGATGTGACTGATTTGAATGGTTGGGACTCTGCTTCATTAGCTATAAATTGATGGGGGTCTGAGGTTGGTCTGATACATAGTAGCTCTTCTTGAGAAAATAAGAACGTTCCTTTTGAATTATTTGCTTTTCTGCTGCTTCTCTTTTAAATGGAGCTGCGTAATTGGCTGAATTGACAGCCTTATTACATCTTTACCATTATGCCCCCAGCAAAATCATATTTTCCAAGCACAGACAAAAGATGAATTTAAGTAGCTCCTATTTCCCTTATACTGTTTATTTCTACTGTTTCAGAGTTTGTTTGATGCAGGTACAGAAATCAGCTCCAACTAGCTTAAGTAGAAGGTTTGTTATAAGACTATAGGTAAATCTCAGAGAACTTTTTTGAAGAAAGTACAGTCGGACCTCCCAGGAATTGTCAATGTGTCAGCCACTGTGCTCCATCTTGATCCCTTTAATTAGCTGTGACTGGTTAAGGAGATGGTGGTAGGGTGGGTATTTATGGTGTGGCGAAGTTTGCTTGGATGGAGAGTAAGAGACTGAGATCTAACTCATTGTGGAACAACTGCCTTTCTTCAGGGATGTTCAAATATTTGTACTTGAGAGGGCTCTAAAACTAAATAATTAGTATCAAACTGATGATTCCACTTTCTGTTTAAATTATTTTATTTTAAATGTATTTTTTAAATGTTTGTTTATTTAGGGCAGAGAGGGCCAGAGAGAGAGAGACAGGATCTGAAGTGGTTCCATGCTGATAGCAGAGAGCCCAGTGCAAGGCTTGAACTCACTGGCTGTGAGAGCATGGCCAGAGTCAAAATTGGATGCTCATCTGTCTGAGCCACCCAGGCGCCCCTCCACTTTTCAATTTAAAAAATACAAATATTATATATAAATACATGCATGTGTGTTGAGGAATAACTCCCAAAATACCAAGTTTTTAAAATTTTATTAAAAAAGTTTTTAAAGTATTTATTTTTGAGAGAATGTAAGTGGGAGAGGACAGAGAGAGAGAGGGAGACATAAAATGTGTGCTGAGCTGTCAGCACAGAGCCTGATGTGGGGTTCCAACTCAGAACCATATCATAACCTGAGTAGAAGTCAGACAGTTAACTGACTGAGCCACCTGACACCTCTTAATTTTTTATTTTAAAATGAGTTCAGGCTTACTGAAGTTTCATGAGTAGTACAAAACTTAAACCCTTTACTCACATCCCCTGATTTTTAATGTCCTGTCACGTTTGCTTTATTATTCTCTCTGTACATGTAAAAAAAAATTCTTAAACAGGCTTACTGGAGGGATGGGGGGGAGGGGAGGTGGGCTAAATGGGAAAGGGGCATTAAAGAATCTACTCCTGAAATCATTGTTGCACTATATTCTAACTAACTTGGATGTAAATTAAAAAAATAAAGAAAGAAATTTCTTAATTATTTAGAGTTGGTTGCATATATGATGTCCTCTTAAATATGCATTTCTTAAGATCAAGCCTCTCTTCTTAGGTAACCAGAGTGGTTAAATTTAGGAAATTTAGCATTGATGTAATACTTTTCATCTATTCTGTTGTCCATATTCCATTTTCATCAGTTGTCCCAATTATGTCCTTTATTAGCACTTTTTTTCTGGTGCAGTTGCCAGTTCAGGATCACAGATTGCATTTACTTCTCAGATCTCTTTGTCTTTCATGACATTGCAGGCTAGCTATTTATATAGTGCCCCTCAATTGGGTTTATCTAAGGCTTCTTCATGATTAGATTCAGGTTTTGCATTTTTGGATGGAATACTAGATGAGCAGTATGTGGTTTTTTAAAATCATATTTGTTTGCCCCTTAGCAGTATGTTCATTTTGATAGCTTGGTTAAGGTGTTGAATAGTTTTTCTGTTGTATAGTTATTGTTTCTAATTTTGCCATTATTAAGTAATTTGTGGGAAGATATTTTGAGATTGTGTAAATATTCTGTTCCCTGTCAGACTTTCCTATTTAGTGTCTCTGAATTATTCTTGCCAAATAAGTTTTTACTTTGTGGCTGTAAGTACACCAAAGTTTTTAGCAGTGATTTGTGTCTGGATAATTGGAATTGTGGAAGTTTTCTTTTCTCTTCTGGTTTTTCTGAGACATATGGATTGCTTTTGTAATCACAACTGATAAAAAAATTTTAAGAAAGGAAAGTGTAGATAATTTGGATAGTATCAGATATTATTCTTGCACAGTTTTCTACACAAATGAGACTTAAAATAGCTTTCTGAATGCTGATCTCATTTGAAATTCAGAATATAGAAAATAAGTACTTAGGTTGTTAAATTATTTTTTTTAATTATGGCATTCCAATTCTTTATTTAGTTTTTAGAATTATTGCTAAATGAGCTTTGAGTTACAGTTATGTTTAGGTTTATGATTTGCCACTAATGCTTGCACTTTGATTTTTAAGACAAGACTGAAAATACATATTTTAATTATGTGGTTACTCTCCTTTCTCCATTAAAAAATCCTTGAAGTAATTCTTTTGAAGAAAAGTATTTTTTTTTCTGAAATTGAGGTAAGTTTTTTTTTTTAACATCCATGCAGGTTTGCTCTTTTATGTATTTATTTTTAAATACTGATTTTTGAAAGAGAGCGTGTACACACACATATGAGCTGGGGAGGGCCAGAGAGAGGGGGGACAGAGGATCCCAAGCTGCTCGCAGAGCCTGATGCGGGGCTCTAACTCATGACCCTTGAGATCATGACTTGAACCAAAGATGAATGCTCAACCACCTGAGCCACCCAGGTGTCCCCAAGTTTGCTCTTTAAAAAAGGGTTAATGAGATGGTACACTTAACAAAGCAGAGCATCAAACATTTATAACTCTTAGGACAAAGCAGTACATGGTTTTGGAACAAATCTAATACTCAGTGTAGAAAAGTTTAGAAGGACAAGAAAGGGACAAGAAACAGGGAAAATACTGATTCAAACTTTAATTACATTATAGTGATACTTTTATCAGTTTTGCATAGTGTTAGCAAAATATTGATAGTGAATTTGGGTGATGATTTGAATATTTTACTGATTTGACTGAAAATTACTAATTTATTTGGAAATTTTCAGAGAGAATGGGAGAAGAATTTGAGACTTGTGAATAGTGGTAGAGTGGAGATTATATCTTTTAAGAGTTAAAGTTTTGGGGCATATGGCTGACTCAGTTAAGCATCCTATTTTGGCTCAGGTCATGATCTCATAGTCTGTGAGCTTAAGCCCTGTGTCAGGCTAGGTGCTGACAGTTCAGGAACCTAGAGCCTGGTTCATATTCTCTGTCTCCTTCTCTCTCTCTGCCCCTCTCCTGCTTACAGTGTGTCTCTCTCTCAAAAAGAAAATAAAAACATAAAAAAATTGCCTTGTGGGAAAATTTAGGGAATCATATTTCAAATAAGGAGGATTAATAAGATGATATAGTTGATTCTTAGTATTTTATAGGTGCATAATTAATTTAAAACTCATTTGAATCAACTATATTTATGTCTTAGAGAATGAAAATTCAGTTAGCACTACCAAATCTTACCCATTGTCTTAAAAAAGTATGGGGTGAAAGGGGCAAAAGCAAATCCTATGATAAACTGAGGATTTTCTTTTAGGCCACAACCTGTATTTTGGACATGTAAAATAGCACCCTATTGAAGTTTTAAAGGTTTTTTTTTCCCTTAGAGTTTGTTTGCTTATTTTGAAAGAGAGAGTGAGCAAGCAAGAATCTCAAGTAGACACCTGTGCAGGGCTTCAAATGCCGGACTTGAACCCACAAACCATGAAATCATCACCTGTGCTAAAATCAAGTCAGATGATTAACTGACTGGGCCATCCAGGTGTCTGTACCCTATTGACTGAATTTAAGAAACTAGAGTTAGAATTGATTTGTGAGATCTTTTAGTTAGATATTTTTCATTGTGACCTAGGGAGCCTATGTATTATTTACATGGAGTGCTTATTAAAACAAACATTCTTGGACTCAGTTCCAAACCTACTTACTGACATCTAGTGGAGCCTTGAATTTGCATTTTAGTTACTAGTCTGGGCAAAATTTTTTTTTTTTTTTTTTTTTTGGTAAATGTTTGTTTATTTTTGAGAGAGAGCGAGAGACAGAGCGTGAACAGGGGAGGAGCAGAGAGAGAGGGAAACACAGAATCTGAAGCAGGCTCCAGGCTCTGGGATGTCAGCACAGAGCCTGATGTGGGGCTCAAACTCACTACCAAGATTAAGACCTGAGCCAAAGTAGGCTGCTTAACTGACTGAGCCATTCAGGCGCCCCGAGTCTGGGCAATTTTTATACTGTTCTAGGCCTTCCCTTTTATTTTACAACTAGACCAAATCCCAGGAAGGTTAAAAATTCTCTCTAGGTCATATAATTAGGTAGTGGTTGATCAAGGATTAAAATTTAGGTCAAGAATCATGACCATTTAGTATCTTAGGAATCTAAAAATGCTCTTTCATGCTGACATCTTGATTTCAGACTCTGGCCTCTAGAATTGTTTGTGGTCATGTGTTGATGCATCACAGGAAACTAATACACCCCTCAATTCCACTTTTAGACACACATACACCATGCACACACACTCATACAAAAGAAAAAGAATTAAATGCTATTTCAGAATCTGATTGTGATTTGTCCACTTGGATTTCTAGGATTCTATCTAGATGAAATGACAGATTTCAGATGTCTGTGGAATTGAATAGGCTCATCAATGTATCATAATACAATAACCTGTATTATTTTGTGAGATTTAAATTTTACTCTTCTTTGGGATCCTTCTAACTGTTAATATTGTAATCTAGATTCATTCAGTGGCAAATAATTGAATGCCCTCTATGTGAAAGCATTATGGTGCTACTAATTTTGGCTTGCTGATTTTGCACATATTTCCTAAGGGAAGTAACTGATTGTGTTGGCTAATAACCCTGGGATCAGTTTGTGTGGTTTTCAAATTTCAGCCTGTTAAGAGTTTGTTGTATTGTAATGTGGTTACCATATGTTAGTAATAACCAATTAATTATACACTAATGTAATAACTTTTTGATATTTGAATTCCAAGTAGAAACTAGCAGATCTTATGGGCATGGTATTGTGTGCCAAAAGACACACAATTACTTTGAGAATTCAAACTCTCTAGTTTGTTATGCACTGGTCCTTTGATTTCCAGGTTTTGGTTTTTGTTTTTCTATTTACACTAATGTATGAAAAGGAAGAAGTTGATCATTGAATACTGTAAGTCTTGGGATTAAAAGGGCTAGGGCAAATGCTGTAGAAGTAAGTGGTTTAAACATGGAAAGTAGTTTTTCTTATTCATTTTGTTAGTTTCTTGCAAATTTGTAGGTTAATACTTAGAAATTAAAGTGCTCTTGTTTTAGACATAAGATTTTTAGGCGTACCTGGGTGGCTCAGTCGGTTAAGCATCCGACTTCAGCTCAGGTCATCATCTTGGAGTTCTTTGTGAGATCAAAACCCTCCCCCTCATCAGGCTCTGTGCTGACAGCTCAGAGCCTGGATCCTGCTTTGGATTCTGTGCCTCCCTCTCTCTCTGCCCCTTTCCCACTTGTGCTTTGTCTCTCTCTCAAAAATAAGTAAACATTAAAAATTAAAAAAAAAGATTTTTATAGTAAATATCTTAAATATGTGGAATATAAGATATCTTTTCAGATATTTATAGTAGAGCTGTTTTTTCAGTATGTTAATGGGCTCAGTGGTTTTGTGACTGGGATTGATTAAATTATCATTGGATTGAATAATAGGGATGCTTTTAATTCTAAGAGGAAAGCACTAACATACCAACTCTGCAAGGTAGAATTTTACCCATTTTTCATGAGAGGCCTAGAGAGACTAAGGGTCATAGCTAAAGAGGGACTGAACAAGAATTTGAGTTCAGATCATTTGAAAAAAATCATCATAGCATTTTATTGATCCTTATAAAGGAATAATTTTTGGCTAAGTAATGAGAATACACAAATCGTTATCAAAGACAGTTACTTAAAATTACTTTGATACTGTTGATTATATAATTTGCACTAGCTTGTTAAAAGGGTCTTAAGGACAGGGGCACCTGGGTGTCTCAGTGCGTTAAGCGTCTGACTTTGGTTCAGGTCATAATCTCACTGTTGGTGAGTTTAAGCCCCCGCATTGGGCTCTGTGCTGACAGCTAGGAGCCTGGAACTGCTTCGGATTCTGTGTCTCCCTCTCTCTTGGCCCCTCCCCCACTCGCATTCTGTCTCTCTCTCTCTCTCTCTCTCTCCCTCAAAATAAACAAACATTAAAAAAGGGGGCGCCTGGGGGCGCCTGGGTGGCTCAGTCGGTTAAGCCTCCGGCTTCGGCTCAGGTCAGATCTCACGTTCGTGGGTTCAAGCCCCGCGTCAGGCTCTGTGCTGACAGCTAGCTCAGAGCCTGGAGCCTGCTTCCGGTTCTGTGTCTCCTTCTCTCTCTGCCCCTCCCCCTCTCATGCTCGTCTCTCTATGTATCAAAAATAAATAAAACATTAAAAAAATAAAATAAAATAAAATAAAAAAGGGGGTACCTCTGGGTGCCTGGGTGGCTTAATTGGTTAGGTATCTGACTTCGGCTCAGGTCATGATCTCAGGTGTGTGGGTTAGAGCCCTGTGTTAGGCTCAAAACCTGGAGCCTGCTTCAGATACTGTGTTGTCATCTCTCTCTGCCTCTTCCCCACTTGTGTTCTTTTTCTCTTTCTCTCAAAAATAAGCATAAAAAAATTATTTTAAAAGGGCCTTAAGGGCAACTTAATTTTGTTCACTGCTCATTCTCTAGCACATAAAACAGTATCCAGAACATAGTATAATATGCTCAATAAATATGTTGAGTGGATGAATTTGAGTTTATTTTATTACATGTAAAATAATAGAATAGTGCTAATCTGGGTGATAAGGGCTTAAAAATACACAAGATTTTTTCCATTGTTTGGAGACAAGATACTCAGAACTTGATGGTGATATTCTAGAAGGTTTATTGATTACTGGAAATTATTTAGATGATGAAGATGATGGTGGGGGCCTTGGAGACTGAGGAAGAAGGAATCTGAAACACTGAGGAGGCACAAAAGGCAAGGTGAGCAAATATGATAGGAGACTATAAAAAAGAAGGATTAAATAGGGAACTGGGAGAATGGGGTACTGACAGGAAATGGAATGGAAAGTCTGTGGAAAAGATTCAGTTTGAAAGTTTAACTTTTGCAGTGATGGCAAATGGTTAAATAGATACACATCCTATAGATGGCTGGGAATAGGAAATCAAACAGGAATGAATGGTGAAATCTGAGATTGATGATGACAAATAATGGGGAGGATTGAGCCTTGAAGGACCACTGCATATTAAAAGAGAAAGAAGCAATTATTTAAAATAAAAAGTTTCAGAAGGAATCGGTAATGTTCTTCTTGGTACATTTTTTGTTTTGTTTTAGGATATGTTTCTGTTCATCTGTAAGGGGAGGAGGGGATTGAATGTGTTAGGTTGAGGAAAACATGATTTAATCAGGATTAATTTAGGTGGTATCGCTATGTTCTAGGCTTTGAGAGCTAAAATATAAATATCTCAGTTCTTGGTATGGGGTGAAGTGGATGATCCAATTTTGGAAACTAAATGTCTAATCGTTATTTCAAAATAATAGGGCAAAATGTAAAACCAGTGTTTTAAAAAGGTAAGTAATACGTGCTTTGGGAAGTTAAGAAGGGAAGATATTAGCATGGGACAAATTTTATGGCTGAAATAGTTTTTTAGTTAACCTAGTTAAATTTTTGTGTCCTCAGGAGGTTGATCTGCTAGAGACCTCAAAGCTAGTTTTGTATCAGAGAAGTCTAAGTTGTGAAGTTGAGAATGCTTCAGGGAAGCATTACTACTTAAATGATCCCTGAAGGTTTGGTAAGATTTTTGTTGGGTGGGGTGGATATATATAAAGGAAAATTAATTTAGAAAATTTGAAGGGCAATTAGTAGGGGCACCTGGGTGGCTCAGTTGTTTAAGCATCCGACTTTGGCTCAGGTCATGATCTCACATTGGTGGGTTTGAGGCCCATATCAGGCGCTGTGCTGACAGCTCAGAGCCTGGAGCCTGTTTTGGATTCTCTATCTCCCTCTCTCTCTGTCCTCCCTCTGGTCACACTCTGTTTCTCTCTCAAAAATAAATATTTAAAAAATGGAAGGGGAATGAGCAAAGATATGCAAGCAATAGAAAAATACTGGCATAATCAGAGGATTTATATGTTGGAATATTAGTGTGGAACAAAGTAACCTGATAATGTCAAGATTAGGAATTTAACTGTAATTACTATGAGGTACTATCTTTTTTCTGAAGAGGGCAAGACTAGGAAACTTGTTGGCTTTGAAGCATATTCTATTCAGTGTTTAAGCAGTTGTTCTGGAATAAAGGGCTGGAGCAAATGCCTTTTTACAGAATAAGACATCTAGGCCACATCTTAGACCTACTAAATCAGAATCTCTGGGGTAGGGCCTAGGAATCCCTAATTTTCAACTACCAGTGTATGAAAAGTAGCAGTTTGTGAGTTTATGTTTTAGAACTACTGGTTTAAAGTTGAAGTTAGAATAGAGAGAGAGACCACTTAGAAAATTATTTCGACAGCCCAGGTCTGAGATCATAAAATGGAGACAGAGAGAGAAAGATTTGTTTGAATCCTGTTAATTAGCTTTGCTACACATTGTTTTTAGGTAGGGAAAGAAGAGAGGACCCAAGTTCTCTAGGCCGAAAGAAATGATTCAAAATAATGATAGAAGGAATACTTAATTAATTCTGAAGAGGACGTTGTTTTACTTAAGACTAGAATGAAGAAGGAGAGAATAAGATTATTGCCAACTTTGATTGTTTCAGTCAAAAATTATGCTCTTACCTGACGGCATACTTATTTCAAGACTGAAAAAGCAAGAATGAACCAGCCTAGTAGCCTCTATAGGTTGACTAAAAGATAAAGGCAGGTTTTTTTGTTGTTTTTGTTTGATTTTTTTTTATTATAACAGGCTCTAATATTACTTTTTGGGAGAATATTTTCCCTTTTCTGCTTTAGGCAGGTAGAGTTTACCAGTGAAATAAGTTTTCATGTCACATGATGAGTCTGTAAGTATTTTCTTTTAGCCAGTGATTTCAAGCTATTCTCCAGGAAGCCTTAGGCTTGTCATGGAACTTAAGTGGTAGGTGGGAGGAATTACAGGCAGGCCTATTTCCCTGGCACCCTCTTTAACTATAGAGATAGCAAATACGAGGTACAAATGCCTACTGTACCTTTTAACAGACATTACTGAACACTTAAGGCCTCCTCCTGTTGTATTTGCTGGGGCCTCCTTAGCATAGCACTTCAAGTTGACATTAGCAATTGTTGGAGAAAGCATAGGAGATTAAAGCTAGTTTTCATCTTGGAATCAAAATACATGCTTAGATTATGGTTTAAGAGTTCATTTGTGGGGCACCAGTGTGGCTCAGTGGGTTGAGTGTCTGACTCTTGATTTCAGCTCAGGTCATGATCCCAGGGTTGTGGGATCAAGCCCTGCTTCAGGTTCCATGCTGAGCATGGAGCCTGCTTAGGATTCTCTGTCTCTGTTTCTGTCTCTCTCTCTCTCCCCACCTTTCTCTTCCTCCCTTTGCCCCTCCCCTATACATGGGCTCACTCTTTTGCTTTCTCTCAAAAAAATAAAAGATTTCATTCATAAGAAAATTTCGGTCAGTATTCAAAAAACAGCTTTGAAGGCCACAACTTTAATGTCATTTTTTAAAATTAAATTTTAAGTTTTGAAACAAGGTAGATTTACATGCATTTCTAAGAAATAATACAGAGAAATTCTTTTTTCTTTTTCCAGTTTCCCTTAATGGTAACATATTGCAAAACTGTAGTACACTGTTGCAACCAGAGTATTGATGTTGATACACTCTATCCATTTTGTTCAGCTTTCCCTAGTTGGATTCTGTGTTTGTGTGTGTTTAGTTTTCTGTATTTTTATCACATATGTAAGGTTTCTGTATCTACTACCACAGTTAAGGTATAGAGCATTTCCATCTCCACAAGCTTTCCTGGACCTTATAAACCACACTAATCTGTTCTATATTTCTATAATAGGTCATTCAAGACTCTGACATAAATGCAATTATACAGTATATGAGCTTTTTGGGATTGGCTTTTTTATTTCACTCAACATAATTTCCTTAATATTCATAGAAGTTGCTGGATCTATCAGTTACTTTAGGGGCACCTGGGTGGCTCAGTTGTTTAAGCATCTGACTCTTGATTTTGGCTCACATCATGGTCTCAGTGTCATGAGATTGAGCTCCATGTTGGGCTCTGTGCTAAGTGTGGAGCTTGCTTGGGGTTCTCTTTCTCCTTCTTTCTATGACCCTCCCCTGCTTGTACTCACTCTTTCTGTCTCTCTCAAAATAAATAAACATTTTAATTAAAAAAATAGTTCCTTTATATTGCTAAGTAGTTTTCCATTTAATGTCATTTTCCCATTTGGTAGCTGCCACGTAGAACATGCCACGTCAGGGACATGTGGATGACTCAGTTAAGTGTCCAACTTTGACTCAGGTCATGATCTCACACATGGTTCGTGCATGGGTTTGAGCCTGCATCAGCCTCTCTGCTGTCATCCCGAAGCCTGCTTTGGATACTCTCTCTTTCTCTCTCTCTCTGCCCCTACCCCACATGCTCTTGCTCGCTCAAAAATAAAATAAAAAGAAAAAAACAGGCAGCTTCAGAGTTTAACTTTTAATTTTGCAGAACATGTTGTCTCTCATTTTCTTTTGTGAACTTCCCTGCTTCTGTTTTCTCCTAATGTCTCAATGCTCACTTCCATTGAGGACTACTGGGAGCACAGTTTAAAAAGTACTAATGTAGATAGCTTTTTTTTTTTTTTAACAGAAGAAAGTTTTACAATCCATGAAGTATGTTGTATTATGCTTTACAGGTATTATGCTTCACACATGTGATGCTTTACATTGATGCATGTGGTATTACTGCTTTTTAATTAAAAGTAAGCTTTTGAGGAATTTGGGAAAATGTGATTATTAGGTTTGAAGATTCTTTGTCCTCTGTAGTTGTATATTGAGCAGTACATTCTAAGGTATGTAGTTGTGGGCCATATGACAAGTAAAAAGTAGAAATAGGTAACTATTTTAGAAGGAAGTTGCTTTTATTGTATTCTCAGATGTGAATAAAGACTAACCTTATTCTAAGAGCAGGTTTTATTATAGGAAATAGAGATTGTATGTTTAGGTTAGACTCCAGTCTAACCTGTCAATTCTTTCAGTCACTGAATTGCTTCTTTTATTTTTTAAATTTACAAACCACATAGCTTTAAAAAACAACAACAACAACAACAACTCTTTATTTTTTTATTTATTTTGAGAGAGCAAACCAGGGGAGAGGCAGAGAATCTCAAGCAGGCTCTTTGCCACAAATTGTTGAAATCATGACCTGAGCTGAAATCAAGAGGTGGACGCTTCAGAAATTGAGCCACCCAGGCACCCTCTGAATTGCTATTTTTAAACACCACATATGGGGCACCCCTGTCTCAGTCAGTTAAATGTCTGGCTTCAACCTAGGTCATGATCTTGGGGTTCATGGGTTCGAGCCCCACACTGGGCTCTGTGCTGACAGTGTGGAGCCTGCTTGGGATTCTCCCCCCGCCTCTCTGCCCCCCCCCCCCCCCCGCCCTCTCCCTCCCCCCCCCCCCCCCCCCCCCCCCCCCCCCCCCCCTCTCTCTCTCTCTCTCTCTCTCTCTCTCTCTCTCTCAAGATAAAGTTAAAAAAAAAAAGGCCACATCTTACCAGATTTTATTCTGTAGTTTGGTGATCTCCAACACTTCAGGGGATGACAAATACTATTCATAAATGGGTGGTGCATTAAAAAACTGGTAGTATTGAAATTCTCTTAACTTGTGGATGCTTTGGGGGGTGGTGAAGGAGGAATGTACCAATATTTCAACTGATGTTTAAAAGTTTTCCCAAAACCTTGGTAGAAGGAATGGTATCCTGTTATATAATGACAAATAGTTCACTATATTCATACATGTATTTTTAAATTTAATGGACTTCATCTTTCAGAGCAGTTTCAGGTTCACTTCAAAGTTGAATGTATAGATTTTCCACATGCCTCCTCCCCATGCTAGCACAACCTTCACCATCATTAGTGTTCCTCATTATTGTGGTACATTTTAAAATTTGATGAACCAGCGTTGAAACATCATTATGGGGGCACCTGGGTGACTCAGTCAGTTTAACATCTGACTCTTTACTTTGGCTCAGGTTGTGATCTTAGGATTCAAGAATTCAAGCCCCTGCATTGGGCCCTGCATTGGCAGTGCAGAGCCTGCCTGAGATTCTCTCTCTGATTCATGCTTTCTCTCTCATTGTCTCTCAAAATAAATAAATGAACTTATTAAAAAAAATAGATAAGAAACATCATCATCAAGCAAAGTATATAGTTTACATTGGGGTTCACTCTGTCTGCATGTATTTTTTAAAAAAGGTTATTCTTGACACTTTAATATTTTGATTCCAGTGTCAAATTTCTAGTGAGCTAAAAGATAACATAAACTGAGTTGTAAGCCAGTGTGAAGTTCCCAAAAATGCTGGCAGATTTGGGAAAGTACTTTATTCTTGACCCTGTAGGGATGAGGTGTAGTGCTCATTGGATAATATCACAAGGATTGGCATTGATTTATTAAAGTCTTTTATCAGAGCTAATTTCTGTTTTGACAGAAATTCTCTAAAAAGAATTTCAGGTCTAGATGACGTATTAATCACCATTACTGTGCACCCAGATTTTTAGTTTAATAATTGAAACTGTGTTTGGAGTTTGTAATAAAGAAGTTTGTTGAATTTTTTTAAGTGAAACTACTTCTTTCAAATTCTCTGAATTTGAAGTCCATTACAGAAATACCTTTCACCTTTTTTGGCAATAATGGATTTTGAAATACATCAGAAATTCTGTTTTTTTCCCCCATTCAGATCATATTTACTAAGCACTACAGTGTACAACAAAAGTGCATTTTATTTTTTAATTTTTTTTTTTTTAATACGCTCTACCTCCAATCTGGAGCTGAGTCTGAGATTAAGAGTCACATGTTTCACTGACTGAGCCAGGCAAGCACCAAATTAGAAATTCTTTTTTATTTTTTAAGTTTATTTTTGCGAGAGAGAGAGAGAGAGAGACAGAGGGAGAGGGAGAGAAAGAGAGGGAGAGGGAGAGAATGAGCAGGGGAAGGACAGAGAGGGAGAAAGAGAATCCTAAGCAGACTCTGTGCTGGCAGCACAGAACCAAATGGGGGATTCAGTCTCACCAATTTGTGAGATCATGATCTTAGTTAAGATCAAGCATCAGACATTTAACCACCTTAGCCATTCAAGCTCCACCCAAGCTCCCCCCATCAAAAATTATTAAATTACCTGAATTTTATAGGAAATCAGTTGAGAATTGTTCTCCAGTACTGATCTTTTAGGAACTTTTTATCTGATCACCATAGTTAACACTAACTGAGTGCCACACACAATTCCTTAAAACATTTCAGAAAAATATGTTCTGTGATTATTCCTATTTACAGAGGACAAGCTAAGGCTTCAAGAGAATAAGTAACCATTATTAGTTAAGTGGCAGAATGGTGAAATCTGAAGCACTTATACTTTGATACTGAACTTAGTAGTAACAGTTGGAATTGACTAAATAGGATCCAGTGAAACACTATGAAACTCTTAAAGAATCAGAAAATACACTTTTTGAACATTGAATTTTATATATAGGTTTCCATTTTTTCAAGTAGGTCCATGAACTAACTCTGATTACAGGAATACAGATTTTTCTAAATAGAGATTTTATTTGTTATAAAAGTATTATAATGTAGGTTGGTGTAATTTTTTTTTTTAGGAACCAAATGGTCATTAAAGGGAGTCTCAAGTTAAAATTTAACTGATTAGATAGGTGGTCTGTGCTTAACAAATAGTTTTGTATAAGAATTGAGTATACTTGTGCAGATTAGTAATCTCAGATTTGGAGCATAGTTCCTTTAACTTCAGTATATTAGTGAAGCCTGTGTTTGTTCCTGAAAATAATTGAGAATTTGAATATCCTTTGATTATGTCCTTTGCACCATCCCTGAAATATTTTAAACCCAAATTTTAGACTTTGAGCCCGTTTTTCTCCACTTCTGTAGTGTTTTAATGCATTTTTGTGGAATGGATGTAAGTTCACTAAGTAGATCAGGTTTGAGGGAGGAGCAAAGTGGGTTTCATTATCATTCTTTAAATGTGATAGAATAAATGTCATCCAGGTGTCCTGGACTGAGACATTTATGTATTTATTTAATTTCTTCTCTTTTTGAGCAAGGCAGTTGTCAGTTTTTTCCTCTTAACTATAAATTTTAGATTATTTTATCAGTTATCTAGCAAACTTTAATTTCAGGCAAAGTAATATATAGGTGTTGGAATCAAACTGTTAGGATTCAGATTGTTTCTTTTCCCCCCAAATAATTATTTTGAGAGAGAGAGCATGTGAGCACTTGAGCAGGGGAGGGGTAGAGAGAAAGAGAATCGCAAGCAGGCTCCATGGTATCAGCACAAAGCTAGGTACTGGGCTCAATCCCAAAGACCCTGATTCGTGACCTGAATGAACTGAGATCAAGAGTCAGATGTTTAACTGACTGAGCCACCTAGGTGCCCGTAGGGTTCAATTATTGATTCTATGATTTATTAGCTATGGACCTTTGGACGAGTTTAATCAATCTTCTCTGTAAAATGGGGATAATAAAGGTACCTACACCATAGGTTCATTGTGAGGATTAACCATTGTAAGTATTGAGTATTTGTTATCACTCTTATAACTTCTATTTGGGGAGGTTTGAGTATCAGGTAAATGCTTGTAGAGCACTGTCTGATACTATTATTAACTCAGTTGGAAAAAAAATCATTCTGTTGACAGAGTTATTTTTTGTTCTATGAAATCTGGTATTTATTCTTTTCTTTCGATTATTAGGAATAATTCGTTAATATACTTGTGATTATAAGGGGTAAACTCTAAGATCAAAAACCTAACTTACCTCTGTTTATAGTTGAAGTCCACAGAGCAGTGAAATGACTTGTCCTAAGTTTCATAGATAATAACTTGGTAGTAGATCTTATTTTATTTTTTTAATGTTTTTAAACATTTTTTTTAATTTTTGAGAGAGAGAGAGAGAGAGAGAGAGACAGCGTGAGCAAGGGAGGGTCAGAGAGAGAGGGAGACACAATCTGAAGCAGACTCCAGGCTCTGAGCTAGCACTCAGCACAGAGCCCGATGCGCGGCTTGAACCCACCGAACTGTGAGATCATGACCTGAGCCGAAGCTTAACCGACTGACCACCCAGGAGCCCCCAACCAGTATTTTTTAAATTGTACTTTAGTCAACTGCTATAGAGAAAGAAATCTTAAGTGGAAAATCAGGGCAGTTTAATTTCTAATTCATAAAGAAATCTTAGGTATGTCGTTCTTCACAGTTTCTTTGAAGTTTATTTCATTTCCACTAGTAATTTAGCCCCAAATTCACTTGCTTATTAGTGAGATGTATCCAAAACATAATTGATTTAATTTTAATATTGATTGAGCTCTGTGTAAGTTACTTATAAAAGATATAAATATAACGATAAATGACTCTTTCTTCAGAGAGATTATGTCAGGGGTATGTGGGTGGCACTGTCAGCACAGAGCCTGCTTCTCTCCGTCTCTCTCTGCCCCTCCCCTGTTCACATGGGCTTGCTTGCTCGCTTGCTCTCTCAAAAAACAAACACATGCATTTAAAAAAAAATTATTTTAGAATATACTTTTATTTGTAATTCTAGGAACAAAGTTTCCTTCTGCTTTCATCCTCCTTTTTGGGTATGATATTCATCTTTTCAGTGGTATTTTTTGCTTTCTGAATTTTTTAACATGGTCTTAAAAGCAGCCTCAGTCTTAATCTGATAGACTATTTTGAAGTTGCTTTTCCTAGCCTTTTATCTTTTATCTTGTTTTTCCTACTTTAGGGTTTTATTTGTTTTTGTTTTGGTATTGTTGTCTTTGCTTTGCCAAATCTGTTTTTAATACTATATTTTCCCAGTTTCTCTTTAGTTTGATTTGATATTTAGCTTTAATTGTTGCCTTTACTGTGTTTACATTTATTTTCATAAAGAAGTGAAGAATAAGTTTATTTTTTTTAAGAATTAGCTGCTGTCTTTGTGTGAGTCCCTTTGGGTTTTTAGTTGCCATGTTAGACCGAAGTGTCTATAATTTTATGCCATTTAAAAATAGCTCAATACTCCTCTATGTTCACTTGGTTTCTAGGTCTATTCTGGATAGCAGGTTTTGTGAAGACATTTATTCTTTCTTGGACCTCAGATTTACCAGACATCTCATGGTATTTCCTTTTATATTATTTCTTTAATGGCTGCCATTTGTTCTCAGTGTACTTTGTATATATTTTACTTGCCAGTTGGATAACCAGTTTCTGGTTTTACATACAAGATGTGAAAGCTTTCTGGTAATTGTTTGGATTGTGTTGAATTGTTTTATCTCTAGTAATGCGTGTGTGTTATAAGCTCATACCATTTCTGCTTACTGCATTGGCTTTCCCTTTCTTTTCTTCTTATTTTTCAAGACACAGCAATTTGACCCTAATGAATATATGAATTTATTAGGCATCAACTACTTTTTTAAACAGGGTGGGTTTTCTGGTGATAGAGTTTTTGATATTAATGAATATATTGAATATTTGCTATTTTATGGTCTCAGTAGATAGGACATCTTGACTTCTGGCCTCTTGTGAATAAATTATTGAGATCCTCTTCCCTGTTGAATCAAATTCAGAGTCTGTGGTTCTGTTTGAGATGTGATGTGTGTCTATCCCAGGGAATGAGGTTCTGTGTTTTGAGAGCGATGCATTTGTGGAGAGGATGTCATGAAGTTGCTGTTATAGCACTTAATTGTATAGATTGACCACTCCTTTGGCTAATGAGGCCAGGACTGTGGTTTCATTCTAGGTGCTCTAATTCATTCACCAGTCCATTATCGAGTGCTCCAGGCACTGTGCAGAGTTTGAGAGACAGGCAGTAAACATACAAACACAGGCTATTGTCTGAAGTAGGTTAATGGCAGGCTCTTCACTGCAATTTAAAAATATTTTTTTTAACATTCATTTTTGAGAGGAGAGGGGAAGGACAGAGAGAGAGGGAGACACAGAATCCAAAGCAGGTTCCAGGCTCTGTGAGCTGCCAGCACAAAGCCCAACGCTGGACTTGAACCCACGAGTAGTGAGATCATGACCTGAGACCAAGTCGGACGCTTAACCAATTGAGCCATCGAGGCTCCCTCTTCACTGCTATTTAAAAATAGTTCAAGTGTAGGGGCGCCTGGGTGGCTCAGTCGGTTAAGCGTCCCGCTTCGGCTCAGGTCATGATCTCACGGTTTGTGGGTTCGAGCCCCGCGTCGGGCTCTGTGCTGACAGCTAGCTCAGAGCCTGGAGCCTGCTTCAGATTCTGTATCTCCCCTCTCTCTGACCCTCCCCTGCTTGGGCTGTCTCTGTCTCTCAAAAATAAATAAAAAACATTAAAAAATAAAAAAAAATAAATAAAAATAGTTTAAGTGTAGTATTTATTGAGGATTATATATTTATATGAAAATGGAGCACACTATTAGATACATTCTCAAATAGATTCTTTTGAGTTGGAACTATTATTCGGTTACCTAAAAGAACACATAATGATTTGATTTCTGCTTTCTGGTTGCTGCCTCTAGTTAGAACAAAAAAATACATTACTAAATATTTAACAACATATGCCTAAAATATAAGACTTCTTGTGAGTCTAAAGATATGCTGAGCTTAAGCAAATATTGTCACATTTGAATAGAAAAAAACTTATAGTTTGTGGATTGCTTGCATTTTGTCAATTAGAAATTTTATAATTTTATAGCTTTTTGTGGGTTAATGTGGCTTTAATAAAGCAACTCTAGTATGGTCACAGGAGCAGCAAGGAATGTATGGCAACTTTTCCTTTTTCTCATTCTGCTTTAATTATTTTTAAGGGATAATTTTAATTTGATGGAGCACATTGTAAAAATATGGCAAGTTGAAAACCATAATTTTTGAAACTATTAGAAGAATCACTTTAAATGAGGTCTAGACAGCTTTTCCGTAAGTAAGAGCGATTCTTCTTATGTGACTGCCACTTACTCATTGCTAAAAATGTGCAATGCTGTGTATGAAAATGCTTTACATTCATTATTTCATTTTCTTCATGGAAACCCTATGAAGATAAAGTCTCATAAGCAAGGACACTGAGGCTTAGGTTAAATAACTTGTATAGCTCATATATCTGGTGAGTATTAGAGATATGTTCCAGTGCCTTTTTTTTTTAATGTTTATTTAATTTTGAGTGAGAGAGACAGAGCGTGACCGAGGAGGAGCAGGGAGAGAGGGAGACACAGAATCCAAAGCAGGCTCCAGGCTCTGAGCCGTCAGCACAGAGCCCGGTGTAGGACTTGAACTCACAAACCGCGAGATCACGACCTGAGCTGAAGTCGGACCCTTAACCTACTGAGTCATCCAGGCACCTCTCCAGTGCTTTTGTTTTTAATTTTCAGGCACAAATGCCTATTATTGTATATTTTTATTATAATATCTTATAATCTAGTAGCTCTCCCCCACTATACACAGTTTAAAGGTGGAGGCTAATTTTCTTGGAGAAGTCAAACAACTATTACTTTACTTCCCTATTTTGGTATTTAATCTCATAAGGTATGAGCTCTCAATCTTTACTACCTGTGAAATAGAAATTAACCTGAATAGTTCTTCCCCAGGTTACTTGTAAAAATTAAAGGTAAATATGAGAATTACCATTTGAAGAAATCTTGCTCTTTAGTATTTCAGGTATAACATGGCAAAAACAATTTGTTGCCCTTTTTCTGTTTATAGGATTATCTGTTTTGTTCCTAAGTTGTACTATATTATTACTGAAAAGGTTTTTTTCCCCCCAGTTTTTATTTTGAGAGAGAGAGAGAGCAAAAGAGAGAAAGAGAGAAAGAATCCCAAGCAGGCTCCACACTGCCAGCACAGAACCTGATTCGGGGCTTGAACTCATGAACTATGTGAGATCATGACCTAAGCTGAAGTCGGACACTTAACTGACTGAGCCACCCAAGCGTCCCTTATTACTGAAAAGATTTTGAGTAGCTGTTTCACAAAGAGCACCATATACAAGTGTCATACAGTGAATTAGATTAGAAGCATTGATGTTGAAGTTGAGTATAGTCTGTTATTTGGCAAATTTGTTTGAAAAACACTTCAAGTGTATTAGTTTTCTCCACTAATTACCTGTATTCGGGGACATTCATTCTGGGGAGTTAATATTAAGTGAAGAAATAAGAGAATTCCCTCAATATTTATGTATTTATGTGGTATGGAAAGTGATAAACACTTTAAAACAGTGGATTTTATTACAAATTAAATAGCTTTCCTTTTATAATACATAAATAATAGAGTAGAATTGGTTCAAATCCTGGTTTTATTTTTTAAAAATGTTTTATTTATTTTTAAAGAGAGAGAGAGCACGAGTGGGGGAGTGGCAGAGAGTGAGAGGCACAGAGGATCCAGAGCAGGTTCCACCCTGAAGTAGAGTCCCATGCTGGGCTTGAGCCATGAGATCATGACCTGGGCCGAAGTTGGACGCTCAACCAACTGAGCCACCCTGGCGACCCCTCCTGGTTTTATTTCTTAAATTGAGCAACCTTGGTTAAGTTATTTAATCTTTCTTGCTTTTGTAATTTTCACTGGTAAAAGGGAGAGCCCTGTCTCAGAGTTGTAAGCATTAAATAGATGATTGATGTAAAAGCTTAGTAAGTACTCAATATTTGTCAGATCATGTCCTGAATCAAAAAGGCTTGTTTTGGATACCAGTGCTTTAAGAAATTCCATTTTATCTTTGAAAATAAGTAATATTTGTTGCTTCATTAAGCAAGACACCTTAGTTAATCTTTCTTTTTGGCATTTTTTATTCTTTCCCTAAGGAAGGTTATGATTCAGAAACCTTTTTTTAAATGTTTTGAATGTTTTATTTATTTTTGAGAGAGAGGGACAGCGTGAGCGGGGGCGGGGGGGGGGAGGTGGTCAGAGAAAGAGGGAGACACAGAATCCGAAGCAGGCTCCAGGCTCTGAGCTGTCAGCACAGAGCCCGACTCTGGGCTCGAACTCACGAACCGAACCGTGAGATCATGACCTGAGCTGAAGCCAGACGCTCAACCGGCTGAGCCACCCCGGCTCTCCAGAAACTTCTTTTAATTACAGTCACATAACTTAACTCCAAAATTAAATTAAATTAAATAAACAAAAGAGAGACTCCCTTGAGCAAATTACAGTTTTTATGGATATTTTAATGAAGAATACATTTTTTTCATGTATTTTACTTACTGTTTTTATAGAATAAATGTGTTAGGATTATGAAGATGATTTTTAATTTTTTGTTCCTTTTTCTTTTAAACAGGGTTTGTGGATGCACTTAGATGTTTGCAATGAGCACTGTGGCTGGCATGCCCCAGTGTTTTGGATACCAATGCATAGGACTCCATAGTAATCGAATTTACCAGAGGCGAACGTCATGAGCATAGTGATCCCTTTGGGGGTTGATACAGCAGAAACATCATACTTGGAAATGGCTGCAGGCTCAGAGTAAGTATTTAAATTATAAGTGTTTTGGGTAGGAAAGGCAAAATATTTTATATAGTTATTTTAGCATAACCAAGCAGTGCTTGGTTTGGATATACGGTTTTTTTTTTCTCATTTAGGATTCTTGTTAAAAATAAAATATGAGAAGGTTAAAGACAAAAATTCCTATAAAATTACTTTTTCAAACAACTTTTGAGCCAAAATGCTATATCTTTTTCCACTTTTTGTCTTTTCCATCTGCTAATTGTTGACCTTAAGATAATATATTTTTTTAATTATAAGATTTGTCATGTTAATATTGGAAAAGTAATTTGGTTTTAAAGTTGGATCTTAACTTTAAAAATATTCTTAAAAAATTTTTTTTAAATGTTTATTTATTATTGAGAAAGGGAGAAACAGCATGAATGGGGGAGGCGCAGAGAGAGAGGAAAACACAGAATCTGAAGCAGGCTCCAGGCTCTGAGCTGTCAGCATGGAGCCTGATGTGGGGCTTGAACCCACAAACCGTGAGATCATAACCTGAGCCGAGGTCAGATGCTTAACCAACTGAGCCACCCAGGCGCCCCAACTTTAAAAATATTCCAATAAGATCCATTTAAATGTGGGATTTGCCTTTCTAAACAGTTTTTTTAATTTGTATTTTTTAAATGTTTATTTATTTATTTTGAGAGAACGAGACAGTGCGGGAGTAAGGTAGGGGCAGAGAGAGAGGATCCCAAGCAGATCCCGCTCTATCAGTGCAGAGCCCCACACAAAGCTCCATCTCATAAACCTTTAGATCATGATCTGAGTTGAAACCAAGAGTTGGTTGCTCAACTGACTGAGCCACCCAGGTCCTCCTCCCTTGCTCCCTTGCTTTTTCAACAGTTGAATTGAAATAATTCAAGCCATTTTTAAATAAGAGAAAGGGATTATTTTCTGCTAGATTATTATTTTGATAACTTTTGCTTTTATCAGAGCCACTTATGTCAGATTCATTGGAAGGTTCTTGCCTTGCCTCTGGACTGTTTGGTCTAGGAAATTGTGTGGATAGATTTCATTATATATTGTTTTTGAATGACCAGTCATTATAACATTAGATATTGCTGTAAAGATTAATTGATTATTTATTTTTGGAAATTGCAAGGGATTCAAGTTGTAGTGTTGGAAGATGAAGAATGGGAAGATGCAAGTGTTCTTTGATTCAGTACGGATATGTTGGTCTAATGGTATTCTAATTGACCAGATAGCTGAACTTAATAGAAGTTTGAAAAAAGGAAATTTATTTTAGGGCCTCTGAAACTGATATATGGAGAGAACATAAATGCTATTTATTATTCTCCTTTGGATGGCATTTCAGGTGGTCTGAAGTGTTCTCACCACTTCTGTTTGTGCCATTGGGAAAAACCCAGAGATGCTTTCTAATGTTTCAGGTTAATATACAGTCTGTTTAATTGTATGCTTCTTGTAATGCTGTTTTTAAAAGCCATTATGGTTTATACACTATGTATAAATTATTTTTGTTGTAAAATAACAGATTTCCTAACAAGGTACTCTTTTTAAAAAATTTACATCCAAGCTAGCATATAGTGCAACAATGATTTCAAGAGTAGATTTCTTAATACCCCTTACCCATTTTGCCCATCCCCGCTCCAACAACCCCTCCAGTAACCCTCTGTTTTCCAAATGTAAGAGTCTCATGTTTTTGTCCCCCCTCTGTTTTTATATTATTTTTGCTTCCCTTCTCTTATATTCATCTGTTTTGTATCTTAAAGTCCTCATATGAGTGAAGTTACATATTTGTCTTTCTCTGACTGACTAATTTCCCTTAGCATGATACTCTCTAGTTCCATCCATGTAGTTGCAAATGGTAAGATTTTTTTCTTTTTGGTTGCCGAGTAATACTCCATTGTGTATGTATATGTGTGTACACACACACACACATCACATCTTTATTCATCTGTCGATGGACATTTGGGCTCTTTCCATACTTTGGCTATTGTTGATAGTGTTGCTATAAACATTGGGGTGCATTTGTCCTAACAAGGTACTCTTGATACCGTTAGTCAACTGCCCACTCATTCTGTCCAAACAGGGACACTACAGTGGAAGGACAGAAACTGGAAGCAGTGCTTGGGAGGTGAAAGGTTCCTAGTTTTTCTTAATGTAAAGCATCTGGTAGGTGCAATCCAGATCTGATAATAGTTGTAGGCATTTGTTGGTAAAGATTGTTTGATTCCTAAAAATAATCATCTCCACGGTCCTTTTTACTAATTTATTTTATGTTTTTTTATGGTTTTTATTTATTTTTGAGAGAACAGTGCGAGCAGGGGAGGGTCAGAGAGAGAGAGAGAGAGAGAGACAGAATCCGAAGCAGGCTCCAGGCTCCTGTCAGCACTGAGCCTGACGCAGGGCTTGAACCACGAACAGTGAGATCATGATCTGAGCTGAAGCCGGACGCTTAAGCGACTGAGCCACCCAGGCCCCCCACCATTGTCCTTTTTAAAAAAAATTAGTCGGGGCGCCTGGGTGGCTCATTCGGTTAAGCGTCCAGCTTCTGGCTTTGGCTCAGGTCATGATCTCATGGTTCGTGGGTTCGAGCCCCACGTTGGGCTCTGTGCTGACAGCTAGCCTGGAGCCTGCTTTGGATTCTGTGTCTCCCTCTCTCTCTGACCCTGCCCTGCTCATGCTGTCTCTCTCTCTCTCTCTCTCTCTCTCTCAAAAATAAATAAAAAGCATTAAAAAAATTTTTTTTTAATTAGTCTTTAAGGAATTAATACAAGATGTAATTTCTGAAATTTACATATTAGATTGGAATTTGTCTACCAAATTGCATGAGATACATCTGTGCTTTGTTGGCATGTCTAGTATTTGTACTATAAAGTAACTCATAGAATGGAAGATAAATTGTTATTCAGTTAAAAGGGAATGAATAATGTTGAAAGAGGACAATGTAGGGGATAACTTTTCCTTTTTTCTTTATTAAATGCATTTATTAGAGTACTTATAGAATAAGTATGATTTATATTAGCGAGCCAAATCTTTTTGGGTTCATGTATGGTGATTTTCATTATGCAGAGATCATCAATTTGTAGTTAATTACAAAATGACTATCTTTCTTTTTTAGGATTTTTTTTTCTATTCCACGTACAGGTATGTGTCGCTTGGGCATGCCTTTCCCCATGCAGTGGCCATTGAGAGTATAGCTGGTGCCAGTTTTTATTATAGGACAGCCATCAGAATTTCTGTGGCTTATTTTTCAAACTTTGAAATTCTCTCTTTTTTTTAATGTTTAGTTTTGAGAAATGCAAACAGAGTGTGAGGGGGAAGGGGCAGAGAGGGAGAGGGAGACACAGAATCTGAAACAGCCTCCAAGCTCTGAGCTGTCAATGTGGGGCTTGAACCTGGGAATGGCAAGATCATGACCTAGGCCAAAGTCAGATGCCCAACTGACTGAACCACCCAGGCGCCCCTCAATTTTTTTTTTTTAAATCTAAAACCTGGAAGCTTAAAAAGACCCTTAAATAACATTTTCCCCCTTTCCCTCAGAAACAAAACTTTTAGAGTTTCCTTTATAAGAAATTTTGATATCATTAATATGATGCTTTTTATTTCAAATACATAATCAAAAGTTGTATAAGACTTTTGATGCTGGGGAACAGTGCAGGGACTTCACAGTTTTTTTGTTTACTTTCTGTGAAGCTACATAATCATTTCAAACAATTATTTTTAAGAAAATTACACATTATTATATTCATGTGGCTATATAATACTAATTATACATTAGTTGTTTTTTTTTTTTTAAGATTGTACAGTACTACCATTAATGAACTATTTAAAAATTTAGGAGATACTCAGTGATTGTTTATTGAGTGTGTTAGTGTACTGGACCAAATTTATACTGTTTTTTAAGGCTATGAAAGAGAATTTATTGGATTACTTGTTCTTCTAGGCTATCTGTAGCATTTTATAGATAGGAAATTGCAATTGAACATCCAGGTCAGGATCCGTGCAGAATGGATTTGCAAAGCTCTAGTCCATTATTTCCATACTCAGTAGCATTTGCTTCTGGATTATTGTGTCTCTAAAATAAAACTCACTCTTCTCACCAGCTCCAGCTTCTTTATTATAAATTGGTGCTTTTCTCATCACTAAGTTTTAAAAAACCTTGGGTTTGTTTTGCCTTTCCTTCAGAGTTAGGGATCTTATATTTTACTTCTTTCTATTACCTATTACCTTAACAATAGTTGGCTCTCTATCTAAATGTTTGAACTAAAAAGAATAATTTTAAAATATTTAAGAAGTAACTGAGTAGTCAAGATTCATAGACTATGGTTTAGAGATACCTGTTTTAATAAGAATAAAATTTTGTTTCATTAGCCTACGTATTTTTTTAAGAAGTTATAAACATTCCATAGTCAAATTTGACTGAAGATGTTTTATTAAAAATAACTTTTTACAATACATAGTGTTAATAAAACAAATACCGGTGAATAGAAGTGGAATTGAAGCCAACTGCTACAGGGGAGACTCAAGATACCTTAAAAAAATTGCCTGTTAACTACTTAGATCTTAGCAGTAAATTTTTACCTGCATTGTCTTTGTCCTTAGATTTAAAAAATAAAAAATTACAGCTTCAAAGGTCAACATAATGACTGAGGTTTTCACTAGTGCCCGGAAGGATCCTGGGTACAATTTTAAAAATGTAGAAATGTAATAATATAGTTAAAGGGAAAAATTGAGCTGAGTGCAAGAACAATTTTTAAAAACTTGATTAACAAAATGACCATAAATGGAATAATCAAGAGACTGCCTTTCTTACCAGGAAGTCCTGTCTAAAATTTTTTGATTAACTGTATGTCTGTAAATATAGGCTAATACTAGAAGTAGATTTCTGGCTTTTAGCATCATTTCATAGGGTAAGACTAGTAATTCAAGAGAAAGCACATTTTGGATCATCATTTATTAGCACAACTACTTGGAGAGTGTTTTACTAGAGGCTCGGGTTACAAATGTAAAGTATAATCTTTTACCCCTACTCTTAAGGAATGTATAATCAGTGGGGGAAGTCAGAACTCTAAATCAGAGCTGTCCACTAAGAAAAACTACACAAAATCATGTCATGTGTACTTTAAAATATTCTCATGTCCATATTAAAAAGGTTTTTAAAAAAAGGTTAAATTAGTTTCATTATATATTTACTATGTCCAGAGTATCACCATTTTAGCATATAATCACTTATAAAAATATGAATGAGATATTTCATGTCTTTTCCACACTAAAAATGTTTAAAATCTGGTATATATTTTATACTTTCAGTATCTCTTAATGTCACCTAGCCACATTTCAAGTGCTCAGTGTATGTCTAGTGGCTACTGAATCGGATAAAGAAACTCTAGACTAGCTAACAACGAGATAGGACCTCAGAGAAGAAAATGGAGAAACCCAGGCTATAGGCTAGCTATGAAAGTTATAAAACTGAGATCTAAGAATCTTTCTTTCTGAATAAGAAAGATAAAGATAATACCTATGAGGTACATATTGCTATTCTTAATTTATAGGTGAGGAAACAAGTCACAGAGCAGAGGCAGAACTTAGTAATGTGTTCATTTTAGGTCTTTTTGGTATTATAGCTCTTTTTACTATTATTACAGAGAGTGATTTATGTAACATACTGTATTGATATATGGTTCATATAAGTAGTAGCTTCAGTTCTAGCAGTAGTAAATTCAGTATAATAAATGGCTACATATAACAAGGTATTCGCAGGTCTTTGCTCAAGGATAAGGAATGTTGAAGAAAACCTAGACTCCATTATCGTTAGACAGGAAAGTTGAGCCAGAATTCAAATTCAGCTGTATTAGAGTTGTATATTCTTTATTCTAATAAATAGAACGTACCTCCGCTCTTTCTTTTTACCTCTTCTGCCTCTGGCATTCCAGCAGTCTGAGTTCATAAATTGGTTAAATACACAAACAAACAAAAAAGATGGGAAACCCTTTTGGAGCTAGAAAGCAGGAAGACATATAAATGGGGAGTATTAAATTTCTTCTTTCGTAGCCTTTTTAAAAAAAGAAATGCCAAGCTACTTTTCTCTCTCACAGACTGGGAACAAGATTGCAAACATCATATTCCTTTTCATATTACTATTACTGTCTTGGTACTGTTAGACATCATTAATGTGAGCTTATTTTTGAATGAGGTGGACAAATGGGTAAATGTGACATGTGTAAATTAGAGGTGAATTATTTTGGAGGAGGGCTCCTAGTACTATGCCTGGCAACATATGAAATGCTAATTTGTTGACTGAGAGTACTAAAAAAAGAGATCATCTAGGTTTTTAGTTTTCTTCTACCGCTAACATACTAGTGAGCCCCTAAACATGATGATTATTGTAGACTTTGGTTATCTTAATTTGAAAAAGAGGGCTTCGATTGAGGTATTAATGTGATTATTGACTTCAGATTTCTGAGATTCAGTACATTTTTAACCACTTGTATTTTGCCATAATGTCTGGTATTAAGTTATTTCAATGTCACTAGAGCCACCTGCTGACATTACTTGTTAAGTGTTGCGATGCTCTTAGTCTGAATTCATATAATTGAAGATACTATAATGTTTTGTGTATAATGAAATGTTTTCAGTAGCATTTTACTTGTTCATTTTCGCTGAAGCTTAACATTTTCACTTAGGATTTCTTTACACATAATCCACTATCAAGAAACTAATACATTCTATTGCTTTTTAAGTTTTGATTTGCTTATCCTAATTTGGAAGTGCTTTCATTTAAAAATGGTTTTGTTTTAGTATTTGAAAGCCTATGTTACAGAACCTGCTAGCAATATTTAGAATGTTCTTCAAATGATGCTGAATTTCTCACTTGTTTCATCCTTAATCATAAACAATTTTTTCTTCTAATTTCCACTTATGATACTGTATACAAAGCTCAGTACATCCATACAACTATCTATAACGTAGTGTCTAATGTCCCTTAATCATCCCAGCAGAAAGCAGTATTATTTCCATTTTGCAAAAGAAATGCTGCAAAAGGAGGTTAACAAACTTCCCTAAGGCCACCTAATCAATAGAAAGTGGAGTTATGTTTGAACCCAGGGTTGCTTAACTCCCAATCCATGCTGCCACATAGGTCAGATGAGCCAGATTTTGTTAATGGATGCAGATGAGTTAAATGAAGTAAAATGCTACATGAAATAGACTGAGGACAATTGTTGCATCAAACCTTTCCATTTTAAAAAGTTTCCTGTATATTATTATTATGTGTCAAATTTTTGTATGATATTTTTGGGAAATAATAGGTTATAACAAGGATGAATGAAATTGACAAGTTTTGATCACATATCTGAAGGAGCATATTGAGAACTCATGGAGATCTTTTATACCCATTACTATAACACTTAGGGAGTCAGTCTGTCCATGTGCCATTTCTGATACCCAAGTGTGTGTTACACTCTTAACATTAAAACGAAAATTCGAGGTTTTACCTAAAACACTGATATAAACTTCCCATTAGCATCAAATGGCATTTTGAAGGTGTAAACAGAGAAGAAATTAAACTTTAGTTGAGGAAGAAGAAAATTACAGAAGTCCAATTTCTGAGGAATCAGTTGGGTTGTTTTTTTGTTTGTTTTTGTTTTTTTTGGTAAAGGTTTGTTTACTTTTGAGACAGAGAGAGTGTGCGCACACCTACACACAAGTGGGGGAGGGGCAAAGAGAGAAGGGGACAGAGAATCCTAACCAGGCTCCATGTTGACAGCAGGGAGCCCAATGGCAGCGCTTGAACCCATGAACTGTGAGATCATGACCTGAACAAAAGTCAGACGCTTAACCGACTGAGCTACCCAGGCACCCCAGAATTAGAGCTTATTTATTTAATCATTCTAAACTGTTCTTTTTCTCTGAATGCTTCTCTTAATTTCATGATTGGTACTTTGTCTTTTTAGATCTTCAGTTCACCTAACTTAGTTAAATGTCTGCAGTAAAAATACATAATGTGCCTTGGATGGTAATTTATGATGCCTTATTAAAGAATAAGGGTATTTTGGTATAAACAAGATTTTTAATTTGTAAAGTGGTTCCACAAAAATGGGGCAACATCTGGTAGATTACTATAGACAAAATGATAGTTGTTCTAAGTTTTTGACAGTAATTTATAACTTCAATTAGGACATGTGCAAATAGCCTGTTTTCATTTTTACAAATGGAAATACTACATAAAGGAATAATTTTAATTTTAACAAACAAATGTTCCCATATTTATGAAGTTTGAAGTAATGAAACTCAGGCTTTGTGTAATTCTGTAAAGTGACACGTACTACCATTTTGTAATATAAAAATGAGATGAAGCTGTTTATCCCATTATGTCACTAATCCATAGGCATATGGATATCCATAGTGCTATTTATATAGCACTCTAGTAAATTTCATAGGCATAGTGGGTACAGTTCTGTTGGTGGGAAAAGTGCTAGACAACTTAAGAGATCCTGGGCGTTAGTATTTTCTTTGCTGCTTTAACACCACATGGCTTGGAAGTAAGAGTTGATTTTACAGATGTAGAACTAAGACCCAAAATGGTTATGTGATGTGTCCCAAAGATACACAGTGACTTTGTGGTAGAGTTGGTGTTTGAATCTAGAGTTTTTTTGTTGTTATTGTTTGTTTTTGTTTTTTCACTGAGTCAGAAAATTATTTTAATAGTTACAAAACATTTTTTTTTTACAGAATCAGTATAAAATAGCAGTTGATTTTTCCATAATTATCAGAATTATTTGTACTTAAGGTCTTGGCTAAGTGGGGCCGAAATCAATACAAGGTCTTGGACTGTTGGCTCAGAAATCATCCTAGGAAGCCCACCGTGTTGATATCTGTCATGCTTAGCTCTTATGAGATGTCCCAGCTCTTTTATAAAAAAGTATCTTTTTATTCATTCTTTGGAGGCTTGAAGTGAATTCGGCAGCGTTCATTAAACACCTTCCAGCTCCTGTCATTTACAACTTCTTCAACGTTCAATTCTGACTGCATCCATTTCAACTTTGTTCTTTTCTAAGTTGCTTTAATAATGTTAAATCATCCAAATTCTTTTCTCTCTCTTCTCGGAGGTGTTTTACTACTGCTGAGGTCTGAACTATACAGTTTTTTATGACTCTGTCTCTGCTGGCATGGGCTTCCATCAATGACTCATAAAGTTGTTTACAGGTTTGGCTTGCATCAATTTTCCCTGCAAAGGAAGCTGTTGGAACCATAGTGTTTAATTCATGTACTATTCTGTCATCAATCGTCCTCATCACCTTGAGTAATTCCTGGAACTCGGCGAACTCCTCACAGTTCACACTGCCACTGGGTGCCGCCATATTGGGCCTAGAGTTTCTGAAACTAGGATCAGCATCTGGTCTGTAAAGCTGGATTTTGTACCAGGTGATCTTCAGAATACCTTCTGGGACAGTGTCTAAATATCACTTTGGAGCAGTGGAGACTTTCCTTGAACAGTTCCTGTCCTGTTGCACTCTGTCCCTAAATAGGGATCCACAAGTAGGACTCAGCAACTGATCCTCCACTCCTTACTTCATTATTGCATTGTCTGGGGGTCCAGAAACTGCCCTTTATACTAAACCAGTCAAGACTGATACGGAACAGATGTACTACCTACAGGTCTAGGCTAAAACAAATCTGCTTGTAGTCTGAGGGAAAGGAAACCATACCCAAACACTCCCTTGGAGCAAGATATAAACCAAGCCTACCACATCTTTGTTCTATCTGGTCTACTACAAGTCTTAGCAACAGTATTTCATTTTTCTCCAGGCCACCAACATCACCTCAAGGAGTCAAAAGGAGATTCTTAGAGTAGCTAATTTGGATTAAGTCTTGACCCTTTCTCCTATTATCTGTGTCTCTCACTTTGGTAATTCCTTGGGCACTTCTGAATTGTAGGTCCATTCATATGTTTGAATCTATGTACTGTTCTCGCTTTTATTAATTCTTCCACCTGCTGTATACAACTTGGCTTTTACTTTGACTATGCTACTGTGACATTGAGGCTAATGCATTGTTTTCAGGTCTTACATGGCTTGTTTTCTCAGGAATTGATACTATGACTCTCAGTACCTTTGTTTTTAGTGAAACAATGTTTTTTGTAGTTTGGGTTTTTTGTAGCAATGTGTAAATAACAAAATTTATAACTTTAGCCTTTTTAAGTGTGCAATTCAGTGACATTAAGTACATTCACAGTGCTGTGCAGTCATCTCACACTTGTTTCCAAACTTCATCATCATCCCAAGCAGAAACTTTGCACTTCTATAAACCTCTCTGTCCCCTCCAGGCCTTAGCACCTGGTGACCTCTATTTTACTGTCTCTCTCTACTTGCTTCTTCTAGATACCTTATATAAATGGAATCATAAAATATTTATCCCTCTTTGCCTTCTTTTACTTGGTGTAGTGTTTTCAGAGTTCATACACGTAGTAGCAGATATCAGCATTCTTTTCTTTATGGTTGAATAATATTCCATTGTATAGATGTACTACATTTTGTTTATCCTTTCATCTGTTGATGGACATTTGGGATGTTTCCACCTTTTAGCTGTTGTAAATAATGCTGCTATGAACATTGCAAAGTATCTATTTGAGTCTTTGATTCAGTTTTTTGGGGGATATATACTTAGGAGTGGAATTGCTAGGTCACAAGTTAATTCTATGTTTAACATTATAAGAAGCCACCAAGATATTTTCCGTCTGGTTTTCTTTTTATACCTTAATCTTTTTTTTTTTAATGTTCCCTCTCCTATTAAGTATTCATGTTTTCTAGGAGTCTCTACTTATCTTATTTTGTACTGCCCTGGAGGTTTCCTCCACTTCTATAACTTTCACCATTTCCTACATGCTGATGACTTCCAAATCTTCATCAACCTAATTCTATCTCATGAGCTCCACCCATTACCAGACCTCCCAGGTATTTCAGGATATGGAGATGTGTGTCTCTACAGTGTGTGTTGTAGAGAATCCTTCTTCACTTTTCAGATTATTTTGGAATTTAAAATTAAATTAAATTTAGAGCTAGAGTTGGCAGACTTTTTCTTTAAAGGGCCAAAGAGTAAATATTTAAGATTTGGAACAATATGGTTTCTGTTGAAACTACTCAGCTCTGTTACAGAGAGCCAGACAGTATGTATAAATGAATGGGCATAACTGAGTTCTAATAAAACTTTATTTCCAAAATCAGGCATTGTGCAGGCTTTGGCTTAGGGATCATAATTTGCCAACTTCTTGTTTAGAGAAAGTAAATATTGAGTACTCTTTCAGAAGAGTTCCGTTCTTCTCTGATTTATCTGGCTTAAGCAAGTGCTGTTCAGTGGTATGACTTTATTTTACAATGTAAAAACAACTTGATAGGAATTTCTTATTTATTAATAAATACTTAAGGGCTTATATTCTATGATCCACTGTTTTAGGTGCTGGGGACACATCTCCACTTCAGTGTCTTACATTCATGTTTTGCTTTTCTTTTTGTAAAATGGAAAAATGTCACTTTTAAGTAGAGCCTTGTTCTTTCACTTGTTCTTTGGATCTCATCTTCCCTTATCTTTTTTCAGGATCTCTACTCTAACCTGCCAGGTATCCTATATTTCCTGCATCTTTAAATTTCTTTCTAATTAGATCATTCCCATCTCAGACAAACATCTTAAAACTACTGCCCCCTTTTACTTCTTAATCCATTTTTCAGTTCCTCTTTATAGCAAACTCCTTGAAAGAGTTTGCATTCAGTATCAGGCCACACAACACCACTATAAATATCTGTGTTGTCAAACTAATTAGTAGTCTTCAATAATTTATATACATTTATCAGCCTTTGATATAACTAACCATTTTCTCCTACTAGAAAGATTTAATTCTGTGGGCTTTGTAGTTACCGCACTTAACTGGCCACTCTTTTTCATTTTTTGCTTGATTTTCTTCCCTCAAATCTCTTTGACTCTGTTCCAGGCTCATCTTTTTCTTTAACTAACTCCATCTCTTTCCACTTGCTTGAGCCAAAGTCCTTAAGTGTCAATCTTGGTCACCCACCACATCTAATTAATTGGCTAATTATGTGTTTCCCTCCAAAACACATTTAGAATCAGTACACTTCTCTCCATTTCTACCATTGTCCTAATCTAAGCCCTTTTCATCTTGTGCCTGGATACTACATTAATCTCTGTATTTCTTTTTTTCTGTCTACAATTCATTCTCTTTATGGAACGTAATACACTTCTTCTGAAGCATAGACCAAATCTTAAATCTCTCTCACTTGAAAGCCTTCCAGTCATTTTTGTTTTGTTTTGTTTTACTTAAACTACTTTTAGCACCATAGGCCCCACTTTATTAATCTCTACTTAATATTCTCCGCTTAGCCTACTGTTGTTCCCATATTGATATTATTTTCCTTGTTCTTTTGAACATTCTAAACTTGTTAGGGGCACCTGGGTGGCTCAGTCGATTGAGCTTCTGGCTTCAGCTCAGGTCATGATCTCATGGTTCATGAGTTTGAGCCCCGTGTCAGGCTCTGTGCTGACAGCTCAGAGCCTGGAGCCTGCTTCGGATTCTGTGTCTCCCTCTCTCTCTGACCCTCCCCTGCTCACACTGTCTCTCTTTGTCTCTCAAAAAACAAAAACAAAAACAAAAAACAAAGACCCACATAAACTTGTTACTGTTCAGGGGCCTTTGTACTTGGTCCATGAACTGCCTGGGACATTCTTTTTTTGCTCTTAGCATAGTCTTAGCTGAACTCAAATATAACTTTTCAGTGAGGCCTTTCCTCGGCACAATGTCTAAAATAGTATCTGAAAATCCTCTCAGAAACAATCTTGTTGTATTATTTTATAAAAGCTTCATGAGTACAAACATCTGTTACATTATACATCACTGGATGTGCAGCACCTCCCACAGGGCCTGGCGTTTAAGGATTGCATCATGAATCCTATTGTTTGAAGGGAGGTTTCTTGGTTAACCCTGAAGCTTATTATATAGAAATGATTGTTGAACAGTCATATCTTAGCTGATTTTGTTTCAGTTATTTAGGAGAGACAGAACTAAAGGTAGAAATATTTTACAGCTTCTCCTTTGTAGAAAGATGTAAGGGACTATAAGATTGGACAAACTGTCTCTTGTGTGTAAAAAATCTTACACAATTGGTGTGATTTCAGTGAGTTGAATGCTATAGTTCTTTAAAGTAGCTGTTATGGTTAGTCCTATTTTCAGGAAGCTGGGAAATAATCAAAGGCATTAGGAAGCTACCAGAATTAAAATAACAACTAGAGAGAGATTGAAATTTACTATGTATATCACCCGAGTGACTGTATATGACTGTAATAGAATATGTTAGGACACAATATAGAAGCAGGAGGGATATAAAAGTCTCCAGGGTTAGAATTTTAACAAGTGATGGTATTTAAGTGATAGTATTTTGACTGGGAAATTTTAAATCACATTTTTTTAACTGATAAAGGATTAAATGATGAAATTTTCCAGACCATGTAGTTAAAAGTGGGAGTTTAAAATATAATTTTAGGGCACCTGGGTGGTTCAGTTGGTTGAGCATTTGACTTAGGCTCAGGTTATGATCTCACGGGTTCCTGAGTTCAAGCCCCACATCAGGCTCACTGCTGCCAGTACAGAGCCCACTTCGGATCCTTTATCCCCATTTCTCTGCCTCTTCCCTGCTTGCACTGTCTCTCTCAAAAATAAATAAGTGTTAAAAAACTAAAAAAATATATAATTTCATTTTCTTAACCCTAGAGTCTATGTAAAGATCCTTTTTTGGAAGCTTGGTAATAATATGCTATAGATCATAGATGGGCACTTGAATCTGATTTAAACTTTGTGTGGTTAAGTAGCCAAATAAAAGATGATGTTCTTATAAATAAAACAACCAAAGAAAAGGCTTCTTTCAGAATTCAGACAGTCTGTTAAAGGGAAGGGTAGATGTGAAGAAGTTTGGCATTTCATGTAATAATTAGAAACTAGGTAGATGAGGGGCACCTGAGAGGCTCAATCAGTTAGGTGACCTACTCTTGGTTTTGGCTCAGGTCATGATCTCATGGTTAATGGGTTTTAGCCCCACATCAGGTTGTGTGGTGGCTGCATGGAGCCTTTTTGGGATTTTCTGTCTCCCTCTGTTTCTGCCCCTTCCCTGCTTGTGTTCTCTATCTCAAAATAAATAAACATTTAAAAAGAAAGAAGAAATTAAATGGATGAAAAGATATTTCAAAACATATTTGGCAAATGACACCCATGTTTGGTAAGGTTTCAAAAACATAAAGGAAGATTGCTAGAGAATTAATAGGAGCTTCTTGTTGATGGTGTAATTGGCAGATTAAGAGTTAAATTGTCTTTATGTAATAAAATATTTGAAAGTTTTATTTCAGTGTGTCATTAAAAGTAAATATCACATGAATCTAATAGTGCTTAATGTGCTGTGTTTCTGTACATAATAAAAATTAAGGGGCTTAGTTGGTTAAGTGTCCGGCTTCGGCTCAGGTCATGATCTCACAGTTTGTGGGCTCGAGCCCGGTGTCAGGCTCTGTGCTGACAGCTAGCTCAGAGCCTGGAGCCTGCTTCGCATTCTGTATCTCCCTCTCTCTGACCCTCCCCTCTTGAGCTCTCTCTCTCTGTCTCTCAAAAATAAATTAAAAAAAAAAAAAAATTAATGTAGGGGCACCTGGGTGGCTCAGTTGGTTAAATATTCGACTTAATCTCACCTCAGGTCTTGATCTCAGGGTTGTGAGTTCAGGCCCCACATTGGACTCTATGCTGAGCTTCATCACCACAGTGAGTTGGTCCCATACTTGAGAATTGAAGGAACTCAGTTGCAGAAATTATTAGTTGAAATAGAAAGTTGCACATTTTAATATCTCTTTCTTAAATAAAAAAGATAGTAATTTGGACCCTGAGCATCATTTGCTAATGAAGATTACTTTGAAAATAGAGAGAGTACTAAGTATTTTTTAGTGAAGAAAAGAACTAAGTAAAAATAAATTATTTGTAAGTGGGGATGGGGAAGGAACCTTGGAGAGGAAGCACTTTTTACATATACTGATCAGGCTCAGAGCTTTTCCAGAACCTACTGAATCTGGAAGAATTATACACAGATTACTCAACCTCACATTTGAAGCCCTCAGATTTATTTGAAATGCTGCTTCTTTGATCACATTGTAACCTTGCTTCGTGGAGAAACAAGATTAGTGGTTTTGTATAGGTTTTCAGAATAAAGATCATATTCCTTAGCTAGATACCTAGGGTACTTTTTGAACTGGTCCTTGGCTCATTTACCTGCCCTCATCTCTGGCCCTTTCTCCATACCTTTAACTCTGTCTGCTCTGAATTTTACAAATTGTTTTCTCTCTCTCTCTCTCTAGTGAAGTATAATTAAATACAATGTCATATTAATTTCAGGTGTACAGTATAATGGTTCAGCGGTTTTATACATTGCTCAGTGCTCATCATAAGTGTGCACTTACTCTCCTTTCTCTATTTCACCCATCCCTCCCCTCTGACAATCACCAGTTTGTTCTCTGTATGTGTTTGTTTTAATGTCTCTTTTTTCTTCATTTGTTTTGTTTAAGTTCCACATGAGTGAAATTATATTTGTCTTTTTCTCTTATTTCACTTAGCAGTATACCTTCTGTGCCCATTCATGTTGTTACAAATAGCAAGATCTCACTCTTTTTTATGGCTAAGTAATATTCCTGTGTGCATGTATGTATGTATGTGTACGTACACACATACCACATCTTCATCCCATTCATTTGCTGATGGACACTTGGGTTGGTTCCTTAACTTGGCTGTTGTAAATAATGGTCCAGTAAACATAGAGGTGCATATATCTTTTCAAATTAGTGTTTTCATTTCTTTTGGGCATCTAGTAGTAGAATGACTGGATCATATGGTAATTCTATTTTTAATTTTTTGAGGATCTGCCATACTGTTTTTCATAGTGGCTGCCCCATTTTGCATTCTCACAAACAGTACGTAAGCATTCCTTTTGCTCCATATCCTTACCAACACTTGTTTTCTTTTTGATTCTAGTCATTCTGACAGGTGTAAAGTGATAACCTAATTGTGGTTTTGATTTGCATTTTTGTCATGATTAGTAATGGTGAACATCTTTCCATGTGTCTGTTGGCCATGTGTATCTTCTTTGGAAAAATGTTTATTCAGGTCCCCTATTTTTAAATTGGATTATTTGGGTTTTGTGGTGTTGAGGTATATAAGCAATTCTTATTCTGTGCTTCCTAAACTTCAGTGAACATAAGATTGAAAGTGTTTATTAAAATGTAGATTTCTGACCTGATCTTTAAAATATTTCATTCATTCATTAAGTAAAGCTGTAAAAAAAAAAAAAATATATATATATATATAACATGCATTACAGGTGATTGTGATGCTGGTATTCAGTCAGTCTTGCATAGAGAAACATGCTTAAACTTGTCTTGATGTTTATATCTCTGACTGCATATGTGCTTCTGTCTGGAATACACTCTCCATCTCTTCTACCTCTCTTATTTCTCGGGCTTGTTAACTTGTCATTCTTTAAGATTCAGTGAATGTGATTACTATTATGAAGAGCCCCTATGCATACCTCTGATGATACTATAATCATTAATATACTTGTTTTCCCCATACATCATTTTCCCTTCTTTATTTTTTAATTTCCAGCATCTCAGTGTTTGCTACTTAAAGTGTACCAAAATGTTTATTGAATGAATAAAACTATATTATTGTAAGTTCCTTGAAGACAGGGAGACTGTCTTGTCTTTTTATCTTTCATAGTCCCTGGTAAACACTAGGCCCTCAATATTTGTTTAATTTGTGCTAGTTATATTGAGGTCTCTGGATGTAATCCACACAGTGCTCAGTGAGCCTTATGAAGCTTTTCAATTTTTTGTTATTTTAATTTTGAGCTAGGAAGAAAATTTAAGTATGTTTAGAGTGATCCTGGATGACCGCCACCTTATACTGGATACTTTTTGTGAGATTTCAATGCAAGTGTTTGTGTTTGATGATGTTGGGACACAGATGACCTAAAAACCTTGTTTAACATAGTATTTCTCTAAATCCAAATCTTATAAAGAAAAATTCCTCTCTATTTCAGGGTTTTGTTACTTAATTTTGACAGACAGCTAACTAAACAAACACTATTCTGAAATCTAACTGAACTCTCCGTACTCTTTGAAGACTCCCATTGCCATTTTTGTCTCTTTTTGCATATGCATGGGATATCTTTCTCTACAATTACTGCTTTTTATTATTATTTTAAAAGATTCTATTTTTGTGGGGAAGAGCACTGGGTGTTATATGGAAACCAATTTGACAATAAACTATAAATTTAAAAAAAAGATTTTATTTTTAAGGAACCTCTATACCCACTGTGGGGCTTGAACGTATGACTTTGAGATCAAGGTTTTAAGGAACCTCTATACCCACTATGGGGCTTGAACTTATGACTTTGAGATCAAGAATTCTGTTCCAACTGAGCCAGCCAGGTGCCCCCATTACTCCTTTAAAAAAAATTTTTTTTCAATAGAAGACATACTTAGTGTAAAATTCAAATGTTCAAAGTCCTCTGTATCTTTTAAAAGTATTCTCACTTTTAATGAAAACTCATGATGTCATTCCTTATCCTACCTGTTACTCAAGTAGATATGTTTTTCTCTTGAATCCCCTTACATCTGGAGCCTTTAACTTTGAACTTTTGTAGCTTCTACAAGGATGTCTTGTTAGGTTCAACATTCAGACTCACAAGACTATCACAGGCCATACTTGACACTAGTCGATATGGTGTACAGGACAGGAGCCACACTTTATCAGAGGTTAGCATCAGGTGTTTGTGTCTGTGTGAGACCATATAGGAAGGAACACAGTCAACCATCCAGGAGTTACTTTCTTTGGCTTCTCAGGTCATGGTCATGTACCAGGAGTTGAGGTCCACACTGGGTGGTGTGAGAGTCTCCACCTTAGTAGCCAGAAGCCTTCTGTTTCTCAGAAGCCACTATTTGTTATTAACAAGCACAGGCAGAGTTTCCAGGTTCCGTGTGAGGGACATGCCATTTAGAAGAGTTACTGCATTTTTGGGAAGTTCAAATCTGTGGCATCCTCATCAAGTATTTATAGTTTTCTCAACCCAGACACAATTTATTTACCAGTCAAGGGTCATTTTAATTTGCTTAGCAGTTTAGCAAATTAGCTTCCTAGGCTTTAGGGTAACAGATGTAGAAAGTTAGCTAAAGAGCAAAGCCTCACAGAGGAGGAAAGAGTTTTTTTGTTAGGCATTTGCGTGTACGTTTCTTATGGCATTATCCTGTTTTTGCCTTTGTAGTGGTTTTTGTGTACCTGTCTCTTTGTGTTAACCCTGCCTTTCCAAAACTCTTTGAGTGATAGGAGTATGTTTTATATATTTTGTTATCTTATTTAGGATCTAACAGGGTACCTTAAATACATATAGTGAACACCGTCATGGAACTATTTGTTGAATTATAGTCTGTATGCTCCTTTTACTGGAAGGTTAATCCACCAAAACAACTTAGAAAAAATTTTATAACTGGGATTCATCATAGATGGAAACTGTAGGAATAAATGTTCTGGATGAGGTGGTATAAACAGCATGTCCTCCAGTATTACTAGGGTTGCACTTATTTTAATGTCTATATGACTTCTTTGGAATAGGGGCTGCATAATGACATCTTCAGATTCATATTTTTACATACTGAAAGCATATATTAGTGTTGATAAGATACAAATTTGAGAATACTGTGAGTCAGCAGAAAATGGCAAATGTTTCACTATGGGCAAGCACAGAAATACTAAGATGTCAAAAGAATCCAGAAAATGATCATCATAAGATCATCATCACTCTCTACAGAGTATATTATGTTCATGGCTGAGTACCATGTCTTTGTCTGTCACATCTTATTGAAGAAATAAATGGATCTGAAGAAAGATGAACGATCACCAGGGCTTAAGGGGCTGTGTTAAAAAGATGGTTAATAAGGAGTGCCTACCTGGCTCACTTAGTGGAACATGTGACTCTTGATGTGACATGAGTTTGAGCCTCACATTGAGTGTAGAGAAAAAAAAAAATATTTAATAAGATTGAGCTCTGTGTAATAAGAAACAGGATAGTTCAGTGGACCCATCTATACAGACAGGTACTTAGATAATCACTTAACATTATAACATAAAAACTGGAGAGCACCTTGAGAGTTTTAAAGAGAGGAATACAAGACAATAAAATTCTTTTGCAAAGGTTTTGAATAAAATAGTTCTCTCCAAGGAACTCACATACAGCTTCTTGGTTCAACATGTTGGATGTTAGGTTGGGTGAACAATGAATCTAATGCATTGTGTCAGATTTTGTTAATCTACATTAAGCTTACATGTGTATATTAAGTATTCCACAAAATCATGTTGATTTTTTCATTGACATGCTTAAGGCTGAACATACCTCTGTATATTCCTCTTAAGAACCTTTCTAAGCAGAAACTTTAAAGTTACTAATTTAGGGGCGCCTGGGTGGCTCAGTTGGTTAAGCGGACAACTTCAGCTCAGGTCATGATCTTGCGGTTTGTGGGTTCGAGCTTCACATCAGGTTCTGTGCTGCCAGCTCAGAGCCTGGAGCCTGCTTCAGATTCTGTGTGTGTGTCTCTCTCTCTGCCCCTCCCCCACTCATGCTCTGTGTCTCTCTGTCTCAATTAAAAAAACACATTAAAGTTATTAATTTAAAAACAATTTAAACATTTCAAAAATTCCTGTTGCCTGTGATAGAGATTTCCTTGCTTACTTAGCTCTTGTGTCAAAATTATGAATGATTTAAGCAGTGACTAGAACCAAAATTAGAACATTAATCCCATTCTCTTGTTACATCATTCCCTGTTTATTTCTTATGTTGGTAATAAATAAACTTTATTACAGTAATAGGTCCTGGCCTCCTGGAGCTTAGCATGTTTAAAAAAGACAAGGAAGTTGAGTATAGAGAAGGAATATATGTATATTCACATGGTAGATTAGTGATGGATATAAATATATATAAATATATAAATATAGTGTAGCAGTAAAATGTATTTCACTGAATAATGCTCTGAATCCTTGGCCTAAACTTTTAAAACCTTTTATTTTTTAAAAACCTTATTTTTTAAAGAGTTTACTAATTTTTTCAGAGGGCAAGTGAGCATGAATGGGGAAGGGGCAGAGAAAAAGAGAGAGAATCCCAAGCAGGCTCTGTGCACCTTTAACTACGTGGAGACTTTTAAGAAATATATTTTAAAAATCTGCTTTATGGAAGGATTACCAAAGAACCATTTTAAGGCCCTTAATTCACTGCTTCTGTTTCTATGTCTTCCTCTCTCTCTGCCCATCCCCTGCTTATGCTTGCTTGCTATCTCTCTCTCTCTCTCTCAAAAATAAATAAACATTAAAAAAATTTTTATAAAAAAAAAAGAAAAAGGGGTGCCTGGGTGGCTCAGTCAGTTGAGCGTCTGACTTTGGCTCAGTTCATGATCTCACAGTTCGTGGGTTTGAGCCCTGCATCAGGGTCTGTGCTGACAGCTCAGAGCCTAGAGCCTGCTTCGGATTGTGTCTCCCTCCTCTCTCTGCACCTCTCCTACTCACAGTCTGTGTCCCACTCTCTCAAAAATAAACAAACATTAAAAAAACTTGTAAGACACATATTTCAGTATAATTTTAAAACTTGTGGGAGTATACTTTTAGAAGAATAAACTTTTTAAGGACTTTAACATATATTTAGTGCTCAATATACTAAGTAATTTAAATATCAACAGTGTTTTGATACCTTCCAAATTTAGTTATTTATTTGAAACAGGTATAGCTAGACCTTGTACTTAAAATCACTGTTGAAAGTTTAAATTAATGTGGAGTTAAGGTTTCAAAATAAAGTTGAAAAGCAACTTCAGAATTGAAAAGCAACTGAATATTTAGTTACACTTGAGAGACACTTCTGAGGAAATAAGTAGTGTTACACATCTATATAGTGCATTATAGTTGAGAAAATACACTTCCATATCCTTTCTATCATTTGGGTTTTATCCATATTGCTAGGAAGAAGGTACGGGTATATTTAGCCCACATTACAAATAAAAGGCTCAATTTTAAAAAGGTGACAACTGAACTATACCCATTGAATGGCCAGCCTTAGACATGTAAGTCCCAATTCCATTTTCTTTATTTTTTTTGTTAGTTAGTTTGTTTGTTTGTTTGTTTATGTAATCTCTGTATCCCATGTGGGGCTTGAACTCACAACTCTAAGATCAAGAGTCTCATGCTCTTTCTGATTAAGCCAGCCAGGCGTCCTCTGTGTTCTTTTTAATTGAGAAGGCTCATTGTTAATTTTGATGGAATTTGGGAGGAAAAAAATAAATGCATGTGATAATATGGTTGACAGCATACAAAATTTTACTTGAAAAGTAATTAACATTACAGTAAATAAGTGCTATAGGGATCCATATAATTTATGGAGCAGTTAGGAAAGTGCTCCTTGAGCATTTGAAGTAAGCCTTGAAAAATGTGTTGAAAATCAAGAAGAGTTGAGATCCCACAAATAGATACTTAGAAATAGAATTACTCAGGTCTACGGCCATTCCACCCTGAACGTACCTGATCTCGTCTGATCTTGGAAGCTAAGTGGGGTTGGGCCTGGTAAGTACTTGGATAGGAGAAATAGAAATGTCCAGGATATCTTCCTGAGTTGAGAGGGAAGGAGATAGTATACCATTCTTGTAGGTATCTGTTGTATATAGGATATTAAATGTAAGATAAGAAGTTTGGGGAACTTAAAATAATCGTTTTTAATATCAGGAAATACAGAAATATATACAGCAGTAGGGAGAACAGTATAATAATCCCAAGTGCCCAATAGGCCATTACTCAGCTTTATCAGTATTCAGTTTGGCCAGTCTTGTTTCATCTATCTTATAGTTTTACTTAAATATTTTAAAGCAAATCCTCCCATCATTTTACCTACATATTCTTTATTATAATTACATATAGATAAGGATTTTTTTAACCACAGTACTGTTATCTCATATGACAAAATTAACACTATTTTTTTTTTTTTGAGAGAAAGCGCATGAGTGGGGGAGGGGCAGAGAGAGACTCTTAAGCAGGCTCCAGTCTCAGTGTGGTGTCTGACACCAGGCTCAATCTCACAACCGTGAGATCATGACCTCAGCTGAAATCAAGAGTCAAGCACTCCAACACTTTCTTAATATAAGATACCCAAATCTTCTTAAGATTTCCCTTACTTATCTCAAAAATGTCTTTTTATAATTCGTGTGTTCAAATTGGCATCCAGACAAGATCCACACATTGTTTTTGATTGAAATATCTTTCAATCTCTTCGTCTGCAGCAACCTTTAAAAAATTTCCCCCTCTTATACCATGTAACATTGAAGAAGTCATTTGGAATATAGAAGTTTTAGCATTATGAATTGGGCCTATTGTTTCTTTTTGCTATCATGTATTATTCTACTAAATCCCATTTTTAAAAATATTTATTTATTTTTGAAAGGAGACAGTGTGAGTGGGGTAGGGGCAGAGAGAGGGAGACACAGAGTCCGAAGTTGGCTCCAGGCTCTGAGCTCTCACCACAACGCCTGACGCAGGGCTCAAACTCACAAAACAGTGAGATTATGACCTGAGCCGAAGTCAGATGCTTAACTGACTGAGCCATCCAGGTGCCCCTTAACCCCATATTTCTATAAACTAGTATTTAGATCTAGAGATGTGATTAGCTTCAGATTTTTTTTTTTAACCATTCTTATTTTCCTTCTATTTTCTTTTTAGCATGATACTTTATATGTGAGATTTTGTACTTTCTGTTGCATTTTATTAGAAAGGCACATAAAACTTGGTTGTCTAACTTTCATTGATGATAAAAAGGATCAGCAGGTTCAGGTGTTGTTAGCCTTATCTGTTCATCAGCTTTTAACCTTTCAAGGTTTTAGCATCCATGGCTATCTGTTGCCTAAATTCATTATTTCTAGAGAGTTAAAAATTCATGAGTTTTCTAATTTGATCATTCCTTCTGCATTCATTAGCTATTAGGGAACTTCCAAAAGAAGCAGTTAGTATCTTAGTGTTGGCTTAGTTAACAAGAAACCATATTTCTTAATTCAGTGATTTAAGAACATATATAAAACCACATTTGAATGAGTACAAATAAGTTTCATACTATTTGAAAATTGACGTCAAAATTATGTAAGTGAAATCTCATCCATCTGGGATGAACACAGCACTATGGTTTATGTCTGGATGTGTAATTATTTATAGAAAATACTATGCTAATGTAGTTTCTTTATGATAAATGTCATACCTTTACATTGGTATCTATGTGTGTGTGTGTGTGTGTGTGTATAGAAATTCAATTATTACATATTATCCCTTTAGTCATGCCATTAAAAATTTATTAAAGCTTTATGATAATGTTCCAGAAGATTTTGAGGAAAACTCCTGTGACCTCAGTGTAGTGATTTTTGTTACTATGAGTTCCTACGAAGGTGCTGTCCATATGTAAATGTGGTAGATTTGCGTGGATTTTTTTTTTTTTTTTTTTTAGTAGGCTGCATGCCCAAGATGGGGCTTGAATTCATGATCCTGAGATCAAGAGTCAGATTCTCAACAGACTGAGGCAGCCAGGCGTCTCTAATTAATCATTTTGTGATTTGATATTTAAATTATTTCTTCTCTTACATATAGTTTTATGAATAATACTACAGTAAATATCTCAAATCTGCAAGTCTTTATTTAGTGCGAATTACTTTCTTAGGATAAGTTCCCCAAAATGTAGTTACTAGATCAAAGAATGTTTGACTTTTGGTGTTTGACACAAAATTGCTTTCATGTTTACCATGCAGAGCTTTGAGGATATTTAACACCATGGGACTTTTAAAGAATATTTCTAAGGATATATGTTGTTGTATTACTTTTTTTTTTAATGCTATCTAATAGTTAAGGAAAATCCTTAAAATAGGTCAACCAAATTTTTTAAAAAGTAACTAATACCAGGGTGCCTGGGTGGCTCAGTCGGTTAAGCGGCTGGCTTCGGCTCAGGTCATGATCTCACGGCTCATGAGTTTGAGCCCCGCATCAGGCTCTGTGCTGACTGTTAGCTCAGAGCCTGGAGCCTGCTTCAGATTCTGTCTCTCCCTCTGTGACCCTCCCCTGCTCGCAGTGTCTCTCTCTGTCTCTCAAAATTAATAAAAAACATAAAAAAAGAATTTAAAAAAAAGTAACTATTACCTTCTTTTAAAAATTATTTTTAGTATAAGCAGCAGCATTAGAAAGGAGGTTCTTGATAAGGAATTTCTGCTTTCTTTCATTGACATATGGTTATTGCTGCAGCTTCAGTGTGAATCATGAAGTTATGCATTTGTGACTTGCTTACATGCATGAACTTACCTGCTTTTGTGCTGAACGTTTTTTATTAATGCTTAACCATTAACTGCTTCAAAATATCAAAATTTTTACCATGCTCTTTAACAGTATATTCAGAGTTTGATCTAAATCTTTAAGTGGGAGTCTTTCTATTTTGGCCACAATACCTGCATGTTGCCTTAGTGATAGTATTATATATAGATCAGTAATTGCCAAAACTCCACTTCATCCTTTCATGTAAGTTTTAACGATTTTTTAAAACAATAGGTATTGTAAAGCAGTCAAAGATTGCTAATGTCTATCCATTTTATATGCATTTATTGTTTTGTGGAGCATTTGTTTATTTCTACCTCCAGGGATGCGTGTTGTAGAAATATTACCAAGTATTTAGAGAAGATATATTGAAGGGTGTACAAGTGCAGTGATACCTTTGACAGTGAAAAATAGGAACAAATGTTTCCTGGGGAACTGGGTGATTCAGTCCATTGAGTGTCTGACTCCTGATTTTGGCTCACTTCATGATCCCAGGGTGGTGAGATGGAGCCCCATGTCGGGCTCCCCACTAGGGATGAAGCCTGCTTAAGATACTTTCTCTCTCTCCCTCCCTCCCTCCCTCTCTCTCCCTCCCTCTTTTTTTCCCTCCCTCCCCCTCCCTTTTTGCCCTTCTCTCTCTCTCTCTCTCAAATAAAAATAAAAAATATCCACCAATAGGGAAATTGTTAAACTATGTACATTTATATAATGAAGTAAGCAGTTATTACCAAAAATAGATACATATTGATTGACACTGAAAGATGGAAAAAGCAAATTGTAAAAAAGGAAACAATATATTAGAAATAATTTAGAGGGAGATACATGGCATCTTAAGATTTGTGTTTGAGGTTTTAAGTTTGAAGGTTTGAGGTTTGAAGACATAGTCTTTCATTTTCTTACATACTTATGTATTTAAGTTTTATGCAGTGAGAATGTGTTGATTTTAAATTCAAAAGACATTTTTTTAAAAGGAGGAAGCACATTTTTAAAATAACACTATAGACATTAGGTGATTAAAAATTTTTTTAAATGTTTTATTTATTTTTGAGAGAGAGAGAAAGAGAGAGACAGCGAGACAGCGTGAGCAGGGGAGAGTCAGAGAGAGAAAGAGGGAGACACAGAATCCAAAGACAGGCTCCAGGCTCTGAGCGAGCTGTCAGCACAGAGCCTGATGTGGGGCTCGAATCCACAAACTGTGAGATCATGACCTGAACCGAAGTCAGATGCTCAGCCGACTGAGTCACCCAGGCGTCCCTATGAGTATTGATTTTCAGAGTATTAAGAACATTTTGGAGGCTCTTCTGTAATTTCCTCCAGAACTGTGTAACAGCCTCAGTTTGTGCCTCCTTCTCTACTGGTTTTGAAATACTGGATCTCATAGCAGCAGCCACTTAGAGCTAAATCTAGACTTTGTGCAGGAGAATGAGTGGGAGAGGTGTGGAGAGTATATCAAGAAACCATTGACTATAGATATATGACAACTACAGTGTAAGTGCATTAAGAGGTCTTTAAACCATGAAGAATACAAACAGCACTAAGTTCTAAGGGCAGATTTTGGATAAGGGATATCATGACAGAACTATCTCAAATTGTGGCTACAGTAAGAATAAAGGCACAGAAACAAATCATGTTTTCTGTGTGCAAGGGAGAAACTAATTTCATTGCATATTAGCCTCAGAAGTAGTTTCACTTCTACACTGATCAATAGGAATTTCCAGGAATAGGATTCAGGAGGATTGATATGAGTAAAGAAGTTTGCAAAGTGATATATATAAAAAGCTAGGCCAGAGAGCTTACAGGTCAATCACAGTGGGTGAGTTGTTAGTCCCAGTGGTATCTGTTGTTGGTCAGGTCATCATCACTTAACCATTATGGACCAGAACTACTGGTCTTACTCTACCACAGTTTATATTTTTTCATAAGCAAATCTTGGTTCTTTGTGAGGTTTCTTAATTCTTAACTTTATTGACATTTTCTGAGGCTTCATTATATCTAGGCACACTAACATACATACAGTTTTGACCATTGAAATGTATACTTCATATTCACTTTGGGGGCTATATAGATTCATTGTGTTCTTCATCCTGTTTAAATTACTTCTGCCACTTTTCTCCACCCCTGTGCCTAGTGTCCCTGGTGCCATTGAGTATATCAAATAGTGTTTAATCTCTAATAATTAAAAATTTTTTTCTAATGTTTTATTTATTTATTTATTTATTTATTTTGGTTTTGTTTTATTTATTTTTGAGAGAGAGAGACAGCGTGATTAGGGGAGGGTCAGACAGAGAGGGAGACACAGAATCCGGAGCAGGCTCCAGGCTCTGAGCTAGCTGTCAGCACAGAGACTGACGCAGGGCTCGAACCCACAAACCGAGAGATCATGACCTGAGCTGGCTGGATGCTTAACCGACCGAGCCACCCAGGCGTCCCTCCCTAATAATTTTTTTAATGTTTATTTTTGAGAGAGAGAGACAGAATGAGAGTGAGAGGGAGGGGCAGAGAGAGAGGGAGACACAGAATCTGAAACAGGTTCCAGGCTCCGAACTGTCAGCACAGAGCCGGACTTGGGGCTCGAACCCACGAATTGTGAGATCATGACCCAAGCCAAAGTGAGACACTTAACCAACTGAGCCACCGAGGTGCCCCTCTAGTAAATTTTTTTTTTAATGATAGGGAAACTATATTAGAACATGGGCGGTGAAACTTTTTTTTAAACTTTGGTTAGCACAGAATCTGGATAGGACATATCCACAAGGTGTCTACCTCCTGTAAAAAGACATTGGTATAGCAATAAAATAAATGCTTATAATTTTAAATCGATTAAACAGAACAAAAATGAATGGAATTCTCTTTGATGCAACTTTTTCCCCTCCAGACCAGAATCCGTAGAAGCTAGCCCTGTGGTAGTTGAGAAATCCAACAGTTATCCCCACCAGTTGTATACCAGCAGCTCACATCATTCACACAGTTACATCGGTTTGCCCTATGCGGTAAGTGTCAAAAGTTTCTCTGGAAGGGTATTTTTTATATCTAGAGGTTGAAAGTAAATGTTTGTGGTATTGTACCTAAGACTAAAATATTTAAAAATCCACACTTATTTTATATTATCTAAACAATTAGGTATGTCATTTATAGTTTAAATTTTTATCACTCTAACTATATTTATTTAAAGGATTATAATTCTATAAGAGGTATTCCCTAGAAGTTTTATTACTATTATTATTATTTTGCATTTTATGCTATTAATAGTTTGACATTCTGATTCTTTGCCTTCTCTATAAAGAGCCAGAGATAGAACTGTATCGTAGTATCTATTGTTGATTCTAAATTAAATAGTAATTTATATAGTAAATTATATAATTACCATTTATTGGGCACTTAAATGCCAGGCTTTGTGATAAACATTTTCTTTTTGGGTGTGGAGAGTGGGGGAGGGTCAGAGAGAGAGAGGGAGGGAGAAAATCCCAAGCAGGCTCCACACTGTCAAGACAGAACCGTGAGATGATGAGCTAAGTCAAGATCTGAACAACTGAGCCACCCAAGTGTCCCTAGGCTAAACATTTTTACATATATTATCTCATTTAATCTTAAAAACCAGTCTTATAACAGGCATAATTTTCATTCCCATTTCATAACTGAGAAAAATGAAGGCTTATCTAAATTAACTTATTGAGTGTTGCATAGCTAATAAGAGGCAGAGGCTAAATTGGAACAGTTGCAGAACTGGACATATTTGTGATATTATCCGGATACAATTAATGAGGGATTTTTGCCACTGGGACCAGAATAAAAACCAATTAAAAAATTTTTTTCTATTATATACTTAATAGTGATAATATGTCTTTCGTAGTTGTGTTTGTTATTCTTTAGCCTTTACATTCCGCACTGCTGAGGTTCTTTTTTTAACCCTTATCTTCACATTGTGTACCTGCTTCTACCTTGAAGGTGGAGCTCTATGACCATAGGACTTTGAGGATGTCTTTTGATTAGGGAGGTGAGGACATGGAATTTGAGGGAAGTCATTGTGCAGGTGACTGAGATAGACCAACATTTTCACTTAGTAGTATGGTTTAATATCTAGCTTCACCAAGTCATTATTTTAAAGGTATTAAGGAAGAGATGGGCCAGTTTCTTATTTCTTAAATATTCAAATTAAGGACTGAATTTTATTGTAATTACTTAGTTCATATTGTTGCTGAAATTATATATATTGTGCTATATTTGTGTTTAATTATCCAGGACCATAATTATGGTGCTCGTCCTCCTCCAACACCTCCGGCTTCCCCTCCTCCATCAGTTCTTATTAGCAAAAATGAAGTAGGCATATTTACCACTCCTAATTTTGATGAAACTTCCAGTGCTACTACAATCAGCACATCTGAGGACGGAAGTTACGGTACTGATGTAACCAGGTGCATATGTGGTTTTACACATGATGATGGATACATGATCTGTTGTGACAAATGCAGGTAAAATATTTTACACCATTAGTTTACTTTTCTTGAATGCTACTAACCTTTGATGTTAACCTTTGAAAAGATAAAGTCACTTTAGAAGGAATTGATGAATGCAGTTTTTAAGTGAGACTTCTGCTATTATCAGTGCAGTTTATTTTGTTCCTAAAAAAAGCCCCTATGGGAAAGAAGTTCTCTTAGAGTTTATTAGAAATCCTCATTGTTAATTGCATAATAGGCATTCAGTTGTGAACTTTATTCATACAGGATCACATTTCTGTTCTTCTTCATTCGATAATAATACAACTACATACAGTGGTAGACAAGATAGAAAAATGAGCCCTGTGAATTTCCTTTGGAATTATTTGTGCTGTGTAGTCAACTGTGATTTTCCAGTTTGGGGAAATTATACATTTTGATTGATGTTTGTTTGACCTGACTCTCTCACCTCCTTTTGACTTGAACCTTGCAGCACTCTGGAGTCTCCTTGAACCAGAACCACAGTCTCCCCTCCCCCAACCCTGGTTCAACCACCAAGAAAGGCCTCCTCCCCTAGAGAAGGTGTGATTGGGACAGAAAGTGGGGTTTTATTTTTGGTTTTGTTTTTGTTTTTCTGGGGGTGAGGGATTTGCGGGAGGTTGGAGAGGGAATAGTAAGATTTCCGCCTGAAAGTTAATGAGTCTGTCCCCTGCTCAGAGTGGGAAGCAGAGCATTTAAGCAGGGCACTGTAGTGAGTAAGAAAGTTTGGTAGCTTTACACAATTTCCTGGGTCAGATCTTTATGGCATAGCTTCATTATTGATTTGAAATAGTGTAGCATATACCCATATTTGAACGTGAGTGTAAAAATACATCTTAAAACCAAATGCTAATTACTTTCCGTTATTTGTAATATAGTTCCTATTTATTAAGGTGATTAGGAGTTGGATGTTATTGATATAACCATGCATGTAGGGTTATATTTTAAAATGTTTATTTACCTTTGCCAAAAAGGGGGGAAATTTGTCTCAATTGGAATGTAAAATTTGATATTTTTATATGAAAATTTGATATTTTGAGTTAATTTTAATAAAAATATATTGTGATACCTTTTCAAATTTAAAAATAAATACTTCATCTGTGACACAAAATCATTACTTTGAACAATCACTTCAGTAAACTTGTTATTTTTTAAATAGCTACCTAATAGAAAATCTCAATTCATGTTTTAACTGATCATATAATATAGCTTTCTCTTAGCTGATCTTGTCTAATGTGATAAATTACAAACATTTGGCAGTGTTTTTTATTTTAATGCATTATCTGGTCATTGTTTTCTTTTCAATTTAATTACACCAATCTAAGTATAATACAGAATTATCTGTTAGAAAATAGTGAAAATAGTGAAATAGTCCTTAGGATTTATGCTATCTACAAATTAAGGACCGTTTCACAGTTTTTGAATTGTTCAAAGTATTTGCTTCTCAGCAACTGCCATTATGAATCTATATTTTGTGGTTCTATTTTTGTACTGCTTAATCTGTAAAATACTGTACAGCTTAATTTTTTTTCTCTCTTCTTGTTCTGTATTGCCTCTATGTACTTCCATATACTTACAGTCTGTAATCTCTTTCAAGTTTGACATCTAGAGTTCTGATAATTTATTCATTTTCTAGTTTGGTTTCTTCTGTTGTTCTGCATGACATTATTACTCATCACCCAAATTTAATTTAGTTTGTTCTAATCCTCCTTGTCAGGTGCTCTGCTTTTCTTTCTCACTTTTCTCTCCACATCTTTGATATATATTCCATTACCTTCCACTTCCTACTAGTTCTTTAACCAACATCCTCAGTTAAGAAGTGAAGAGCAATACAATAGCAGGTAACTCAGTAGGGATATATTAGAAGTGGCTATTATGTAAAAAATAATACTGTTTTTAGGAACAGGCATCTACATGTGTGTCTGTGTGTGTGTGTTTATATTTGGACCAATTAAAATCTTGGCAACAAAATACAATAATAGTAATAAATTAAGAAGTTGCTTCAAGCTGGTCTATGTATTCTATAAAAATAATTTTAGGATAGAATAGGTTTAATCCCTGTCCTCATAGGATGTGTCTTGGATTCTTTATCTTTTCTGCCACATTCTTGTTCTGTCCTTTAACTCAAGTTTGGAATATTGGAAAATCCTCTTCATTGGTTTTTCTGCTTTCATTTTCTTTTTCTTTCTTTTAATGTTTTATTTATTTTTGAGAGAGAAGGAGAGAGAGACAGTGTGTGTAGGGGAGGGTCAGACAGAGAGAGGGAGACACAGAATCCGAAGACAGGCTCCGGGCTCTGAGCTGTCAGCACAGAGCCCGACGCGGGGCTTGAACCCATGGACTGTGAGATCATGACCCGAGTCAGAGTTGGACACTTAACCAACTGAGCCACCCAGGCACCCCTGCTTTTATTTTCTTAATTTCTTTAAAAAAAATTTTTTTTTATATAGTTTATTTTTGAGACAGAGACACAGCATGAATGGGGGAGGGGCAGAGAGAGAGGGAGGCACAGAATCTGAAGCAGGCTCCAGGCTCTGAGCTGTCATCACAGAACCTGAGTCGGGGCTCAGACCCACGAACCGTGAGATCATGACCTGAGCTGAAGTCAGATGCTTATCCAACTGAGCCACCGTGGCGTCCCTCAAATTCAAACACTTTATATCATCAAAACACCTCTAGTTTTTCATGTTGCTAGTTAGAGGAAATCATACACATCCTGGTGTTCCAATTCCTATATAATCTGACAACACCTTACTAACCCAATTCTACCTCCCCTGTATTTCTCAAAAAGAAAATTCTTCTTCAAATATTTTAACTGTTTTCTGGCCATTGCTCTTCATATCTGTCTACTTGAGAAAATATTGCTATAATGATATCTTTTCTTTCTAACTCCCAAATGAGGTTTTATTAAAGTCCATCATTCTCCAGGGTGCTTTTCCTATAACTTCAAGTAGTGTGGACATCTTCACTTTGTGACTTTTGATAATATATGTAATGTATACCTTTCACATTTTAAATTTATATTTGCTGTATTTTGTCCTCTTTGCATCACAAAGTTTTATCTCCCCAAGGATATATTTCTGTGAATTCTTCCTAGTACCTTTTACAGTTAAAGGGGGGCACTTATTAAATGATAGTTAAATAGAATATCAGATCTTAATTTAAGGATGAATATTCTATGAATATTTTATATTTTGCTTTTTTTTTAAGCGTTTGGCAACATATTGACTGCATGGGGATTGACAGGCAGCATATTCCTGATACATACTTATGTGAACGTTGTCAGCCTAGGTAAGTTGTGCATACTTCTAAGATTGCCAGTAAGTATACTGAAATAATCTTCAGTTACTAGAAGTTTATATATGAATTCTGGATTAAACAATTAATGGATTACTGTGTTTCATCAATTCTAAAATACACTTCTCATTTTCATGTTTATTTTTTTGTATTTTGACATCTCTAAAATGAGGAAGAATATTTCCATTGATAATATGTCATAGTTTATTTTGTAGAACTTTTTTTACTTTATTAATAATGTATACAATAATAGTGCATCTTCTAATTGGTGGCATTTTTTCCCACTGGAATGCACAATCTTCAACTGTTACTAGAAAGACATTTCCTTACTTAATATTAACAGTTTTATAGGTCTGTACAATCATTCCACCACCCTGTGTCAACAATTTTCAGCAATCTTTTTCATTTATACTTTCATGTATTTCTTTGCCCTTCCACATATTTTAATGCAAATCTCAGGTGTATTTCATTCATATATATCTCTGTATTTCAGTATACAGTACAGTAAAACCTTGGATTACGAGTAACTTGTTCTGTGAGTGTTCTGCAAGATGAGCACACATTTCTAATAAATTTTTACTTGATAAACGAGGAGTGTCTTGCAGTATGAGTAGTACATGATGCTGTATGTCACATGATCACAGTTGAGCCAGTGGTTCTTGAAATTCACTTTGATATACAAGTGCTTTGGATTACAAGCATGTTTCCAGAACCAATTATGCTTGCAAACCAAGGTTTTACTGTATGTGTATATGTATATACGTATATTTAAAAACATATACAGTCACTTATATATGTTAATTAAATATATGTATAATCTGTAAAAGAATTTAAAAACCCCAAAGCCATTATTATACATGCAACAAAATGTATAATCATCTAGACACTGTTAAAATATTGATTAATTAACACACATCTATTAAGTCTCTAGTAATATAAACCTCCTTCCATTACTCCACTAACTTTGGCCTCTCCTTTGCAATGTATTTAAGGAGCTGAATTTTTTATCCTGATTTGTTTGCTAATTGCATTATCATGATAAAACAAGTTTCTTTGTCCTTTATATTTCTGTAAATAAGTGTGTGATTGGATTATAGATTCAGTTTTTGTTGTTAAAATTTATTTTGAGAGAGAGATAGCACCCAGAAAGAGCATGAGTGCAGGTGGGAGGCTGGGGGCAGAGGGCAGAGAGAGAGACACACACAGAATCCCCAACAAGGCTCCATGCTGACAGTGTGGGGCTTCAAACTTACAATGCAGAGCTTGAACCCACGAACCATGAGATCATGACCTGAGCTGAAATCAAGAATTGGATTCTTAACTGACTTAGCCACCTAGTTTTTTGTTTTTGGTTTTTTTTTGGTAAGAATATTGTAAGAATATTTCATAGGCTACATCAGGTGACACATCATATCTGGTTGTCTCTATGATAGGACCCATTAATAGTCATTATTTAGATCCATTAATTTTTTAGGAGTTGCAAGTTAGTGCCATGTGTGTCAGCACAGAGCCTGATGTGAGGCTTGAACTCACAAACTCATGTGAAATCATGACTGGGGCCAAAGTCAGACACTTAACCGACTGAGCCACTCAGGTGTCCCAGTGCCATGATAATCTTACTGCTTATGGCTTATTAGCTCTAATATGTCTTTAGAAACAAACTTTCCGATATCAACTGTTTAGTTCTCTTAAGGTATGCAGTTGATCCATGAATAGCATAGTTATGACCTGTGCAAGTCTTTGTATATTTGAATTTTTTTTTGTACAGTACTGTAAGTTTATTTTTTTATGACTTTTTTAAATTAAAAAAATGTTTATTTCTGAGAAAGAGAGAAAGAAAGAGAACATTTGAGCAGGGAAGGGGCAAAGAGAGAGACACAGAATCCAAAGCAGACTCCAGGCTCTTTGCTATCAGCACAGAGCCCGACACAGGGCTCAGAGTCATGAGCCATGAGATCATGACCTGAGCCAAAGTCGGATGCTTCACTGACTAAGCCACCCAGACGCCCCTCTTTATGACTTTCTTAATTATATTTTCTTTTCTCTTGCTCACCTTATTGTAAGAATAGAATATATAGGGGTGCCTGGGTGGCTCAGTCGGTTAAGCATCCAACTTCAGTTCAGGTCATGATCTCACAGTTTGTGGGTTTAAGCCCTGCATCGGGCTTTGTGCTGACAGCTCAGAGCCTGGAGCCTTTCTTTGGATTCTGTGTCTCTCTCTGTCTTCTGACCCTCCCCTACTCATGCTCTCTCTCTTCTCTCTCTCTCTCTCTCAAAAATAAAACATTAAAAAGTTTTAAAAAAGAATAGTATAATAGATATACCAGATATGTGTTAATTAACTGTTTATGTTATCAGTAAGCTTACATTTTTAAGTTTTTGGAAAGTCAAAAGTTATATGCAGATTTTTGGCTGCAAAGGCGGTTGGTGTTCCTAATTCTTCGTGTTGTTCATGTATCAGTGAGGATAGGCAGGATAAATGCTTGCTGATTCTTAACCTTTATTTATCATTGTTCAGAACATGGAAAAGAAATTTAAGTATCATTATGAACTCAGGGATTTAAACATAATGGATGTCAGACTGCTGCAGTTATTATCCTTATTGATATTTTAATTTTGTCTAGTTTTGGTTGGTGGGAACTTGACAAATTGACTCTTAAGCCAATTGACAGTATCCTAGTGGTACTTGATAAGTGTTTGTGCTATATGGTATAACCAGAGATTTCCAGCTTATTTTATACTTTGTGCCCCTAACAAGATTGGTTTTTAGGACTAGAATCTGAGAGCTAGTCATGCTCTTTCTACTGGATTGGTCACTTTTCCTAGGTCTTTCTGGTAGACAAAGCTAGGGAAATAGGTTTTGTATGTTTATTTTTAAGATAAAATACATGAGTTTATATAGATAATTGCAGTTGAAATTTAGGAATATAAGGTTTTCCTCTAATTCTTCCTATATACTGTTTATATCTCCTTTGATCCTAGTTCTCAGTGACATAGACAGTAATGTAATTAGAATTTTACCTGTTACTCAATTGCTTTATTTCATAGAAAAATGCAGTAATCTCAGAGTAACAACACCAGCAACTAGCACCAACAATATGTTTATGCAAAACAGATTATTTTTATTTATTTTTTTAAAAGTAAATTCTGCACCCAAGTTAGGCCTTGGACTCATGACTCTGAGATGAAGAGTCGCATGCTCTACTGACCAAGCCAGCCAGGTGCCCCTATGTAAACAGTTGAGAACTTTTTTTCCCCTTAAGATATATTCCACAAAGAATGTATGGTTTATTGCGCTTAAAGTCCCTTAAAAGAATTTCATTGTGGTTAAAATACCAGCTGGATACACACTTACATTGATGAGGTTCTTTTCTTTTTTCTTTAGTGTATGTTTATTTTTGAGAGAGAGAGAGAAAGCATGAGCGAGCAGGTGAAGGACAGAGAGAGAGGGAAACAGAGAATCCCAATTAGGCTCTGTGCTGAGAGAGTCATGGGGCTCTAACTCAGGAACTGTTAGATCATACTTGAACCCAAATCAAGAGTCAGACACTTCACTGACTAAGTCACCCAGGTGCCCCTTATTTTTAATTTTTTTAAAAATTAAACTTAATTTTGGGGCACCTGGATGGCTCAGTCGGTAGAGCATTCAGCTTCAGCTCAGGTCATGATCTCGCAGTTTTTGGGTTCGAGCCCCACATCAGGTTCTGTGCTGACAGCTCAGAGCCTGGAGCCTGCTTAGGATTCTGTGTCTTACTCTCTCTGCCCCTCCCCAGCTCACGCTCTGTGTCTCTCTGTCTCAAAAATAAATAAACACTAAAAAATAAACCAAAAAAAACCCCTTAATTTTGAGTTAGAGTTTCACATATAGTTAGGAAATAATAGAGATTCTGTGTGTCTTTCAATGAGTTCTCCCCAGTAGTAACATGTTGCAAAAATATTAATACACTGTTATAGCTAGGATATTTAGTTCATCTAGTCAAGATACAAAACATTTCCATGACCACTATCCTTCATTGCTTTTTACAGCTGCATCCACCTCCCACCTTTTCCACCTTTCCCGCCTCTCCCATTCCTTTCCTTTGGCAACTCTCTTGCTATAATCTGTACTCCACTGCTGTAATTTTGTCATTTCCAGAATGTTATATAAATGGTGGTGTTGGCTTTTTTTTACTCTGCATGATTCTCTGAAAAACCAGCCAGTTTGTTGGATATCACTCTTTCTTCCTTTCCTTTCCCTTCCCTTTCCTTCATATTTATTTACTTTTGAGAGAGAGTGAGTGGAGGAGGGGCAGAGGGAGAAGGACAGAGGATCCAAAGTAGGGTCTGTGCTGACAGCAGACACTCCAGTATGGGTCTCAAACTCACAAACTGTGAGATCATGACCTGAGCTGAGTTGGACTCTTAACCTACTGAGCCACCCAGGTGCCCCAGTATTTCATTCTTTTTTATTGCTATGTAGTGTTCTGTGATACACTCACACACATATATATATGTGATATAATTTTTAGCTATTACAGGTAAAGTTGCTACGAACTCTGTGTACAGGTTTGGTGTGAATGTGAGTTTGTTTTCTCTGGGATAAATGCCCAAGAGTGCTATTGTTCAGTCACATGGTAGTTGCATGTTTCATTTTTAAAGAAATTACCCCACTCTATTGCAGAGCAGTTATACGATTTTATATTCCTACCAGAAATGTAGGAGGAATCTAGTTATTTTTAGGATTGCTTTTTATACTGTTTTTTATAATTATATACTTATATAATTATGTAAGAAGTAGTCCCATTATTCGACAGTTAAATTTTAAAACAAAGTATATTCAAATAAGTTGAACTTTCTATCCCTGAATCTTCCATCCCTGAAGTAACATAAAAAATGGATTATTCTTTTCATTGTTTGTTTCCTTATTAGAAACAGGTACATGTGAACATACATATTTGTATTCCTTTCCTTATTTAGGTGATAGTATATCACAGAGTTTTACCACATTTCCTTTTTTCTTTTAAAAATATATGGTGAAGATCACTTTATAGTAGTAGATTGACTCATTTCTTTCTGTTGGTTCAAGGTGCGTCATCTTTTTCATATAATAGTGTATTCAACCAGTCCCCTTTGAGTGGACATGAGTTGTTTCCAGTCTTTTGTAATTGCAAATCGAAATGGGCTTGTTCAGTACAAGGGTAAATGTATTACATATATATAAAATTTTTGTGAGATATCACCAGATTCCCCTCCAATTCGAGCTGTAAAGTTTTGAATTCCTACCAGTAATGGATAAACATGCCTAAATTCTCAGGGCTTACCATTGTATCTGACAGACTTGGATTTTTGCCACTTTAACTAGATTCAAAATGGTAATATCAGTGTTACACTTTGTATTGCTTTATTATGAGAAAGGTTTTACTATGTAAATTTGTTTTACTATATGATAGTTACTAGCCTTTTGTCAGATGGTTTTTGATGGGATAAATATCTCTTGATAAATTCAGTAAGAGCTGACTTAGAACTGATCATTAAGGAGGGTAGTTGTTGAGTGATTTCTACTTATTCTGTGATAAATAGTGTGTTACCAGTAATGTTAGTTATAGTTATATGTCCTAGTAGACAGTAAGACAAGTCTGTTACTAAATTGTAGATATTTTAGTCTAGGGCCCTTATTCTCTCATCTAAGAATAATACCTAGTTTTATTTGACCTCTAGACTAAATAGGTTGTGACAGCAAAATTGTTGGTGAGAAAAATAAAAGTTACTGTGGATAATGTAGTTCGTAAGTTGGGAGTTAATGAAATATTTTATTTTTTTAAGTTTTTATTTAAATTCCAGTTAGTTAAGATCCATTGTTATATTTGTTTCAGATATACGATGTGTTTATTTTTTCTCGGCCTTTTGGCTAAGATCAACTGTAGTATCAGATATATGATGTGTTTATCACTAACACTTCCATACAACACCCATTGCTCATCACAAGTGCACTTTTTGATCCCCATCCCCTAATTAATCCTTCTCCCCACATCTACCTTCCCTCTAGTATATTTTTAATTGTTAAAATTTCAGTGTTTATGATTATTTCAAAAGTGGAAATAATTTTAGGCAAATGGTAATAATGCAAATAGATCCTAAATCAGTGGTATGCTTTTAAGAAATTTATTTTGGTTTTAGTTAGCATTGTTAGCATTTTTTCCCAAACATTTTGCTTTAAAAATTTTAAAGCAATTTTTTTAATGTTTATTTGTTTTTGAGAGAGAGAGAGAGAGAGAGAGAGAGAGAGAGACCGAGTATGAGCCAGGGAGGGGCAGAGAGAGAGGGAGACACAGAATCCGAAGGAGGCTTTGGGCTCTGAGCTGTCAGCACAGAGCCTGACGCAGGGCTCGAACTCATAAGCTGAGCCGTGAGATGAGAATTTGAGGCAAAGCCAGATGCTTACCTGACTGAGCCATCCAGGTGCTCCCAGACATTTCACACTGAAATACAAATACTTTTTCATTTGAAACGTTTTTTAATTTGCAAAAAGAAGAAAAAAAATACTGGTTTCCTAAGTAAAGAGTAATTTTCTTCAGAACACAACAGAGTCACTTAACTGGCATCTATTGCTAATTATTATGCTAGATTAAATCTAAGGCAAAGGATAAAATACATATATTTTATACTGTTTGCTTTTCAGTAAGAACATTAGAGAAATTGTAATCTGCTTTATATCTAAATTTATGAGAGTTTAATGACTAATCATGTTAATATTTTAATGCAGGAGTTTGGATAAAGAGAGGGCAGTGCTACTACAACGCCGGAAAAGGGAAAATATGTCAGGTAGGTGAGAAGGATCTATGCTAAATTAAAATTAATGTGATTGAGAAAATGAGTGGCCTGTATATTTTAGTTGGATATAAACCTTACCAGTGAATGTTGGTTGTATATATAATTTACAATGTCAGGTACAGGTTTTAAATAGTCTTTTTTATTTTTAAACATTTGTATTTATTATAAATAAATAATATATTATTTTACACAGAGAGACAGAACATGAGCATTATTTATAAATAAGTAATATATTTATTATTTTACACATAGAGAGACAGAGCACGAGCATGGGAGGGGCAGAGAGAGGGGGAGACACAGAATATGAAGGAGGCTCCAGGCTCTGAGCTGTCAGCACAGAGCCTGACACGGGGCTCGAACCCTCAAACTGCAAGATCATGACCTGAGCTGAAGTTGGACGCTCAGCCGACTGAGCCACCCAGGCACCCCTTAAATAGTCTTTTTTACAGATTATAAAATGTACTTAATTTTAGAAAATGTGGAAATTAGAGGAAAATAAATAAAAATTTTAAATCCTTACTTTTCTACAAAGGTAACAGGTTTAAAGAAGTGTTAAAATATGTTTGCTTTCCAGAGAGATGGTGATCCATTTGTCATATGGAATAGTATTTCTTTCATTTTTAGGAATAGATTTTAACAGTATAACTATGCTACAACTTTTAATTTGACTTAAAACACCACCAGTACAACTAGTTTTGAATAATCATAGTTTATTGAACTGTTTGATGGACATTTAGGTTATTTCAAGCATTTTTGTCTTGGTTGGTTTTGTTATTATAAATAGTACCATCAATGAAACCCTTTTGGATTTTTTTTTTGTAATTTTGTTCATTTTGGACACACACCTAGGTGAAAGAATAAGTGTATGTAGAATTTTGTTAGATATGGTTAAATTCCCCTTCATAGGGAATTTTGAATTACCACTGACTACTTATGCAAGTGCTCGTTTCCCACAGTCACACAGTACCTCAGTGTGTTGTCAGACATTGTTCCCTTTAAAACTTTGCTTTTAAATGTATCTTACTATGAACTGAGGAAGTAGAAAAATTTATTCTTCAGAAAGATGGAGATACAGCAGTTTGTCATGTAGAATGCTGTTTTATTTTTCCTTTTGTTTGAAATAGTATTACAAGTACAGTAATTTTTATTTTGCCTTGGAAGATGGTGATACGAGTGCAACTGAGAGTGGTGATGAGGTTCCTGTGGAATTGTATACTGCCTTTCAGCACACCCCAACATCGATCACTTTAACTGCTTCAAGAGTTTCCAAGGTTAATGATAAAAGAAGGAAAAAAAGTGGGGAGAAAGACCAAAACATTTCAAAATGTAAAAAAGTAAGTTTTTACCTTTTTTTAGATCAGTAAGTAGGAAGTGATGGGAACTGAGTTTTACAACAAAGGCAGGTGTAATGGATGGTAGCTAGAAAAGGTGGTAGAATATACGTTTTTTAAAACTCATTTTACAATTTTAGTATGTTTTTAAAGATCGAAGTGTTATAGAGAAGCATTTTCCTTGAGTAATTCTTGAAGACATTATTTGGTTATTTAATAGGCAGCAGGTACTTTTCAGTTTCTCATTTCACCACCGTTTAAGCTTGATGGTAGCAATCTTCACAGATTAGGTTCAGATTAGGTTCTGCTACACTTCAACCTGTATTTTATCCATTCTTATATCCAAATTCTACCTGCCCTTTCTGGGTGTTTTTTCTTTTTTCTTTTTCTTTTCCTTTTCCTTTTTTTTTCTTTTCTTAAGTAATCTCTGTGCCCAACGTGGGACTTGAACTCATGACCATGAGATGAAAAGTCATGTGCCCTACTGACTGAGCCTGCCAGGTGTCCCACCAGGTGTTATCTTTGCTTATGCTGTTCTCTTCACCATTTAGGATATTCTCATCTCTGTCTTTTAAATCCTTAGTAGACTCTCAAGTACTGCTTCCTCTATGAAACCTGCTTTTCTCCTATCACATATGATCATTTTTCTTTGCATCTCATTATGGCATATGAACCTCTTATTATAGCACTTAACAGCATTTTGTCTTGTTTCATTGTTGTGTTCCTTATTTCAGATTGTAATTTACATGAAGAGAGAGAGATTGTCTATTAAATGCCTTTTACAATTCAGGAATTCACATATTGCTATTGACTTATCTTTTTCATCTTATGCTTTCAAATGAGGCTTTCCTGTTTATTGTTACTTGGAAATTTTATCCTTGTATAAATTTGTTTTAGGTCATTGGTTTAATGAATCTGTTTTTTGGTTTTTATTTTTTTATATGTTTATTTATTTTTTGAGAGAGAGAGTGAGACAGAGCATGAGTGGGGATGGTCAGAGAAAGAAAGAGACACAGAATCTGAAGCAGGCTTCAGGCTCTAAGCTGTCAGCCCAGACCCTGACATGGAGCTTGAACTCATGAACTCTGAGATCATGACCTGAGCTGAAGTTGGAGGCTTAACCAACTGAGCCACTCAGGTGCCCCATGAATCTATTTTTTGAGTAAAGCATAGATTGTGCATTTTTTCTGGCTGGAATTACTTTTGGCTGTTTAAAATGAATCAGTCCTGGGTCTTGAATTGTGTCATAGTTTTTTTCAGAATATTGCTGTGTATTTAAAAAGAGATTTTTCTCTTATGTTGTTAGTTAAAAATTAACAAGGATTAGGGGGAAAAAATCCAGGAACTGGGTATAAAAGATCTAGTTTGCCCACTTAGATCTTACCCACTGTTCAGGTTTTATTTATTTATTTTCTTTTATAGTGTATTGTCGGGGCGCCTGGGTGGCTCAGTCGGTTAAGCGTCCGGCTTCGGCTCAGGTCAGATCTCACAGTTCGTGGGTTCGAGCCGCGCGTCGGGCTCTGTGCTGACAGCTAGCTCAGAGCCTGGAGCCTGTTTCAGATTCTGTGTCTCCCTCTCTCTCTGACCCTCCCCTGCTCCAGCTGTCTCTCTCTGTCTCTCAAAAATAAATAAAAAGCATAAAAAAAAATTTATAGTGTATTGTCAAGTTGGTTTCCATATAACACCCAGTGCTCATCCCAACAAGTGCCCTCCTCCATGCCCATCGCTCTCCTTCCCCTCTCCTCCACCCCCATCAACTCTCAGTTTGTTCTCAGTATTTAAGAGTCTCTTATGGTCTACCTCCCTCTCAACTATTTTTTCCCCTTTCCCCCCCCCCGCCATGGTCCTCTGTTAAGTTTCTCC
>NC_043701.1:62799395-63017517 GCF_006229205.1 Suricata suricatta | reverse complement strand
CATTGCCATGTAGTATTCCATTGTATAGATAAACCACATCTTCTTGATCCATTCATCAGTTATGGACATTTAGGTTCTTTCCATGATTTGTCTATTGTTGAAAGTGCTGCTCTGAACATTGGGGTACATGTGCCCCTATGCATCAGCACTCCTGTATCCCTTGGGTAAATCCCCAGCAGTGCTATTGCTGGGTCATAGGGGAGTTCTATTGTTAATTTTTTGAGGAGCCTCCACACTGTTTTCCGGAGTGGCTGCACCAGTTTACATTCCCACCAACAGTGTAGGAGGGTGCCCATTTCTCCACATCCTTGCCAGCATCTGCAGTCTCCTGATTTGTTCATTTTAGCCACTCTGACTGGTGTGAGGTGGTATCTCAGTGTGGTTTTGATTTGTATTTCTCTTATGATGAGTGACACTGAGCATCGTTTCATGTGTCTGTTGGCCATCTGGATGTCCTCTTTGGAGAAGCGCCTGTTCATGTCTTCTGTCCTTTTCACTGGATTGTTTGTTTTTACAGTGTGGAGTTTGGGGAGTTCCTTATAGATTTTGGATACTAGCCCTTTATCCGAAATGTCATTTGCAACTATCTTTTCCCATTCTGTTGGTTGCCTATTAGTTTTATTGATTGTTTCCTTTGCCATGCAAAAGGTTTTTATCTTGATAAGGTCCCAGTAGTTCATTTCGCTCTTGATTCCCTTGCCTTTGGGGATGTGTCGAGTAAGAAATTGCTGCAGTTGAGGTCAGGGTGTTTTTTACCTACTTTCTCTTTTTAGGGTTTTGATGGTGTCCTATCTCACATTCAGGTTCTTCATCAATTTTGAGGGTTTTTTTGTGTATGGTGTCAGAAAGTGGTCTAGTTTCATTCTTCTGCATGTTGCTGTCCAGCTCTCCAGCTACCATCTGTTAAAGAGGCTGTCTTTTTCATTGGATACTCTTTCCTGCTTTGTCAAAGATTAAGTGGCCATATATTTGTGAGTCCAGTTCTGGGTTCTCTGTTCTATTCCATTAGTCTGTGTGTCTGTGTTTGTGCCAATACCATACTGTCTTGATGACTATACAGCTTTGTAGTAGAGGCTAAAGTCTGGGATTGTGAGCCTCCCGTTTTGGTTTTCTTCTTCAATATTACTTTGGCTATTTGGGGTCTTTTGTGGTTCCATACAAACTTTAGGATTGTTCTAGCTTTGAGAAGAATGCTGTGCAATTTTGATTGGGACTGCATTGAATGTGTAGATTGCTTTGGGTAGTAATGACATTTTAACAATATTTATTCTTCCAATCCATGAGCATGGAATGTTTTTCCATTTCTTTGTGTCTTCTTCAGTTTCCTTCATAAATTTTGTTTTCCTTTTTTCTTTAAACAAATCTCTTTTTTTTCTTAATGTTTTTGAGAGAGAGAGAGAGAGAGAGAGAGAGCATGAGCAGGGGAAGGGCAGAGAGAGAAGGAGACACAGAATCTGAAGCAAGCTCCCAGCTTCGAGCTGTCTGCACACAGTCTGATGCGAGGCTTGAATTCATGATCATGACCGTCAGCTATTTAACCGACTGAGCCACCCAGGTGCCCCTCCTTCACAAGTTTTTTATAGTTCTCATCATACAGATCTTTTACATCTTTAGTTAGGTTTATTCCTAGATATTTTATGGTTTTTTGTGCAGTTGTGAATGGGATCATTTTCTTGATTTCTCTTTCTGTTGCTTCAGGATTGGTGTATAAAAATGCAACTGATTTCTGTACGTTGATTTTGTACCGTGCCTTTGCTGAATTAACGGAACAGTTCTAGTAGGCTTCTGGTGGAGTTGGTCAGGTTTTCATGTGGAGTATCATGTCATCGCAAAAAGTGAAAATTTAAATTCTTTGCCAATTCTGATGCCTTTTATTTCCTTTTGTTGTCTGATTGCTGATGCTAGGACTTCCAGCAGTATGTTAAACAACAGTGGTGAGAGTGGGCACCCCTGTCATGTTCCTGATCTCAGGGGGAAAGCTCTCAGTTTTTCCCCATTAAGGATGATACTGGCTGTGGGCTTCTCACAAATGGCTTTTATGATGTTTAGGTGTGTTCCTTTTATCCCGACTTTCTCGAGGGCTTTTATAAAGGATGCTATATTTTGTCAAATGATTTTCCTTCATCTATCAACAGGATCATATGGTTTTTATCTATTTTTTTGTTAATGTGATGTATCACATTGATGGATTTGTGAGTATTGAACCAGCCCTATAACCCAGGAATGAATCCCACTTGATCATGGTGGATAACTCTTTTTATATGCTGTTGAATTCGATTTCCTAGTATCTTGTTGAGGATTTTTGCATCCGTATTCATCAAGGATATTGGCCTGTAGTTCTCTTTTTTTGCTGGGTCTCCATTTGTTTTGGGAATCTAAGTGATACTGGCTTTGTAGAATGAGTCCAGAAGTTTTCCTTCCACTTCTATTTTTTGGAATAGCTTGAGAAGAATGGGGATTAACTCTCATTTAAATGTCTAGTAGAATTCCCCAGGGAACCCATCTGGCCCAGCGCTTTTATTTGTTGGGAGATTTTTGATAACTGATTCAATTTCTTCCATAGTTATGGGTCTGTTCAGATTTTCTATCTCTTACCATTTGAATTTTGTTAGTGCGTGTGTGTTTAGGAATTTGTCCATTTCTTCTAGGTTGTCCAGTTTGTTGGCATATAATTTTTCATAGTATTCCCTGATAATTGCTTGTATTTCTGAAGGATTGGTTGTAATAGATCCATTTTCATTCATGATTTTGTCTATTAGGGTGCTTTCTCTCTCTCTGTTTTTTTTTTTGAGAAGCCGGACTAGAGGTTTATCAATTTTGTTTATTTTTTCAGAAAGCGGAATCTTGGTTTCATTGATCTGTTTAACTGTATTTTTTGGATTCTATACTGTGTATTTCTCCCCCGATTTTTTTTATTTCTCTTCCTCTGCTGGGTTTGGGGTGTTCTTGCTGCTCTGCTTCTAGTTCCTTTATGTGTTAGATTTTGTATTTGTGCTTTTTCTAGTTCTGAAATAGGCCCAGATTGCAATGTACTTTCCTGTTAGGACTGCCTTTGCTGCATCCCCGAGAGTTTGGATTGTTGTATTTTCATTTTTGTTTGTTTCCATATATTTTTAAATTTCTTCTCTAATTGCCTGATTGACCCATTCATTCTTTAGTAGGGTGTTCTTTAACCTCCACATTTTTGGAGGTTTTCCAGACTTTTTCCTGTGGTTGATTTCAAGTTTCATAGCATTGTGATCTGAAAGTGTGCATGGTATGATCTCAGTTCTTTTATATTTATGGAGGGCTGCTTTATGACCCAGTATGTGATGTATCTTGGAGAATGTACCATCTGTACTCGAGAAGAAAGTGAATTCCATAGTCTCAAGATGTAGAATTCTAAATATATTTGTCAAATCCATCTGGTCCAATGTGTTGTTCAGGTGCATTGTTTCTATAGTGATTTTCTGTCTAGTTGATCTTTCCATTGCTGTAAGTGGAGTATTAAAGTCCCCTTCAGTTAACACGTTCTTATCAATAAGATTGCTTCTGTTTGTGATTAATTGTATGTATTTGGGTGCTCCCGAATTCGGTGCATAGACATTTATAATTGTTAGCTCTTCCTGATGGATAGACCCTGTAATTTTTATTATATAATGCCCTACTTCATCTCTTGTTACTGCCTTTAAAGTCCAGTTTGTCCAGTATAAGTATGGCTACTCCAGCTTTCTTTTGACTTCCAGTAGCATGATAGATATTTCTTCATCCCGTTACTTTTAATCTGAAGGTGTCCTTAGGTCTAAAATGAGTCTCTTGTAGACAGCAGATAGATGGATTTTGTTTTTTTATCCATTCTGATACCCTGTGTCTTTTGATTGGAGCATTTAGTCCGTTTACATTGTGTTATTATTGAAAAATATGGGTTTAGAGTCATTGTGTTCTCTGTTGGATTCATGCTTGTAGTGATGTCTCTGGTACTTTGTGTTCCTTGCAATAGTTCCCTCATAGAGTCTCTCTTAGGATTTCTTGTAGGGCTGGTTTAGCGGTGATGAATTCCTTCAGTTTTTGTTTTTTAGGAAAACCTTTATCTCTCCTTCTATTCTGAATGACAGGCTTGCTGGAATAAAGGATTCTTGGCTCCATATTTTTCCTGTTCATCACATTGAAGATTTCCCACCATTCCTTTCTAGTCTGCCAAGTTTCAGTAGATAGGTCTGCAACCACCCTGATGTGTCTCCTTTTGTATGTTAGGGCCCTTTTATCCCTAACTGCTTTCAGAATTCTCTCTTTATCCTTATGTTTTGCCAGTTTCACTATGATATGTTGTGCAGAAGATCAAGTTACGTCTGAGGGGAGTTCTCTGTGCAAGGTTTTATTTGAGGAGTGACATGTAATAAATATACATGTGTGTGTGTGTATATATATATATAAAATGAAAAGTTTTGTCCTTTTTTTTTTCCCCCTAGCCTATTGCTACTATGGCTAATTGTTAAAAATTTGAAAGGAGTTTACAATAGATGTCCTGGACAGAGGACAGTTTTAATGTGTTTTTTAATTTTTTAAAATGTTCGTTTATTTTTGAAAGAGAGAGCATGAGCAGGGGAGGGACAGAGAGAGACACACACACACAGAATCCGAAGCACATTCAGGCTCTGAGCTGTCAGCACAGATCCTGATGCAGGGCTCAAACCCCTGAACTGTGAGATCATGACCTGAGCTGAAGTTGGATGCTTAACCAACTGAGCCACCCAGATGCCCTAGATTTTTTAAAAATAATTTCTATATCCAGTGTGGGGCTCAGACCCACAGCTTTGATATCAAGAGTTGCTTCTTCACCGACTGAGCCAGCCAGGTGTCTCTTTCATGTTTCTTTAGGACCAGGATTGTATTCATTTCAGTTTTTCATTTGTCTGGGTGCATTCCTTCTCTAGAGTCCACCTAATGCTTTGCCCATGTTTAATGTGAGAGTTCACTTGTGCCTTTTTGTTATTACTTAAAAAAAATCTAGGGTCTGTATTGCTTATTCTCAGATTGTTTTTTAGTCTTCCTAGAGACTTCTCAAGTGAAGTGTTAAAGAATATAGGAATTAAATGTTAAATCCACTTTGGGACCTGGCAGATTAGTGAGCTGTCACTAAATATTTATTGAATAAATACAACTCTATTTGCCACAGTGCTTATAACTCAAATGCCACTATGGGTTCAAGTAACACTAACTAGTTGATTACGAGAATTAAAGTAATAATTTTATCACTCCCAAAATTTTCTCATGACGTAAATAAAATTACTGTAATATTGTTAATACCCTTCCAATTTTAATCAGGTATTTTCTCATGGTTGTAATAATTGAACACACAAAAGATTTGAGATTTTTCCCTCGCAGTATCCTATACATATTCTCTTGTTCTTACATAGCCTGCATTGTGGTTTGTTGTTGTTGTTTTTTGAGTATAGTTAACATGCATTGTTACTTTAGTTTCAGATATACAAAGTCTGCATTCTATTTTTAATAGTATAGTATGCTGTTAGGTGACTTTACTTACTTAAACATTCACCTGGTTATGGCTATGTTTGCCAAGTTTTTTTGTTAATATGAGACTTCAATAAAAACCTTTACCGAACTATTGATTATATCTAGTTAAAAAAAAAAAAAACTAACTCAGAATTTCATGTTATTTCAGGCCTTTCGTGAAGGATCTCGGAAGTCATCGAGAGTTAAGGTAAACAGGGGTACCTGGGTGGTTCAGTTAGTTCAGCATCTGACTTTTGATTTTGGCTCAGATCACAATGTCACAGTCATGAGATTGAGCCCTACGTGGAGCACGTAGCCTACTTGGGATTCTTTATCTCCCCAACCCCCGCCCTGTACCTCCCCTGCTCTTGCTCTCTCCAAATAAATAACTATTAAAAAAATTTTTTTAGGGGTGCCTGGGTGGCTCAGTCAGTTGAGCATCTGGCGTCAGCTCAGGTCATATCTCATGGTTGTGGGTTTAAGCCCCATGTCTGGCTCTGTGCTGATATCTAGCTCAGAGCCTGGAGCCTGTCTTCAGATACTGCATTTCCCTCTCTCTCTCTCTGACCCTCCCCTGCTCATGCGCGCTTGCTTTCTCTCTCTCTCTCTCTCTCTCTCTCTCTCTCTCTCTCAAAAATAAATAAAACATTAAAATTATTTAAAAAAAATTTTTTAAGAGTTAAGGTAAATACATTAAATTTAGGTCCTTGTTCCAACTATCAATTTTTCAGGAGTGGTGCTTGTCCAAAACCTTTATGTTCTCTTCATTGTGTATTATCTCATTGCTTATTATCTTTACCCGAAGTGACACCATAGAGAATCCTTGTTGAATTACTGTGCCTCCCTTGGAATTTATGAACACTGTTAAATCATTAAGCAAAAGGAGGTGGTATATAAATAATTTCTATTATGGAATTTTGGATAATCTGAGTTTCAGTTGATTATTGCATTCCATGTATCCATACCACTTTGTATACTGGATATATGAATGTAAAATCACATTTACAATTTTTTTGCATAGTTGAGATTTAGTGATTTAGTGAAGTCATTTGTTATAAAATACTTTAAAATCACCATAGGAGTACACAAAGTGTCACTTGTACCTTGAATTAATTAGCACACACTCTCAGTTTTGTAGATGCCCAGATTGCTGAGGGAGACGAGGTCTACCTCCCGCTGTAAGGTAGATGTTGGGTCACAGAGGTCAGCTATGTAGTGTTACTGCAGCTTTCTAGGCGGTGTGGCTAAAGGATAATGGGTTTCTTATGTTGTCAGATACTAAAATAGTATGTGGGGAGCACGTTACAGTGTATCTTTTGTGCCCATTGTATAAAGCATTACAATTCTTCATTATTTCACATTTTTGGAAAACAAGTCATTAAACAGCTGTCCAGTGATGATTACTGCACACGTTTGTAGTTCTTTCTTAAGAAAGTTAATACGTGATGTCACTCAACACCCTGCAAGCCCAAAGTTTCATGAAATGTTCTTTATATGTTAAAAGTTGGTGATTATATACCTACTATATATTAAACTTGGATTTATGGGACATCTGACAAAGCATACAATCTGAAAAAAGTTTTGGATTAAGCTAGTGGAAACTATTAATATGCCAACAGTTTTCCTTTCTTCCTGATTTATCCAATCATCCTAATAGCAAGTTTAATGAAGAAGGAGCATCTTTTACTTAACTGAAATATTTTTTTATTTTGTAAAGAAATGACTAAGGAAGTAAAATTTTAAAAATGCTTTGTGCATCTTTAAAGATATCTTTCCCTTAACTAAAAGAGGTGTCTTTAAGCTTATAAAAGTTTCAGTTAGTAATTCAGTAGTAATCAAGAGATATGGGAGTCAGTAGAGGGCTTGGGTGGGAGAGGACAAAAAAAGAAAGAAAAGTTTTTAAACTTAATGGATTTCTTTAACAAAGCTGAGGAAAGGCTTAGTATGTAGTATTTCATATTTGTATGAAAATCTGTTATCAGGTAGTCATTATAATGTGGAATATGTAAATACGGAAAATACCAATTAATGAAAATAAAACTCTTAGCAAGTAGTTGAACAACTTACTACAGTTTGTTTCATTGTAGAAAAGAATGATACTTTTTGTATTAAAAATTACTTACATGATAGGTGGACAGATGGTAAATTTTAGCATTACTGTATATGCGTACATGTCTAACAGGATATATAAGGATCTTTATTCTATATGTGATTTTCAAATTTTTGTTAGGTTATACATATAGAAATAATCTGTTTTCTCAACCAAGGTGTTCAGTGTTGTAGAAAGAAACTGATGAAAATATCATCTACAACAAATAGATATGTCATGTGTTAAAACCAATTATAAAAGTGAATTATGCATATGTTTCTGTTATCTGGATTAATTGATTTTCATCCTAAGGTTGCAAATAGGAATTGTTGTGGGAATCCACATCTTAATACACTTTTAAAATGTGTGGTCCTTTTGCCTGTCTGTAAATTGCATTCCAGCAAGAAAAGTGTTTCCTTTTTGTTCTGTAACAGATTGACAGAGGCTGTAACTTTTTGTACTTGGCACTTAGCATTCTTATCTTACAGGTTTTTAATAGGAGGTTATAGATGAAGAGCAAGAACATAAGTTTAAAAGTCCTTGCTGTCGTTATGACCCTTGAATTTAGGCTGTGGACCATTTTGGGTCATTTCACATCCTATGAGACATTTTGTTCACATATCATATTTATCATGTGGACAACTGATTATAGATCTTGGAATTATACTAAATTAAGATGTCAAAGTGTGTTTTTAGACTTGATCTTAGTGAAAAGGCTGAGAAGCGATTCAAAGTGTGTTTTAAAATAAAAGATGTTAAAATTGTATTCTATCAGAATTGTCAGTATAAAGTACATACTGGCAGTCTCTAAAATAATAAAAAATTCATATGCTTCTTGTAATCATTAGTTGACCATCACTCCAAAGTTTTGGGTATTTGCAGTTTTGGCGGTGGCCTCCATTTGGCTACAGTGGTGTCAGTGAAGCTTGAATTTATGCTATTCAACATAACTTGGCCTCTTTAGTTTTCTAACTCCTCCTTTATCTGGCATACAGTATAAAAAAGTAGTAGGCTGCTCATTTATGATCTGTTTTTTCCTAGGACCAACTTAAAAAGCCTAACATTATTTCTGCTTTATATTATGTTCTTTTATATAGATTACTACGTGTGTGTGTGTGTGTATAAATACTTAGAAGTCCAGATGTTAATGCTTAGTTTGCTATGATTTTAGGGTTCAGCTCCAGAGATTGAGCCTTCATCTGATGGTTCAAATTTTGGATGGGAGACAAAAATCAAGGCGTGGATGGATCGATACGAAGAGGCAAATAGTAACCAATATAGTGAGGGTGTGCAGAGGGAGGCACAAAGAATAGCTCTGAGACTAGGCAATGGAAATGACAAAAAAGAGATGAGTAAATCAGATTTGAATGCCAACAATTTGCTCTTCAAACCTCCTGTAGAGGTAAATATATCATTTGCCAAAAAATTACGAACAAAATCCTTTTTCTAATGTATATCTTAAGTAGTTAGACTCAAAACCATCAGGTTTAACTAATCTGAACATTTCTCTGATTTCAGAGCCATATACAAAAGAATAAGAAAATTCTGAAATCCGCAAAAGATTTGCCTCCTGATGCACTTATCATTGAGTACAGAGGGAAGTTTATGCTAAGAGAACAGTTTGAAGCAAATGGATATTTCTTTAAGAGGTATATATTCATTTATTTTACCAGTTGTCTGTTGTTAAGTATTGATTTTTTAGCTGTTTTACCAAGATGCTGTGTGTTCACAAGCCTTTTGTTTTCCTAAGTTATCATTTTAATACATTTAAAACTGTGGTACAGTTGAACAGTGACCAATGATCACTTTTGAATTACAATAAAATATGACAAAAAGTAGATGTATTCCTCAATCTCTTACCCATCTCTATCTTGCTGACATTCCTACAACAGTCTGCTTCAAAGATAAACTGCAGCAGTATAGGTGGACATTAATTTAAAACTCTGATTATTAAGATTATAAGGAGTGAAGCTCTTTTGCATCCAGGACCTTACCTAGTTCCTTGTAACATAATTGCTAGAACCTGAAAAGACCATTGGTGATCACAGGCAAAACCCCTTCCCCTTTATCACAGGATGTTAGATTTGATCTAACATTTATTGCCACCACTTTCAACTCCTGCTTTCTTGGTATTAGAATAGCTCTGGAGCCCTCTTCTATAGTTCGTGATTGATTTTTGGGGGGCATTTGCTATGATTTGCTTCCTGTAGGCCTGGAAATATGTTTGTATCTCTAGGGAGATTACAGTCTACATGGTTATTAGAATTATTTTGTTTATAACTTCAGTTTTTAAGATTTGAAAGATATACAAGAAACCTTGTCTTTTACATAGCAAATTTGATCTGAAACAGGCTCTAAATCAAAACTTAAATGCAGTAGGAGATGAGAATTTTAAAGGTGTCCAATTATGAATTCTCCTGTAAAGGCAGTAACTCCCTTTTTATCTTATAAATTTGAATTTGTAACTTCAATTAATTACCTTTAATTTAGGTAAAGTTACTGGAGCAGGTAAAAATCTCACTAACATGAACTAGCCCTTTACAAATGGATTCTGGTATTAGACCGCCCATATTCAAGTCTTGGCTTCACTATTTACTTTGAATCTTTTAGAATTTTCTTATGTTAATAGTTTATAATGCATTTCTTTCTTTGTAGACCATATCCTTTTGTTTTATTTTATTCTAAATTTCACGGGCTAGAAATGTGTGTTGATGCAAGGACTTTTGGGAATGAGGCTCGGTTCATCAGGCGTTCTTGTACACCCAATGCAGAGGTAAGCTTATAGAAATCTTATCGGGAGGGGGATGCATGGAATTGAGTATGAAACAGAAGTCTGGTAGCCTGAAACACCTTTTAACCATTTATACGTTTTATATTCCTCAACATATTTTCACTGCAAAAAATTAGGTGGTAATGGGCTGTGAAGTCTTAAAAATTGCTTTGCACATTGAAGAAATTGTGATTTTCTTTGTAAGAAGAAATACTAGATTTCTCTTTATTTCTGAAGCTCTTCTTATAGGTCAAATATATGATCTGATTGGATCAAAGTAGATGACAAAACTGAAAGCTAAAGTAGATTTTATATATGCTCCTAAAATTTTTTTTATAAAACTGCTTTAATTTGGAGCACAAAGTAATATTTCTGGGTTTTCTACATGGCAAGATAAACACTTTTAATCTATAGCTATGTTAAATTATGTATAGGTTTTGAAGTCAGACTTATCAAATTCATGTCTTCTCTTTGACTTAGCTTTGTAACCTTGTCTGTGCTCTGTAAAAAGTGGTTATGAGGACTCCTAGAGTTAATACATATGAAGTACACAGAACAGTGTCTGTCATAGGAAAGTGCGGTGTTAACTGTACCATTACTTAAACTGAAGGTGCCATCACTTAAAAAAAACTCCCAATTTCAGAAATATTCAGGGGTGAAAAAATAGACATTGTAGAATTGATGAAGTGTAGTATTTGCCTTTTTTTTTTTTTGGATTTGCTTTTGAATGCTACGTGGTAGACCATAGAGTTTGCCTCAATATGCTTCCTTCTGGTTGATAACCACCGATTTATAGTTACAAGTCTTCAATTGCATATTTTCCATGTTGTACTTATGAATTACTTTGAAAAGTTTTCAAAATTGCAGGATGAGATGCTTCTAAAGGAAAAAATATATATAAAAATATAAAATTATTTTTAATAGGTGAGGCATGAAATTGAAGATGGAACCATACATCTTTACATTTATTCTATACAGACTATTCCAAAAGGAACTGAAATTACTATTGCCTTTGATTTTGACTATGGGAATTGGTAAGTTCAAGTCTGTGAATATGTTAATCTGTTTTGCAATAGTTCCTTAATGTCCTCTTAAAAATTTAGGTATTTGCGTTACTCTCAAGGCTTTTTATTTGTATTTATCATGAGGCAATTAAATGTACTTGAAAATTAGCATTTTGGTATCAACTTCCACTAAGCATTGTTGCTTGGTTCTTTTCCAAGCTAATTATTGTAATGTAAATGCTCATAGTAATAAAACCATAGTCCTAGTTCAGTGTACAACACTGACCTTATGTGAGGATTTTCTCTCTGGTGTTTTAGAGGGTACAGTCTTAGTCATATAATTAATTTGGCTGATGAGTGTGAATGGATAATTGAAAGTTTGTGCCCCTCAGAACAAAAGAAATTTGGGGCACATGGGTGCTCAAAAGGTTGAGCATCCAACTCTTGATTTGGGCTCAGGGCATGATCTCATGGTTCTGTTTGTGAGAGTGAGCCCTGTGTTGGGCTCTGTGCTGACAATGCTGAGCCTGCTTGGGATTCTCTCCCTTTCTTTCTGTCCCTTCTCTCTCTCAAAACAAATAAACTTAAAAAAAAAAAAGAAAGAAAAAAAATTGTGCCAAGTTTTCTTTGCAGTGAGAGCATTTATTGGAGTACTTTAAGGAGGTTCTGAGAACTGTTGTTCTGAAACACTAGGAAGAAAGTTAGTTAGTTCTGACTGTAAAAACTTCCATTTAAGTTTTACATAAATTATAGGGGTGTCTGGGTGGCTCAGTCGGTTAAGCCTCCTACTTCAGCTCAGGTCATGATCTCTCATTCGTGGGTTCAAGCCCTGCGTTGGGCTCTGGGCTGACAGCTCAGAGCCTGGAGCCTGCTTCCGATTCTGTGTGTGTGTCTCTCTCTCTCTTCCCCTCCCTTCTCATGCTCTGTCTCTGTTTCAAAAATAAATAAAACATTTAAAAAATTTTTTAAATGTTGCATAATTTATAATCTGTATTATTTCGCATTTATCTTTTCTCATTCATTACTTTGAGATTCTATCCAGTTGTTAGGGTAGTTCTAGTTCATTTATTTTCACTGTTGATGGCATTTATCCATTCCACTATTGGTGGACCTTTAGATTTACCAAAAATGCTCCTCTAGGTGTTTGAACACGTCTTTGTGGGTACGTGTTCTCTCTGTGGTGGGGACTAAGGGTGTGCTTGCTCCGTTGTAGAGTGTGCACAGCCTCAGTTTTTGCCAGGCATGGACTGAGGACCAGTTTCTATTCTCGCTTTACTTCCTTGCTCCACCTTGTTATGACTTTAAAAATTGATGCTAATACATGTGAAACGGTATCTGTTTATATTTTTAATTACCATTTTCTTTGATTATTTTATTAACCAAGGATCTTTTTATTTATTAACTTGTCATTTAGGATTTCTCCCTTATGAATTGCTTACTCATCTTCCACTTTCTTGCCAGGCAGTCTTTTTCTTACTGATTTTTGGAGGAGGGAGGATGGTTCTTTTTGTATCTTGTAGTGTATTCCATTAGAAGCATTTCAGTTCATTTTCTCTAATTCTGGATTTTATTTTTAATATTTCCTATGGTAACCTATTTAAATGCCCAAGTTTTAAATCTCCATTATGTTTTCTGTCAATGAAATTCTACTTCCTGCCCTGGGCATATCTACTTCTTTGTCAGATTTATTATAACTTTGTCAGATTTATTAGAACTTCAGGATTGTCTTGTTAGCCCTTTCTCCCCCAAGAAGGTGGAAAATTTAGCATAATGGCTCTTTGCTCATTGCTTTGAAAGACTGTATCCCATAAGTAGCTAAGAATATAAGCTTTTTATAATCTGGTTTCAAATCTTAGCTTGGTTCCTTATTATTGTAACCTTGGACCAGTTTCTTCATTCCTTTGTGTTTTGTAACAGCAGAAGTAATATGAGAATAATAATGCTCACCTAATAGGAATGTTTTGAAAATTCATTGAGTTTAAGATATCTTAAAGTGTTTAGGGGCGCCTGGGTTGCTCAATTGGTTGAGTGCCTGACTCTTGATTTCAGCTCAAGTCTTGATCTCAGGGTCATAAGATTGAGCCCCAGGTTTGGGTCTGCGTCAGATCCCTCCCCCTCCCCACTCTCTCTCTCTCTCCACCGCCCCCCAAGCCTTCTGCTCCCCCTCTGCTCCTTCCCTACTTGAGCAGGCGCGGGCGTGTGTGTGTGTGTGTGTGTGTGTGTGTGTGTGTGTGTGTGTGTGTACACACAAAAAGATATGAAATAAATGTTTAACACAATTCCTGGCACAAAAAAAGTGTGTAATAAACTTTAGCTATTGGCCATCATTATTTGCAGTTCTGTTATCCTTAAAATCAAAACATCTACAAAGTTTCAACCTCTTTTCTAGTAATACCTGATTTGGGGAGGTGGGAGAGTAGATCATAAATTTTTGAGTTCTACTCCTGATTCACAGATGTAGCCAGTTCAACTTGTAGCAGTCTTGAAAGTGAGCAAGTAGGAGTATTAGAAACTTAGAGAAGCAAATTCTTTTTATTGTGAACAAACACTAAACTAATTAAAACATGTAAGGTGAGAGGCTTCTACTGTTTAATTCAGACTTTGGCATGTTGTCTGTATATTAGAGAGAAATTGAGTGTTGGTCTATAGAGGTGGAAGGCAGAGTTAAGAAATACCAAAGGGAAAAAAAATACTGAAGAGATGAAAAGTGTGAGCTTTTCCCAGGCCCAATCTCTGGTCAGAAATCAACTTCAAATTATTACATTCTTTAAGTGAGGAAATAAAATTTCTTTTGTGATACTTACCATAATAATGCAAATTAGTGAAAAGAATTGCTTATAAATAGTAGTATAGAATTTACAGAGTTGCAGCTTAAAATGGAGTGGAAGATTTTAAAGTTTGTGTCCTGAATAAATGTTTAACTGGTTATCTTTCCAGTAAGTACAAGGTGGACTGCGCATGCCTCAAAGAAAATCCAGAATGCCCTGTTGTAAAACGTAGCTCTGAATCCACGGAAAACATCAATAGCGGTTATGAGACCAGAAGGAAAAAGGGAAAAAAGGAAAAGGATATTTCAAAAGAAAAAGATACACAAAATCAGAATATTACTTTGGATTGTGAGGGAACAACCAACAAAATGAAGAGCCCAGAAACTAAACAGAGAAAGCTTTCTCCCCTGAGACTGTCAGTATCAAATAATCAGGTACTGAACTATGCTCTTCTGATTGTCAGCAGAAGTCAGCAAAAGACAATAATGTCATATTTTAACTTCTTTTTTGCTTTATGTAAAAATTTTTTTTAAGTTAAATGTTATTTAATGAAGTACTTACAAACATAACACAAGCTCTACCAGAATTTGTGCATTGTTCGTTAAGCTTATTAAACAACTCAGCCAACACATCTTTGCAGAATTGAATGCAAGATATTTCTATAACTGGGTAATTAAGACACTTCTTCTAGATGGTATTGCCCTTATGTTAATAATAAAATTCTTATTTAAAGTCTTAATTTCCTTTTTTAAAATATTTGGGGCATAATTAATTCTGTAAGGGTGAGAGATAAGATTCTTCAGAGAAAATTGTTTTAACATGGAAGAAAACTTGGAGGAATGAGTTTGGCTTGTATGTCTGCTCTGCTAGGGAATATTTTGTTATTTGCCCTGTACACAGATGGAAGTTAGGAGGGATCATCGAAATGTGAAAATTAAGTACAGTTTTGCTCATTTCCAGTACCCCATCTTCCATAATTTAATAATAGTTTAATCAATTTAATAATAATTTCTCTTAAGTTTTAAATTGAAATTTATTGGGCATTTGGTGTTGGTAGGCACTGGGTTTTATGAAGTAGTTTTGTATGTTCATGTTTTGGGAAAGCTATAAAAAGAAGACTATATGCTACCATACTTGACCTTGTTGGCTCTATTAATAACACTGACTAAAACTTTAAAACGCAAAATCATTTGATTGCATAATTTTGAAACTGAATTAAAACCAGTTTTAAGGTTGTGAGATGTATTTAAGTAGGTTTGTAATTTTCCTACGTTGAATTTGTTAGCTGTGGTTGAAAGGCATTTATAATAGTGCAGTGTCCCTAGTTTGTAGATGGAATAGTAGTATCTATAAAGCAGTCATTTCCATCTTTCAGGAACCAGATTTTATTGATGATATAGAAGAAAAAACTCCCATTAGCAATGAAGTAGAAATGGAATCAGAGGAGCAGATTGCAGAAAGGAAAAGGAAGATGGTAAGTTGGGAAGCTGGTAGCTGCTTCATGCTGTCACTTGGGCTTATGATGGCTGCTCTTCCCATAGTCCTTGTTGCTGCCTTTAGGAGGGCTTGCTTTTACAGTGTTCTTTGTTTCCAGTTAGCAAGCACAATGTGTCCCTGAGCATTTCTGATGGCTTTGTTATTACCATCTAACTAACTTGCACTAATCTTTTACATATTTACTATGTGTTCATTTTAGAATGTTTGACACTTAAGAAATTTTAAACATTTTTGAAGCTAAGAACTATCAATAAATTTTAATGTCAGAATCACTGTTAAAATGTTTCATTAGCTAAATGTACCTTTCACTTCATAATTTTTAATGTAAAGTAAAAAATGGAATTTTAAAACTTATAGTGGCACCAAATAAATGGCTTATGCAAAAATCCCCCACTGTTTGGTAACTACTATTTCTGTATCTCATACTGTGGTATCATAAGGTTTTCATTAAAATGTGTTTTTAAAATTTTCATTAAAATATGTTTAGTATTTATGTTCCTTGTTCCACTTTTTATACATATATTTGCAAATAAATAGTACAAGATATTTTCATAGAAGTCCATGTTAATTTAGCAATGGATATAATATTTAGGCCAGTTAAGAAAGTTTTGTGATACAGTTTGCCCAAAGATTTGAAGAATGATCTTACTGTGGGTTTTCCCCACTCCTTTTTGTTTGATGTCTGTGATTTTCATGCTGCATTCCATGGAATTTCAGGTGTCATGTACTTAGGTAGGTGTAGGATCTTTGGAATTTGGTCATTGTAGGCCTGCTTAATGTAAGTCTGTTTTATTGCCTGGTCATTCCTTTAACATGGCTTTATTGTTATGTTCAAAATTGTGAAAGCAGTGCTGACCTTTCGCAGCCTCCAGGTTTCATAAACACTGCTTGAGGGGACAGGGTAATGTTAGAGATCAGAGAAGAAAAACAACTATGTAGGAGGAAATATTGGATGTGGCTGGTTATAAAGGTTATTTTTTCGTATACCTAAAGGAATTATCTCGAACCCTTTTAAATTTCTGGTTATATCTGAATTCTCTCTATCTACCCAAATTACCTATGGCCCTTTCTTGAAATTCTCATTATATGCCTGTTCATCCCGCAGTTGCGACAGTAGTGTATTTGCACTAATCTGCAAAACCAATTTGGAGTATCACTCGTTTTTGGATGAGGAATGTGTATGCTAAGGGGAAACCTCTTTCACAAGTTAAGGGCTATAAGGACTACAACAATCGCTTTGAAAAAATCATGAAAATTTTTTAAAAAAGGTTTTATGCCCTTAAAATGCTTCTACTCAGATTGCACTTTAACAGTTTTTATGACTATGGAGTTACCTTCAAAACGTATCTTTCTATGAATGCTGAGAAAAATCTGTGAACTTAGAACATCCTCATCTTCACATCCCAGAAAATAGAAATACCCTTTTGCTGATGGAACTTTGGACAGACATAAAGGCTTACTTGGGAATGCATTTTTGGTCCTGATTTTTACTTGTTAGTATGCTGTATTAATATAGGCTTTAAATTCTGTATCCATTTTAGCATATTCATTTTACTACCTGCCTCTAAGGTGGGTGCTGTGCAGCTGGGGATTTTTCATACAAATAAAATGTGGAAAACTCACAGAGAATAAGTGTTTAGATAATGTCTGGTATTTTGAAGGGATATGAAATACATATTTAAAAATCTTTAGCTTCTTGACCTGTAGCCCTCAAAATCATTGCAATGTTATTTCTAATTGGTACATTTACTTTGATATTTTAATTATAGAATTTTTGGATCTAGTCAAATAAGCAGAATGTAAAAGCACTGTTAGGATTCTTAAGCCAGTTGGCATGGTCTCCCTCCACCCTGCCAATGTACTGGTATTTGTGAGGACCAAAATATTTGGCTTTGAAAAATTTAAATATTAATCAGCCTTTAGTGTCTGCCTTCTGTATTGGGTAGGTTACAATAGTAGTTGGAAAGATTAAGGTTAGCTCTTGAGAAACTGAAATTTCCTCCTATGAGAGGACAGACTTTTAAGTTATTATGGGTATTAACAGAGATACTGGTTCTCTTGTAGATGTACAGGATTAGAATACAAAAGGAGTTAGTCATACTCTTCTTTCAGGTAAATACCATATAATGTCCAAATTCACATATACTTTAGCCCATCCTTTTGTCGTATAACTTGAATCACAAGAAGTTGTTGACTGGACAGTGTTTATCTACGTAAATGGAAGTTTCATACATAACTTGGTACTTAGCATTTTGCTCAGTCTCCTAAAATTGCACTGGTGGAAGTATGTATTTTGGTTGCTCGCTTGTTTTTTTGTTCTTTAGTTGTTGTTTTTTGGTGTTTTGCCTTTAGGGAGATTTACAGAAACTGTTATGGTGCAGCAAAAAATGTGGTAAAGGAACTATAAATATAGGTAACATACAGCTGAGGTTGGAGTTAGAGTCAAATACCATTTCATGAATTACATATTATTTAGGATGGACCTTACGAGTGGGGTTTAAACAAGTACAGATTACCTTGTAGCTAAATTGTATGGCATTGAGTACAGAAATAGCCCTCTGGGGAAAGAGCTGGGAGGTAATTATAAAAGTGGTAAATCATATTTGGCTGGGATTATATAGGTTGTTTTTTTGGGTGGTAGAACAGGGAGAATAGGGTTGTTTGGTACCAGATCACATCAAGAATGTTTATTCAAATTACTATGTGGCCAGATAGAAGGCTATTGTTTTTTTAAAAATTTACTTTTCCTTCCATTATTTTTCCCCCTTAAAAAGTTGTTACCTACTTACCAAACCACACCTGTGCCTAAATGGTATAGAACTGAATAGATGGTTATTGACATTTCCTTTTTAGCTTGTAAGGGGATACCTCTTTGGCAGTGGTTGGAACTGACTTTGGGGAATCTTTTTTTTTTTTTAATATATTTTTTTAATGTTTTATTTATTTTTAATACAGAGAGAGACAGAGCATGAGACGGGGAGGGGTAGAGACAGAAGGAGACACAGAACTGGAAGCAGGCTCCAGGCTCTGAGCTAGCTGTTAGCACAGAGCCTGACGCGGGGCTCGAACCCACGAACGTGAGATCTGACCTGAGCCGAAGCCGGAGGCTTAACCGACTGAGCCACCCAGGCGCCCCACTTTGGGGAATCTTAAAATCAGCCCTGTTAAGCAATGGCAGTTGAAATGCAAGTAGGCTATTTATACTTACCTGATTTCCAAACCAGGGCACTGAGTTTGTTCACCTCAGGTGCACGGGAGGTGAAGGAAGGGGAGGGGAGGTGGCCATATAACCTTGTCAGAGGTAGAGAGAGTATGCAGAAGGGGGTTAGATATTGGGAAGCTCCTCGTATTTTGTTGAACTAATAAGTGATCAATTCAAGCTTCTGAAAGATTTAAATAAACAGGTTTGCTCCCACCCAGTGTATAATGGCATGAAAAGATCATCCTAAAGTATCTACTAAGAATTAATCGAAATCATTAGAATATAAACTATATAGGGTGAGAATTTGTAATTTTGTTAATTGTTATAGCCCCAGCTCCTATGGGGGAAAATGCCTGGTTTTTATCAAGTACATAAATGAGCCCACTAAAGATTTGTGGCAGCCATTTAAGCAGAGACATAGGTAGGCCCATGAATGTGAACTAAGTGAAGCTTCATTATAGCCCAGGGAGTGCACTGGAGGCCATGCCAGTGGCCTATAATTTTCTTATTCTTCATTCTTCACACCAGAAATTATTCCACAGAACACTAATATGTTTTGTGGAAGAAAAAAAAAAGCTCTGTGGCCAGTTGAGTTTACTAAACAGTGCTTCAGACCCCCCACTTTGAGTTCCTCAGTATACATGTGGTATGTTTAAAAATTTGAAAAATTCTGTTTGTGAAGGGATTTCATAAACTTTGACACGCTTCCAACTCGATTATGGTGATACCTTTGACATCCCACAGACTTTTAGCCAATGGAACAAGCATTCTGTGGGAAAACACTACTATTACTAGTCCCTCTAGGAAGTAACTTGACTTAGAAGGCAGCTTTAGAAAATGCAGAAGAAATTTTAATCATATCAGGATGAATGTCTTGCCAGGAAAGTCATCTGATGACATGTAAAATATATCACCCATCTCACTTCTTTCTCCTTATAACATGATTAAGTTGATGTCAGTTACTAATTTTAATTTTCTTAGGTCCCACTTTCTCTCATCACAGAGTTTAGGAATTGTGTGTTATTAATGACATTATGGTATTGAATAACAAAAGGGAACCCACTTATTTTTATTGGGGTTCTGTTTGAACAAAATGAGGATATTCTGCTTTAGCTGCTTTGTAATAAAGTCGAGATTTCAAAATCCTAATTAAATACTTCATTACATGCTGTCATGTAATAGTGACATGCTTTATATAATGTATACATAGTTCTTATTCATTTAACAAAAATGAGTGTGTGTTATGCACAGAGCCCCACTGAAAGTAGTGGGTGAAAAAGAAAGCAAGGTTCAAGAAGGAAACAAAATGAAGACATCGAGGGACTCATGGTTTCCTTTTTCCCCTTACTATCAGGTAGGAAGTGGTTCTTCTTTTAAAACTTGCCTTTTAAAGGAAAGGGAACCAGTAGGACCAGCCTGCTAAATTACCCCACTCATAGCCTTGAAACAGAAAGTAAAGGAATCCTTTATTCATTCAAATAACTTGGTTTATCCTCTCAAAAAAAAGAGTTAAGAGATTAATTTGTTAATCTTTTAAAAAATTGGTTAAGATTACTGATAACCAATAAATAATTCCAAATAGTAATTATGACTTGTGGGATATCCCCATTTCTTTTCTACCACAGTTTATCTGCAAAGTACTGTTTCCTCTTTGATAATTGTTTTTTATTCTATACACCCATCTTCCATGAAAGCTTCTCTAAATTCTTCAACTCTACTACTAAGCACATTTCCCTTTAAACGTACTGTGTGGCACCCACAGTTCATCAGTTTATTTTCACTCAGTTAGAAAGTATCATTTAAAAAAGTACTGGTTATCTCTAATTGGGATGAATTGTTAACAATTTATTCAGTTTATTGTTATAAACAATTTATTGAGTTTACTTTTTCAGTTGCAATATTGTATAAAACTTTAAGCTGTGTTATTATATACTCCTTGAACTATATTGGACCTTACCTTTTCCCCATTTGTTGGATAGGAGTCTAACCAAGATGTCCAGTCTCCTCCAAGCACATCAAGTTAGATGATTTCTAGTCAGATTTGTGCTCCAGTGTTTATATACAGAAGCACAAAATTGGAATAAAAATTTTCAAAATACCCACTCAAGGGATAAAATGCTGTTAAGGGATAGTAAGCAGACTTTCTTCTGCTTACAGGAGTTTCTGCACTCTTTATTTGCTGCTGTAAAACCATAAACTAAGATACAGGTCATAATAGCAATCTGTTGTTTTCATCAGAGAGCCTTCATAGTTTCAGCTTAGCTCCCAATACTCCAGCATTAACAATGTGTCACTTTCATTCCTCAAAGGTAAACCTGTTTAACTGTGATTCTGGATCAAGGTCAATAATGGCCCAGCTCACAGATACAGTTCTGAGGTCTGCTCATGGGCTTGGAATCAGTCCTGGTTGTAGAATATGCAGGTTATAGAATATGTCTTATGTGGCAAGTATAATCTGAACTACATCAAGCATAGATGTTAGGGTCTACTGTGGTTAATTAGAACTCCTAATTTCACTAATCCCCTACACAAGCTGTAATTACCCTAAGCCATATATAAAATTGGTTATTTTTCAGGTAGGCCTATAAAATTAGTTTTCAGTCACTAACTAGATCCTGTACATATGGTTATGTGTCAAAGAATGTATTGGATGCATTGGTGAAAATACTGAATGGTGTGTGAACCTTCAGGAATTTAAAATCAGATCAGTGTGCTAATTTTTTCACATAGAAAATCAAAGACATGCTTACATTTCCAACATTTGTGTGTTCTTAAGATGAAGTTGGATTAAAGGTATCAGGATCTCTCTTTTTTTAAATTTATTTTATTTTTTACTTTTTTTTTTAAACTTTTTTTTAATGTTTTATTTATTTTTGATACAGAGAGAGGCAGAGCATGAGAGGGGGAAGGGGCAGAGAGAGAGGGGGAGACACAGAACCGGAAGCAGGCTCCAGGCTCTGAGCTAGCTGTCAGCACAGAGCCTGACGCGGGGCTTGAACCCACAAACGTGAGATCTGACCTGAGCCGAAGTCAGAGGCCTAACCGACGGAGCCACCCAGGCGCCCCAGGATATCTCTTGTGTGCTTCAGCTGACAGTTATAGTAAATGTGAGAGGAGTTATGCTTTGTTTTGCTTATGTAGTGTCTGTGGTGGTTAAATGGAGAGTAAATTAGGAGCCAGGAACCTTGGGTAAGAATTACGGCTCTGCCTTTGAGTAAGTCACTTTGTATACATGGGCTTTGGTTTCTTTAGCAGCACAGGACTACTTTTTTTTTTTTAATCTTGACTAACTCAAAAAGATTGAGGCATCTCTAAAGGATTTTCCTTTGACTGTCAAATAGTTGTATTGTTTACAAGGGAGTTCCGTTTTTAAATGAATGAGTTTGGTCCTTATATCAATCTCTGACCCTCACTCTAACCATGTAAAACCAGTGAGTACAGGACTATGTCAAACTTCTTTTGTCATAAATTCATATTTGTCTTAAATACTGCTAATTTTTTTACACAAAATAATTCTTGCTAAGACAAATTTAAGTTTGTTTCTTCTGGATAAATGTACTTTTCTCAGATCTATTTTAAAAAATTTTTAAAGAGATAAAATAACCACAATAATTAACTGCTCTTCTCCTTTCTCCGCACCTGCTCCCCTGTTCAACAGGTGAAGCAGTTATGAAAGTTATTTTTTTTATTTTTGAGAGAGAGCACATGAGCAGTGGAGGGGCGGTGAACAGAGGATCGGAAGAGGGCTCTGCTCGGGCAGCAGCGAGCCTGATGTGGGGCATGAACCCACGCATGATGAGATCATGACCTGAGCCAAAGTTGTACTGAGCCACCCAGCTGCCCCAAAAATTATTTTCTCACTATTCCAGATTTCTAAATTTAGGATTTTAGAAAAGCCCTAATACACAGACAAGGTTTTTACATAGAGCCATAAGATGAAAGGTGGTTGAGTAAAGTGATTGAAAGACCAGAGACACAAATTAACTAAGGAGAGAATTTCGCTTTAAAATTTGCAGTTCCAGTGAAAAGACCACTTTGGCCTCTGCTGTTTATTTCAGTGCCAGTTACCCACTGCAGAGCAAGAGAAGTAGATGCAGATATGTAACAAGCAGTCTTACCTCCATTGACCTCAGTTTTCTTACCTGTAATATAAAGAGACTGAGGATAACTTATTTTGTAAGTGTGACTAATAATTAGAAACTCACTATTGTCACAGGAGTTCACTTGATAATTTTTGTCCCGAGTGTAAAAAATGAATAAAGAAAAATACAGGCAAGAGTAATAAGCTGAAGTTTCCAGAGTGTGTCTTAATGCTTGAAACTCCGCTGGTAATTACTGGAACTAAAGCTCCAAGGTGGAGAAGACCATGCATGCATCCTAACCTTGAGTTTCTAACCCTTCTTCCCCATGTCACCGACAGAAGAGGAAAGCCAAATGGGTCCGAGACTCAGGACTTGGTTCTTCTCATTTGGAGAACCAGACAGGCGATGAAAGTGCTTCTTCCAGTTTCTGGTTGAAAACTGGTGTTTACCAGGGCCATGGGCCAAAGCTCTGTGTCTTGCTTTTAATATTTTCTTTCCAAAGAGAACTGAAGGTCAGAGGAGCTCTTGCTGTTCTAGTCCCTGCCTTGAACTGTTAGTGGAAAACAGATCAGAGGGAAGGAGGAGGCCTTAGAAGAATTGTAATGGAGAGCAAGAAAGCTAAAGTACAAATAATAATTGACACTTGGAGGGGTGCCCACCATTTTCCAAGTGCTGCTGGCAAGCTGCACACATATCTTCTGTTTAAACTCAGTAACAATCCAGTGAAGTGTAATTATTATTTACATTCTGTAAAAGGCTCAAAAAGGTTAACTAGTTTTGTGAAGTTGCAGAAGGTCACAAAGACAGCAAATGACTGGTAGGGTCATAATTTGAACCCAGGGCTTTACCCTGTATTAGCCTGGTACCACAATGTCCATTTCTATGAATGTAACTTTTTCAACATCCATTAATGTAGGAACTCTTGAAATCTTATTCGGAAGAATGGCTAACTTCCTATTAGAAAGAGATTTTCAGTTTGGTAGAGCAGGGGTTTTTGATGATTTTGTTGTTGTTTTCCTTTATCCTTATCATTAACAGTAATCCAACAAGTATTTATTCCTTTCATGAAATGTATTTGTAATGACAGAGTTTCTGGAGAGATTGTGGACTCTGAGATTCTCCAGTGAATATGCCTCCCCCGACCCCCAAGTATCCTCGAATAGTTTTGCTAACAACATCACAGAATTTATTTTTTATATTTGCCACGAACATTTGCAATTTTGAATCGTACTTCAGAGCAATGACATTTATTATGCCATTTGATATTTAAATTTTGTAGACAAGAGAAGAAAGGAAAATGGAAGCAATTCTGCAAGCTTTTGCCAGACTTGAAAAAAGAGAGAAAAGAAGAGAACAAGCTTTGGAAAGAATCAGTACAGCCAAAACTGAAGTTAAAGCGGAGTGTAAAGACGTGCAGGCTGTCAGTGACGCCGAAGCTACTCAGGTTTAGATTTGTTTTAATCCTTAAGCACTTGCCTGTGAGACTGTCACGCCTGGTTTAGTTGCATCTGTAAGGAATTCTTACTGTCTAATGCTGCTCAGGAGCATTTTTCAAATGCTAGGAGAGTTTAGACTTGAGATCCAAGATCCTGTTTGCTTGGTTTTTGAGTAAGAAAAATGTTAATTAATTTAGTATATATCAGAATTCAGGAAAAATATTTAAGGAAATTAGCTCTTGAAGTGGATTAATGCTTTTAGATTTCAGCTTCTCCCTTAAATAAACACAGTATCAAAAGTTCCACTCTGTTGTATTTTGAATTAGGAACAAGCAAAAGAAGAAACTGCTAGCAAGCCCACCCCTGCCAGAGTGAATAGGACAAAACAGAGAAAAAGCTTTTCTCGGAGCAGGACTCACATTGGGCAGCAACGGCGCAGACATAGGACTGTCAGTATGTGCTCAGATATCCAGCCGTCTTCTCCTGATCTAGAGGTTACTTCACAACACAATGATATTGAAAATACTGTACTTGCAATAGAAACAGAAACTGAAACTGCACTAGCAGAAATAATTACTGAAACTGAAGTCCCAGCACTTAATAAATGTCCTACAAAGTACCCTAAAACAAAGAAGGTATGATTCTTAATGAATATAAGAACTTTTTTCTAACAACAGTCTTATGATGTGAAATAGATTTGTGTTTTGAAGATTTAATCTGTAACACCTCATTAGGGAACAGACTAAGAGGCATAGTTTTTACACCTAACAAAGGTTTGTTATTTATTTATTTATTTATTTATTTATTTATTTATTTATTTATTTAGAGAAAGAACGAGATAGTACGAGCAGGGGAGGGACAGAGAGAGATGGAGAGAGAGAATCCTATGCAAGCTCTGCAGTCAGTGCAAAGCCTGATGTGAGGCTCTAAGTCATGAAACCATGAGATCATGACCTGAGCTGAAACCAAGAGTAGGACACTTAACCAGCGAGGCCACCTGGACACCCCCACCTGACAAAGTTTTTAAATCAAGAATGAGAATCACAGAACTATAAAAATCAGTTAATAGAAATGCTTGCATTATTGTTTTGGAGACAGTTATAATATTCAGTATATTAAGAATACCTTTTCACATTGCAAATCTAATGTAGTGATTTTAAGAATTTATCAAAATTATATTTTGCGTGCCCTCTGTACTGTTTACATTTCTCAGAAACAACTGGTTTTACATGTTATCCTTTTTGTATTTCTTACAAATTTCACAGTATAGGTAGATTATAAGAATGTGAAGGAATTATTGATTGCCATAAGGAATGGTAGTTCTAGATCAGTTTGTTCATCTTTGAAAAATTGTCAGATTTAATGAGGCAATTATGAAAGTATTCACTGAGAGAAATCAACCCAAGCTTCACAGCTCAGAAGTAATAGAACATCCTTATGAAGCCCTCACCCCCAGTAGAATATAGTAGATTGGAGCAGAGGTGCCAAAGTGGTAATCCTTAGATTCTTTGGGGGTTAGATCAGAAATAATTCTCTCGCACACTTTTGTAACAAAATGTTTTGAGACTTATTTTGTCTTTGTTCTTACCAAATTCAGAACAGTTTTAGGTAGTGTGAAGCCAGGAGAAATATAGTCAGTAAACACCCGGGATGAACCTGGGAATGTACTTTCACAGTCAGTCAGAGGGTTAGATAGAAGGAAGACCTCAATACAGTTCTGATTGGAAGTCTGTCCTCTTCCTTACAGACCCTCAGATTTTTAACAAGCAAGCCAACACCTGCCTTAATAATGAGCAGTTAAATATATGTTAGTTATACTGGAAATTAAAAAACCTAACAATGAGGTTATTTTTGCCCACTTTGGAAGGACAAAAAATAACTGCACCTTTTCTTTGAAATTTGGATTAGTGAAAAAACTCATGGTTAAAAGAGAAGCTACAAATATGACATTAATTCCTGCCTTTTAATTTTAAAGTGACTAAATTATTGTGGTGTTATCAATTTATTTAAATTCCTGATCTGAGATGTAGACTATTTTATTTGATTCTCTAAAAAAGCCTCTTTTGCTACAGGTTTTGTTGATGGTATTGCCTTAATTTAAAAAAATTTAACATTTATTATTTTTGAGAGAGTCCTAGTGGGGTAGGAGCGGGGGTTGGGGGAGACACAGAATTCAAAGCAGGCTCCGTGCTCTGTCAGCACAGAGCCTGATGCGGGGCTCAGACTTGTGACCCATGAGATCATGACCTGAGCCGAAGTCTGGTGCTTAACTGAGCCCTCCCCTTCCCTTATGTTAAACAGTATACTGTTTGAGTACTGAATTATCATGATTTCTCCTAATGTAAAGGCCTCACTTAATTTAATAACATAGTGCTTATTCTGTGCTGATACTGTTTGAAGAGCTTTGTATATGTTTTTTAGCTCTTTTAATCCTTGCAATAACCCTATTTGTAGAGCCAGTTTCCATTCTGACCCTTCTTTTACAGATAAGGATTGAGCTGTGGAAAGATTGTATAACTTGATCTGTGGAAAGGTCACAGTGTAAGTGGCAAAGCCAGGATTCGTAATGCAGGCGGTCTGGCTGCTGAGTCCATGTGCTTTCTGCTTGTTGTTCTGGACAGTTATATATAAATTGAGAAAAAAAAATTAGAATGCTTATAATGATTATCTCTGGAAGACAGATGTGGGGTAGGGTAGATCTCACACATAACATATGTGTGAGAATATATTACTACTTTTAGTACTTTTTTTTGTTTTTTACAAATTGGATACCATTTGATAAAAAGATGAATACCTACACAACAAAATGTGCTTGTGATGACAAATATAATCCTTATTTCCCTATTACAATTGAACTTTATCAAATAACTAACAAAGGATTATATAAATTTTTAAACAGGGATTGTCAATGCCAGCACTGGCCGCCATTCCCTCCCCCCCCTCCTTAATGTATATGCACTGGTCTGATCATCTCCTGGGGATTTCTGATAGGCAATCTGGTTAGAAAAGCACTGCATAAAATCAGATTTTTCTAACAGAATAGAAGCCGTAGCAAATCTAAATTTAGTGTATGTTTATTTTTTAAATTTTTAATGTTTATTATTGAGACAGAGAGAGAGAGAGAGAGAGAGAGAGAGAGAGAGTGCATGAGTAGGGGAGGGGCAAGGGAGAGGGAGACATAGAATCCGAAGCAGGATCCAGGCTCTGAGCTGTCAGTACAGAGCCCAACGCGGGGCTCGAACCCATGGACTGTTGAGATCATGACCTGAGCCGAAGTCAGACACTCAACTGACTGAGCCACCTACGCGCCCCTAGTGTTTATGTTTAGAAGATGGTACTGAATCTCTTAGACTTGACTCTTATGGAAGGTACCATTAGGTGATTTCTTCCTGCAAAGTACTATTGTATAAAAGATTTTGGGAGTAAGAGGAATCAATCAAGGAAATGCAGAATGATGCACTGAATTTTTTGGACATCATATATGATTAATTTACTAAATATACCATTTTAGATAATATGTTTTCAGATTTGGGTACGTTTTCAGGATGTTCTATAGCAGCATCTGTATAATTGTAATTACATGTAGAATGATCCAGATTTCTCTTTTCTCTAGCACTTGGTCAGTGAATGGTTAAGTGAGAAGAATGAGAAGACAGGAAAACCTTCTGACAGCCTTTCAGAAAGACCTCTGCGCATAACTACGGATCCTGAAGTGTTAGCCACACAGCTCAATTCTTTACCAGGCCTCACTTACAGCCCCCACGTGTACTCTACTCCTAAGCACTATATCAGATTTACTTCACCATTCCTTTCAGAAAAAAGGAGAAGAAAAGAACCTACTGAAAACATTTCTGGCTCATGCAAGAAGGTAAACTGTTCTTTGGATATAAAAATCTAGGATGAGCCAAGGCCAGTCTCTTTCCTTGCTACCAGTCCTGGCAGTGAAATGCTTTTAGAATCAGCTTTACATTTATAGGCTGTATAAACATCTACAAACTGACTATTCATTTATTATGTATTTCAGCGATGGTTGAAACAAGCTTTAGAAGAAGAAAACTCAGCAATTTTACATAGATTTAATTCACCCTGTCAAGAAAGATCCAGAAGTCCTACAGTCAATGGTGAAAGTAAAAGTCCACTACTATTAAATGATAGCTGTTCTCTTCCAGGTAAAATTTCTTTTCATTCCTGTTTTAGTGTGAAGAATGTGGCAGGATGTAAATGGGTTTTACAACAGACAGGGAATCCCAAGGGGGTGGGGGGCGGGGAGAGAATCCCAAGCAGGCTCTAAGCCCAGTGGAGCCCAATGTGGGGCTCCGTGTTACAGCCTTGAGACCATGACCAAGAGTCAGCTGCTTAATGGACTGACCCACCCAGGTGCCCCAAGAAGCATATTGTTAAATATTTTCTGTCCTCTAACCTTTTGGATGAAGATTAACACGGAAACATTAATTTGCAGTACTATGTATGTTGGGGTTTAGGGGTGAAGTTTTGGGCTGCTTCCAGATTCAAAAGAACTCTTAGAATAAGTCAGTTAAATACTTGTAAGACTTCTTAGAGACTCTTAGTCCTGTAAGTCATATGGCAAGATAATGCATGCTGTAATAGTAAAATCAACTCATTAAGGGGCGGGGAGAGATTGCTTCATGTGAGTAGTATCTTTAAAAACCCTGAAATTTAGTTTGGGGGTGAAAGTCATCCTAATTACTATTGTTGATGTTTTGATCTTTCCCAGAATATGTTACAGATTATAGCACATACCAGCAATATAATGTCTGTGAATTATTATTGCATCAACAGATTTAACTACACCACTAAAAAAACGAAGACTTTATCAGTTGCTAGATTCTGCTTACTCGGAAACCTCCACACCAACTCCCTCACCGTATGCCACACCAACCCACACAGATATTACTCCCACAGACCCGTCATTTGCTACTCCTCCACGGATAAAATCAGATGATGAAGCTTGTAGAAATGGTTATAAGCCCATCTATTCACCAGTTACCCCAGTAACTCCTGGCACACCAGGAAATACCATGCACTTTGAGGTGAGAAATTCAAATGGGGGAAAAAAACCCTGTGGGATTGGTATATGATAGCAACTCCCTCCTCATTTAACAACTAGTGTACTGAGAGCAGAAAAAAAGGTTTTAACCAGAAGAGCAAATTCGGAACGTTCATTTATGTGAATTTAAACCTTCACGTTTTTATTAAAATGAGTATAATGTTCATCTTAATTTGAGTCTCAGCGTCAGGCTGAATGGCTGTGTATCAAATTGATCTTAAGGCAGATACCTTACATGAGGAAAGAAAATAAGAGAAAGTTTAAAAGTTTAAAACCAAAGTGTGTAATAGTGTATCTTCATTTCTATAAATATCATGGATTTAGTTTTCTATTTTAATTCTAATTTTCAATTCTAATTATTTCTTTTATATAGAATATTTCTTCCCCAGAAAGTTCTCCAGAAATTAAGAGACGCACTTATCATCAAGAGGTAAGGAGTTACTCATTAAGGTTATTTAAATTGGTGACCTTTGCCTTTTATTATTTTGCTTAAATTATGAAGAGATTTTAAAGTAGCCTTAAGAGATTTAAGTAGCCTCAAGATGTGGTTATTTAATTTTTGTTTTTGTTTTAATTCTATAAACAGGGATATGACAGATCTTCGACAATGTTAACATTGGGGCCTTTTAGAAATTCTACTTTAACTGACCTGGGTCTGCAAGAAATAAAGACTCTTGGTTATACCAGCCCCAGGAGTAGGAGTGAAGTCAATAGGCAGTGCCCTGGAGAAAAGGACTGTGTGTCAGACCTTCAACTGGGACTCGATGTAGTCGAGCAAACTGCCTTACATAAAACCTTGGAACCGCCAACGCATGACAGGACTGATCCTGCCAGCCAGCTGGAAGCTACTCACTCAGGACGGGGCACAGTGTATTCTTCCTGGGTAAAGAGTCCTGACAGAACAGGAGTTAACTTCTCCGTAAACTCTAACTTGAGGGACCTGACACCCTCACATCAGTTGGAGGTTGGAGGAGGCTTCCGAATAAGTGAGTCAAAGTGCCTGATGCAGGATGATACTAGAGGCATATTTATGGAAACACCTGTGTTTTGTACTTCAGAAGATGGGCTTGTTTCTGGTTTCGGACGGACTGTTAATGACAATTTGATCGACGGAAGTTGCACACCCCAGAATCCACCACAAAAGAAAAAGGTTACAAATTTAACGATTTTAGTCCTTTTAATAGTCTTTTTCATACTACTTCTGAGGGTTAGTAGTAGTTATGTTATGGGAGGCATTCATGCTTAGTTATTAAATTTTTGATGTGTACATTTTAAACCTTTTCTAAATGCTCAATTAGCAAATGTTTACAGACCAGTGAGACATTCTTTAAGCAGGGTTTCAGAGATTGAAACCTCACGACAACTTATTTCAGTGCAAACATAACTTAAAAATTACCACTTCCCAGCCAAGTAAACAGAGTTGAATCATATTTGTGCTGTTATCCTCATGTTACAAGTTAGCAGGCAGCCTGATATTGGAGAAATGCTTCTTTCCTCATCTGTAATATCTAGTTAGTCCACAGATATGAGTATTTGAAAAGGATTCTATAGAGAGTACTGAAGTTCCCTGATTTACCACCATGTGGTTGGCAGACATAGTGAGACTGTAGAATGCCTTATTTCTGAGGAATGGGATGAACTACAACACGTATTTTCTTTGTTAATAGGCTTATTGCTTTGCAAGTTAAAAGAATTTTAGTGATGTGTGCTTTTAATTTTCATAACAGAGTCCAGTTGGCAACTTTGTGGGAAGCAATGTAGTATAGTGGAAAGAGCACGGGCTTTCAAGTAAGACCTAGGTTCGAATCCCGGCTCCAACACTCACCAGCTGTGTGACCTTGAGTGAGTGAGTTACTCAATTTCCTCATCTGTAAAATGGGGATGATAATATACCTATTTCATAGGGTTGTTGTGAGGATTAAATGAGATAATGTATGTAAATCATCTAAATACAATGCCTGGCAATGTAATAGGCATTGATAATTGTTAATTATTATTTGTTCACGATCAAATTATTTTACATAATTTTCCTAATGTAAATATAGTAATTCACTTTAGAAAAAAAGAATAGATTGACTCTGGCATATAAAACACAAATAAAACATTGGCTTTTCCTTTTCTTGCTTCAGGTCTCTCTGCTCGAATACCGTAAAAGACAGCGTGAAGCTAGGAAAAGTGGCTCCAAGGCAGACCACTTCCCCCTGGTTAGTGTGTCCCCTCACGCAAGTGGCAACTCAAGCAGCAGCGGTGACGGGTGTGGCGGCAGGACTGAGAGCGGGGAGCAGGCGGAGAGCACCGCGGGCCTGCAGGTACCAGCGCCTCCTGCGGTTTACAGCGCCACTTCAGAAGAGACCGGCAACAACTGTCCTGTTAAGGAAGCTTCTGCCAGTGAGAAGAATGAACCGGAAGTTCAGTGGTAAGCCTGTCTTAAAAAAACCTAACTGGTAACTTTAGAACTCTGGGTAGTATATGTGTATATATAATTAGTTTCTGGTCTTTATCTTCCAGTCAGGACTCTTTATATAAGTGATTTTGAACGCAGCCGTATTTGTAAAGTCTGCTGTTCTAAAAAGCACACACTTATGTTAATAAATTCTCTTCCTGTCTGTTCTCCCAGTCCTGAGGACATAGACATCTGTGGTCATAATTTGGAGAGACCCTCTTGCTGACAGGGTTTTAAACCAGCTATGTATCTGCCTGTGATGGCGGTTAAGGATCCACTGTGCTTCCTCTTTGATAATTTTCACACAAATATTCCTCTCCAAAGAACTTTTATCATAGGCAACGTCCTGCAATTTCCACATATACCCTTATCATCAGTGACAGAAAAGAACCAACGTTAATATTTCTTCTAGGAATAGAGGCCAGATATAGGGTGGGTCTTGGCAAGGGGCAGAAGGGGGTCATTCATGTTGCTCCTCAGTCCTTTACCCCTAAGAGCGTCCTGCTCTCAGATACAGAGATGGGTCCCTGCAGTGACATTCTGGATGCTGATATGCCACCCTTCAACCCCCTTCCCTTTCACAAAGGAGTTGCTTAAGCCAAAGGAATGGAGTCTGACTGAGCTCTTTAAAGAGATGAAAAAAAGATAGGGTGTAAAGCTTTGAAAACAGCCTAAGCATTCTCCCAGCAGAGCAAAAGCCTTGGTCTGAGAGAACATGTTGACCATCAAGGACAAAGAATAATCTAGCTGGCAGTAGCTTCCTTGAATTGATGGTTATGATTTTATGTTCAAGGACGGCTTCGACCTCAGTGGAACAGGTGAGAGAAAGGAGTTACCAGCGAGCTCTGCTCCTCAGCGATCACCGAAAAGACAGAGATAGTGGTAAGTGAGCCTGTGCCTGCAAGTGGAGCCTGCTGACCTGTCTGCACCCTCATTCTCTGCAGTTCTAATGTTGTCTTTGGGTCTGCTTCACCTCCAGGGGCAGAGTCGCCATGTGTCCCATGCTCACCGCGTCATGTTCCGTCTTCACCTCCATCTCATTCAAATCACATTCCCCAGTTGCAGCCCCAGGGTCCAGTCCCTCCTTACAGTGAACTTGTGGAAGGTCAGTAAGCAGAGGACCGAGCATGGTTACTGTTTTAAAAACCTTTCTGAATCAGAAGGGAGAGCGCCTTTATAAAAAGTTGGTTTGAATAGAATTTACGTTGCTTTGTGCTGCTAGTTACAAGACAATATGATCGTGCAATCTTCCATTTACTACAGGTTTCTTCTGCTTTACAGATCCTGACCCTGAAAATCCAGACTCCATGACCACAAATGAATGTCCATCCCCAGACACCTCTCAACATACTTGTAAAAGCCCTTCAAAAATGAGCAAGGTAAGAAATTGACCTTTGAAGGAGGCCATTCAGAAAAATGAATGGTAATATGCGTAGGGAGATTTTTCTGCTGTTATCAAGTATCGGTTTGTGATTTGGACATTTTTTGGCCAGATGGTCTAATGTGCTCGCTGTGCTCCAGTAGTTACATTTTCTCCTAGAATTCCGCCCCTTTGCCCCAGGAAAGTCAATCTTTTCATAAAATATCTGACCACTTAGTTAATTCTCTAAAAACAAAAAGATCAGGTACCATTCGTTGAAAAGAAATCGTGAACATGGTGTGGTCTGATGTGGTGGCAGTATCTTTGGAAACTAAAGATGAGGGATTGGAGATTGATTTTCTTTTTCCTCATATGTAACATATCTATTTAATAGTTTTGTACTTGGAGTACTTCTATTTGAACAAGATTAAAGATGATACAAATCACAACGGTTTGGGTTTATTTACCCAAACCAAATGATCATTAGGTAAGCTGTAGAAATTTCAGAATAAGGGTCAAAAGTAGGTTTCACTGCTTGAGGGATATAGGCAAATTAAAGGTACGGATCATTATGTCCTTAATTTGGTCTTAATAAAAATTAATCCAGGGAATTCAATTTAAGCCTAGTACCACAACTTGTTGTAGAGGCTTTTCAGTGTCCTAAGCCTCTGTGATGGTCTCGACTCTATCTTCATTTATAAACGAATATGTAGACAACATTAAATACCACGATAACAAACCTCAACGTACATAAAATGTTTCTTACATGATGTGTTTCCTTTCCATAGCCTGGTTCACCGGGACCTGTACTTCCTGTCCAAGCACATGGGAAAATACTCACAAAGGCAGAGTCCCATTGGGAGGCGACAGTTACTGTGTCAGAAGCGGAGAACGGCGTTCACCTGAAATCAGAGCTCCAACAGAAACAGCTATTAAGTAACACCCAAGCGCTTTCCAAGAATCCTCCTCCTCCTCCTCAGCCACTTGGTCGAAGCTCATCCGAGCAACTTCCACAAAAGCTGCCCTCTGCGCCTGCGAAGGTGCACTGTCCTCCGTCCCCTCACGGAGAAAATCCTCCTAAGGCCTCGACACCTCACCCGCCTGTACAGCACGGTTATCTCTCACCAAAGCCCCCCGCCCAGCAGTTAGGATCCCCTTACAGGCCTCATCACACACAGTCTCCTCAGGTGGGAACCCCTCAGCGAGAGCCTCAGAGAAATTTTTACCCCACGGCACAGACCCTCCAAGCCAGCACTCAGCAGGCAACCTCTGGAGCATTATTTACCCAGACCCCCTCGGGACAATCTTCCGCCACGTACACCCAGTTCAACCAGCCGAGTCTGAACAGCACGGCCCCGCCGCCTCCACCCCCTCCGCCTCCTTCTTCCTCATCTTATTATCAAAACCAGCAGCCCTCTGCAAACTTTCAGAATTATAATCAGCTTAAAGGTGGGCTTTCTCAACAGACTGTGTTTGCGTCGGGACCAAATCAAGCACTTCCTGGCACCGCGAGCCAGCAAACCGTCCCAGGACACCATGTTACTCCGGGGCATTTCTTGCCTTCTCAGAACCCTCCGATTCACCATCAGACTGCTGCCGCCGTGGTCCCCCCACCGCCCCCCCCACCCCCGGCCCCGGGACCACACCTCGTCCCGCAGCCGAGCTCCCATCAACAACACTCTGTGGCTCACGTGGTGGGGCCTGTTCACGCCATAACCCCTGGGTCACACATTCATTCGCAAACTGCGGGCCACCATTTGCCACCACCCCCTCCGCCTCCTGGTCCTGCCCCTCATCACCATCCACCACCCCATCCTTCCACGGGACTCCAAGGTCTGCCAGCACAACACCAGCATGTTGTAAATTCGGCGCCGCCGCCGCCGCCGCCACCTCCCCCTTCCAGTGTTTTGGCTTCTGGGCACCACACCACGTCCGCTCAGGCCTTACACCACCCACCTCATCAAGGACCTCCACTGTTTCCTTCTAGTGCTCATCCAGCCGTGCCACCGTATCCCTCCCAAGCCACACATCACACCACTCTGGGGCCGGGACCCCAACACCAGCCTTCTGGAACAGGGCCACATTGTCCATTACCAGTTGCAGGTCCTCATCTCCAGCCCCAAGGACCAAACAGTATTCCAACACCTACTGCTTCAGGGTTCTGTCCTCATCCTGGCTCTGTGGCCCTGCCACATGGGGTTCAAGGACCCCAGCAGGCATCTCCGGTGCCTGGACAAATCCCCATTCACAGAGCGCAGGTGCCACCAACATTTCAGAACAATTACCATGGTTCAGGGTGGCATTAAAATGGACCTCAAAAACATTTTTTAAAATGTTATGTAAGATAAACTGTATATTTCATATGTACCTGTTAAGGTACTTTTTAAAGATTGTACATGAAACTTTGTATAAAAAAAAAAACAAAAAAAACACCAGTGCTCTTTCATTGTATTTTTCCCATTTTTGCTTTTTAAAATTCCTTAAAAGATGTGCTGTTAAGCCAGTATTAGGTATCTTTATTTTGTAAGTGAACATTCCAGCTGTTTTTCTGGCAGTAGATTTGATGCTACATGATCTTTAAATTTTATTGTTGCAGTTAAATTCATTTAGTGAATGTTTTCTATATTATTTTATACATATGCATTTAAGTACACAGCTAAGTAATGGCACTATGAGGATTTTCATTTTTCTTCCTGTCAGCAGTTCTGTGAGTGCATCTTAGGTATAAAAAAATGCAATACAGATTTTTATAGTTTGGTGTGGACATGGCTCATTCTGTTTTACCGGTTATTTGCGAGCAAAATGTAATTTAATGTATAGATGATTTTTAACGTCTCCCAACACACTGTAAATACTGCATTTCCTTTGCGTATGTAACTGCTTACAGCTTTTCTCATTGGATATATAGCGTTGTACATATGACAGGTCTTTGCAAAACTGTGTGATCTTTGTGAGAGTAGTACAGTATATGGCCTTTAATTTCTTTTTTATTTTAAAGATACTGTCACATTGAAGCACTGGTTGGGCATTTTAATTCATGTTAATAAATCACAATTATGTCAGTTTTACCAGATTGTCCTGTACAACTTCTGAGATTGTAAGGAGCCTTCCATTCTCTTTGGCGACCACCACCTCAGCAGTCATCAGGAGGCAGTCAGGGGTTGTTCCTGTGATGTTCCTACTTGTCACCGTCACAGGAGCAAAAGTCACAGGAAATGACTCTGCTGTGGAGGTGCCATGCACGTTTCCTTCTACCAGACATCACACAACGTGAGCCCGTATCATTAAAGCATCACACGTGATACAGTTAGAGACTGTAGGATAGATATGGAGTCGTTGGCCAAAAAAAACCACACAAATATCTAATTTTTACACGTGAGAACATGCGTGGCTGCAAAGTCCTGATGAATCAAAATTATTTGAAAACCTTAAATTAACATTTACTATCATCTAGTTATAAGGTTTGGAAAAATTTAAAGTTTGTTTTGGGTGTACAAAAGGAAAAGGAAGAAGGCGTTCTCAAGCAAAATGAAAACAGCCTCTCTATAATGAACATTTTGCTCAAATAGGAAATGCTAGTTACTGTTTCGGAAAAATTCTTATTCTGCCTCTGAGGAGGATTAGTTAAGTACAAACGATAGTAATGACACGAACACATTTACCCCATTTTCACCTAACTGGCATCATTTGGCACGGCACAGAAACTCTGTGTGCTGGAGAAAAAGTGAGCGGACTGAAAATGACTGGATAATATTTGGCAGAAATGAAAGTCACATTGTGCACTTCTAATTCCCATTTCCTTCTGAAAATTAGCTAATGAGGGGCCTTAAGAGAGGCATGTTTAGGGCTCAAATCTTATCAGCTTCAAGTTTGAAAAGAACTTTACTTAGATCAAATTTGCCCTCAAGTTTAACAAACAAACAAAATTCTACTTCTTGTATTCACTAAAGAATCGCTTGTCCAAGAAAAACCTGGCTCTACATTACCGGGCCCAACGGTTTCGAAGAATGAAGGTTAACACTATTAGCACAGTGAACAGCATTATTCAAACTCCTTAAAGAACAGTCTCCTAAGAATGTAGAATTCGTCAGTTACAGATCTGCTTACTACACCATTTACAGAGAAGCTTTTCTATGAACTGCAAGATCTTACATAATTCCTCGACTCCTCAATGAAGGACACACGTATTCTCAGATACTGTCCTCTACCAAAATTTCATTGAAGCTATAAAAAAAATTAATGGAAGATTTAAAAGCAGAATTTAAGGAATAATGCCAGCTAGGGATACAAACTGAAGTTCTTAGCCCAAGGAGAACAGTGGTTTGTCCTATTGACTAGTTACGGATGATCCAGGCACAGGAAGTCAGTAAATCCATTTTCACCTAAAAAGTTTAGGCTTTTCTGAAGCCCCCCCCCCACCTTTTTAAAAGCCTTTGGGCAAGCTCTAATTTGCAGCCAGCCAGCCTCACCTGCCATCATCACATGTGGTCCGCCGCGCGTCCTTCTCCACGAAGGCCTGGTGCGGAGCGGAGAGGGGAAGAGCGGGACACTCGCCAGAAGGGCCGGTCCGGCTGGCTGCAGTGTCCGTTCGAACCCACGCTCCTCACCCGGCTTGTAAGGTATTCTTTACCATCAAGCCACCAAAGTTCCCGCCAAAAACTATACTATACCTAATACAAACATATATTCTATTCCTTCCAGAACATTTTTTACATTGTACACCAGTTAGGCTGTTGTAAGCGACAGGTCTTTAAAAAATTCATAACAAATCTAGTTTATTTTCTAACATGAGCCACAGCTGCATTAGACAAGTTTCATTCAAGTGTGCTATTAACCCTGAAACCGATTCTTCAGTTAGGAGAAGATGAAGACATAGATATACTTTGTGGTTCTGGTAAGAACGGACCCTATGGAAGCTGTGTCTGCAGTCACCGTCCGTTGTAGACACTACATGGTGACCTACACCCTCAGCAGAAAATCTCAGCATGCAGGTTTCATAAGGGGTTCTGTTCCACCTCACAGCGCTATGTGATAATCATGCTAACTCCTAAAGGGCTGGGTCTTGTTCCCTCACGGTGGACACTGGTAAAAAGAGGGAAGAAAATGTGCAGCGTTCAAACAATGTCATTAGTATGGATTTGATGGGACACGAAGAATCACTGAAGTTCTAGGCAGTGAATCTACACTACAGAAGCTCTTCTAAATCCGTATTCTACAACACAGTGAAGGATTTCCTTGTAATAAGCCTTAAGGCATGTTCTAGGACTATGTGTCCTCCAATGGGAATGTTGATACTTCCTTTAGTTTAGGTGACACTAGCTAAAAGGAGAGCAAATGTTTGTTGATTCTATCGCTTCAAATACAGGCCAATGACCAAGGCAATGTCTGGAAAAAAAAAAACCGAAACACTTTAATTTTTAAGACAACCGCAAGCACCTCAAACAATGGATTATTATTACAACACTTGTTATCTTTTCACAATCTAGTTATTGCAAAGGCATATGGATAAATGTTAATGGACAAAGTCAAGAAAAACGAGGCACCTTAATGAATGTAAAATTTTTTAAAAACCTGACATTCAATCCACTGACTTCTAAAAGAGGCTAAATGCACCTCTGTATATTACATTCTAAAATCGTATTGCCTACTATGGTTTGTGTCCTGGATTCTACAATTTTAAGGAAATGCATAAACAAAATTGTGTGCAACCTGCAAAGGGAAAATCATTTTGTCAACTTCAGTGCATGGGAAGACAATGAAAAAGCTCATAAAACTGTTGTAGCCACGCATATAAACCGCCCCTGGAATGAACGTGATCCCTGTTACCTCTAAGACGTTAGGGTCGTGCCCAATGCACTGCTAACTGTACATACCACACCTTGGTTTTGGACAAACACGAGTAAGCTTTTTGGGAAAGAAAAAAAATATATGTATATATTTTTCCCTCTTCTAATTCCACACACTGCACATGATTTTTGTTGTCCGATTTAATCTATGTAGAATTTAACTTACAGTGTTTAGAGGAGGCAACGCCACAAGGTACCGGGCCATCACATTTTTAAAGGGAAATTGCTCTTTTTCCTTAAAAGTACTTTTAAAAATACGCAAAAATATGAATGGGAGTGCTAAAACTATAATATGTATTTTAGAATGAAAGCATGTCTTTTCTTGCTTTAAAGTGCCATATAGGGAATGACATAACTTGGAGCCACTTGTTTAAAATCCAATGTAAAAGGGCCGTTATGGAATGAAAAGTCTGCACAGCTCCCGGGAGCAGTTCAAGTCCGCTACATGCAACTCAGGCTACAAAGCACTCAAGACTTGGTAGCTTTTCTGAAATTGGAGTCCCCAGCCCATATTTAATGGAAATGAACATTTACAGGGTGCATTTACATACACTATAATACAGGAATGATGTCCCTTTGCCAGAAGATAAAATTGTACATTTCCTTGCTATTTCTTGGTTCCAACTTGATAATTTCTTAAGATTGTAAATTATAGAGTACTCAGCTAAAATATTTCTTCATAAATAGTTACAAAACCTGCCAAAACACAAGGGGGAAGTATTTTCCGTTCAAAAAAACTGACATTTGAATGTCACACAAGAAACGATGCTTAGAGACATGTTATTGTTTCCAGAAGAGAGTGGGTCAGTAAACTACTAAAGCTGAAGACAAAGACTACCTTCCCCAGGGTCACAGTGCACAAAAAGCAGAATGTCAAACAACAGTACCTCAAAGCAAAATAAAGGTCTGAGGATGAAGCCAGCTCGCTTGTAATCCCGTTAGAGAACGAGAGTCACGGTTTAGGTCCCATGTACTGGAAAACATTTGCTAGCTCAGAGCGCTCTGCTGGTAGAATCTGCTAAGAATTCAACCAAGGATGCCGAAGGCATTCACCAGCCGAGGCTCGTTTCTCAGGAACCATTTCTAACATTGGGATCAGGAAATCTGTAAACTGTGCAGCATCTTCGTGGGGCCAGCCATACTTCTCCACAAGGACATCAAAGAGGCTCCAGGGCTTCAGCTTGGTGATATGCCGCAGCTCTCCTGCGGGGAAGAAACAGACAGCGTCAGGAAAGCTCCAAGTGGGTACTTCCCACTGGCGGCCCAGCCAGGCTTTCGGTGACGCGGACGCCTGCCTGCCCGACACTAAGCAACACCGGCGGCTGGCTTCCCCCCACGCAGTGGCCGTGCAATGTCCGGTGGCCATGGTATTCCGCATAAATCTGGCGAATGTGAGGTAGGGGTTCACTGAAAAGGGAACAGTCCATCAACTCAGTTCTAGGCTTCTTTAAATAAGTAGAGGTTCTGAGTCCCCTAGAATGTTTTTTGTTTTTAAGTTTATTCTTATGTTTTGAGTAATCTCTGTAACCCAGTGTGGGGATCGAACTCACAACCCCAATATCCAGAGTCACGGGCTCCACTGGCTGAGCCAGCTGGGCACCACACCTGGAATGATGTCATCTGCAAAGACTGACAAAGGCACTCTCCCTCCAATGTGGGATGTAAGCAATTTGTAAATTTGCTTAGAAGCAGCTTTAGGATACACACTATGTAAATTCCTTGGACTGTTATTTCTGCGTGTGACTGTGCACAGGAAAGGGAGTCTTCCTGTCTAGAAAAGAGAACTTTCTCGGATGGCACATGTGTACTTTAGCTCACTAATCCAATACGGGAACTGCTAGCCAGATGTGACTGCTGAGTCCTGGAAATGCTACCAGTGCGATTCAACAGCCACAGGTAGCTAGCGGCTCCCGTACCGGGCAGCGCAGCTCTAGACGCCAACCTGAACCAAATACCACTCAGCTGCACTGGCTGTAAAGTCTAAGGCCTGGACGTCTGATCTTGAAGCCATGCCGGTCACAGCACCGCAAGCGTAGGCCACCGGGTGCCCTGACTCACACAACAGAATGACCCATGATCTAGTAAATGGTCTGAAAACTAGGATGGCCTTTTTCATAACAGGAAAAAATGTTGATTTAAATCAAACTACCAAAAGGTCAGTATGCCTTTCATTAGGATTAATTCCGTTTCGCTTCCCTAGGAATGTTCACAGGACGCCCCTGCCCTGTAGGCAGAGAGGCCTCCCCTGCAGCTGGCACAGACACGCCTGGTACCTGCTCCCCTCCCACCCCCTGCAGCGCTCTGGGCTCAGAGTGCCAGCAGGTCCTGCTGAGGAAGGTGCCCCACAGGCCCCCCCACTCAAGGGCCAGTTGTCCCCTCCTCGTCCACTTGCTCTAATCTGCCCGCAAGGGAGGGCCTCACGGTGTGCGTCGAGATGCTTCCGTACTAGGTCTTCTCAGGAGGCCTGGTCTGTTTCACCCACTTATGCATCTCAATTTAGACCATCCTCCTCTGTCTTTAATCACAAAGAAAATTACAAAAACGGAAGGAAGAAGGACCGGTAATCCCACCCACAAGGATTTTTCTTTTGGCCTCTCCTGTCTCTGTCATGTGCCTGTGAACCTGTATGTCTACAGAGTTGTCAGCGCAACACACACCAGATCTGAAATAAACAGAACTTTACGGAATGTTTCTTGTTGGAGGGATGGCGTGCAAAGGAAAAGGGGGACAGATTTTGGTGTGGCTCCCAGACTGCAGGTCAGCTCTACTTGGGGGAGGGGAGTGGAGAAAGGGCCACCTTAGAGGAGAAAAGGTTTCCTCCTGTAGAAGGACGTGAGAACAGTCTGAGCAGTCACTCAAAGTTCATCCCCTTTAATCTGGAAATTCCAGCTCTAGGAGTCCAGCCTAAGAAAATAAACCCTGGCAGCGGCCCCCCCCCCCCTGCTCCCAAGTACACATACTTGCAGCAAAATCACAGATGCTCAGTGACAGGAGAACAGGATACATCAACGGGCTGAACACTATCTCATATTACTTATAACGTGGAGGGTAATTACAGGGCCCAGTGTCTGGGACTAAAAGAAGAATAGAAGAGTATGATCACAAGAGTAACCTCCAAAGGGCCCCTCAAGATGGAAGGCAGGTGCCCCCGAACACCAGCTTTGTTAGAAGGTGGCTTCTCTCTCTGCATTTTCCCTTAGCGGCTCTTCTGATTTCAGAGACTTCGCAGCTCACCAGAGCAAGGTTTACGGGAAACCAAGAAAGTTCACATGGAACCTCGAGTCTTCTGGAAAGGGGACAGAACTTCACTGACCTTCATCTATTCTGAGACGGCTGAAAAGCAGTCTGCTCTGAGCGAGGGCTCTGTCTCAGAGGAGGTCAAGTTTAAACTAAAATCCATCAACAGGCATCAAATTATGTACAATCTTCCAGGACAAGAGAGCAGCTTTACCACAATAGCCACCTTAAAATCTGCACAGTACAGTGATGAGAACAACACAAGCTGAAAGGCCCCAAAAATCTATCTATTCAGACCTCGCTAGGTATAAAGGGATAAAAACACTTCCAAAGAATAGACTGGACTACCTAACACGCCCCGACCAGGTAACCCCACACAAAAAGCCACCTGCAGAGACGTGTCTGTGACAGGAGCATACACAGCAGGCACAGTAATCCCGGCTCCGGTGGGTGCACGGGCGTTAACAGCACCGCGGAGGCGGCACCGCACAGCCTCCCGGAGCAGCGAGGAAGCGGATTTCGAAGCCGGGGGGAAGAACTAATGCCAAGGGGGAGAGGAGGAGACACCTTGCCCAGGCCGGATGGTGACGTGCGCCAACTCTCCTTCCCGGGTCTGACTGTGCTCCTCCTGCACAAGAGGCTCCAGGACAAGCCAACAAATTTTCACCGTGACAACCTGTCCCTCAGGAAACAATACCAAGATACGTTTCACTCAAAGAAATTCTGCAAATGACTAGACACTTAATAGCGACAGACTATTTTTTAAACCTTCTTCCTCCTTCCTTTCCTTAAAGAAGGCCGAGTACCACTCAGCCTTTCCTCAGGAGCCCTGCAGGGCCAGCCGGATGGGCCTGCCCTCAGCAGCTGTCATGCTCTGAATCCGCTCAGGGGGCAGGGTCCCCTTGACAGCTGAGGAAAACGGACAGAAATAGGCCCCAAGAAAGGGCTCCTCCATCCACCAAGTCAAGGCTTTGGGACCTGCTACTCTATTTGCCAGGCCCAGATTATCAGGGTGCTTTTTGAGGAAAAAAGTTAAGTACTTCCATTAGACTTTTCCTGAATATCATTTTAAGTGAACTGTGTGAAGGAAAATACTTTATTATATCCAATGAAATTGTAATATTCCAGAATTCAGCATATAAGCATATGGGGGACGATGAGGCAAAGCCTTATACTGTATTTCAGGGAACAATGGTAACTAGAGAAGAAACCATGATATAAAATACATTCGGATACATTTCATGGCATACAGATAGGAAGGAACCCTGTCCACAAATACCGGTACAACCAAGACGCGAAACAAACGAAGGAATTCCTACAAATCTGTAGGTCAATATCTGAGTTCAGCATAGGCCTTACCTCCAGCACATACAGAAATTAACTCAAAAAGGAACACAGCCCAAAGTGTTTAAAATTATAAATTCTTAGCAGAAAACAGAATAATCTCTGTGACCTTGAAACAGGCAACGGTTTCTTAGATGTGACATCAAAAGTACAAGTCGCAAAAATAAGTAACAAAGGAAAAAGTAGAAGATTGGACTTCATCAAAATTAAAGCCTTATACTTCAACTATCACACATGTGCATTTAGGAGGAGTTAAAACAGGGGCACCTGGGTGGCTGGGTCAATTAAGCGTCCAACTCCTGTTCTCAGATCAGGTAGTGACCACGGTTCGTGGGATCAAGCCGCAAATCTGGCTCTATGCTGACAGCGGGCAGCCTGCCTGGGACTCACTCCCCACCTCTCTCTGCCCCTCCCCCACACGTGCTCCCTCCCTCTTTATCTCTCTCAAAATAGATAAACTTAAAAAAAAAAGGAGAGAAGTAAAAACCCATCCACACAAAAGTGTACAATATTCACAGCAGCATTATTCATATAAAAAAAAACAAAAACCCACATACTCATCAACTGGTGAGTGAAGATACCAAACAGGTCTCTATATACATCAAAAGCAGAATTTTGGGACACCTGGGTGGCTCAGTCGGTTAAGCGTCCATCTTCCGCTCACGTCATGATCTCACGGTTTATGAGTTGGAGCCCCACGTCAGGCTCTGGACTGTGACAGCTCAGAGCCTGGAGTCTGCTTTGGAGTCTGTGTCTCCCTCTCTCTTTGCCCCACCCCAGGTTGCACTCTTTCTCTCTCTCAAAAATAAACATAAAAAAAAAAAAAAAAAAGCAGAGTACAACACATGCACCCACATGCACGAGCCCAGAAACACAAGTACACAGAAGCAGCCGTCACAGGGTGCACACACTGTAGGATTCCATCTACACAGAAACCCAGAGAGAGCAGCACAAGAGGTTGCCAGGGGTCAAGGTGGGAAGAATACAGAATGAATGCTAATGGGCAAAGGGTTTCTTGTTGAGAATAAAACTATTCTGAAATCAGACAGCGGTGACGGCTGCATAACTCTGGACTATTCTGAAACCAACTGAATTATACACTTTTTAAAAGGGTGAATTCGGGGCCCCTGGGTGGCTCAGTCAGTTAAGCCTCCAACTTCGGCTAAGGTCATGATCTCACCTTCGTCAGTTGGAGCCCCGCAGAGCCTGGAGCCTGCTTCTAGTCTGTGTCTCCCTCTCTCTCTGCCCCTCCTGGCTCATGCTCTGTCTCTCTGTCTCAAAAATAAATAAAAACATTAAAAAAAATAAAATAAAAATAAGAGAGTGAAGTCTATGGTACATAGGCTGTATCTGAATAAAGGCGTTATTAAAAAAACGGGAACAAAGCTTACAACAAGGTAATAACTTTAAAAGAATTCAATGGGGCACCTGGGTGGCTCAGTTGGATGACAGTCCGAATTCCGCCCAGGTCATGATCCCGCATTTTGTGGGTTTAAGCCCCGCATCAGGCTCTGTGCTGACAGCTTGGAGCCTGGAGCCTATTTCAGATTCTGTGTCTCCCTCTCTCTGCCCCTCCTTTGCTTGCATTCTGTCTCCCAAAAAATGAATAAATATTTTTAAAAACTTAACTAAAAAAATAAAAAGAAAGAAAAGAATTCCAATGCTGCGTTAGTAAGTACACACACTAGAAACAAACACTGACTTGCAGCTCGTGATAAGTGACAGGAATACATGGGATGAACTAACCAGAACTGAGCTGAACATGTTAGAGCAAGAATTTAACATTTTTTGCATTATATGCTCAAATTCAAAATGAAATTATTAAAACACTAGTTCAGACCTATGATCTGTAGGTCTGTGATTTTCCCAAATGTCTCAGTGGTGTTCCCCATGTCCCTCTGTCTGCCTAGAGAGTGCACACCATCACCACCACACCCTCCCGCCTTGCACCCCAGTCCTGGGGGGGGGTTGCTGACCACACAGCCTTAAAACGGGGCCCTGCATGCGGGCCTGCCTGGGCCACAAGGGCCAGAGTGTCACCACCTTCTGGCTCACCAGAAATGAAGACTCAACACAGGATCACGTTTCTAATTTGGTTAAGTCATTTTCTAGGCCTGCCCTGCACTGGGCTGTGGGGGATCCCACACCCAACAGGACAGACTGTGTCCTTGATCTCACAGAGGATCCTCACAACTCAGAAGTGATGTTTAGAGTGAAACAGTAGTTAAAGTCATTCATGTTTTAAACATGACTAGCTTAGACTCAGTCGTGTGAGGAGCCTTTTCTAGTCATTTGTACCGAGTCCGCTCATGGGGAGATCAGCCCCAGGCATCCCCAAGGCGGCCTCATGCCCGGGCCTGGCGCCTGCCTGTGCAGTCAGCAAACCGCAGCCGCTGACGGACTTCACCACCCGCAGCCATGGCGATGAGTGGGACAGCACCAGCCTACACAGGCCCAGAGGCCACGGCGGCCTCACTCTACAGAAAAATAAGAGAAATCTGTTGATTTGGGCGATTCTGGAGAGGAGCTGAAATCATTCTAACAGTTTTCATCTCAAACACTAAAAAAGAAGAATGCGGAACACGGCGTCCCCTTTAAGAGCCAACCGTGAGACCATGACCTGAGCTGAAACCTGGAGCTGGATGCTTAACCAACTGAGGCACCCAGCGCCCTGTCTGCATTGGTTTCTTGCACGCTTTGAATTGCACTTAAGGTCTTTGGTCCAACACAGATCACTCTCTTACATTCCAGCACATGTGATGCCCTTACCTAGAATCAAACCGTTTTTCTTAAAAAAGTAAACTACTCTGGTATTTCCAACACAGAAATCGTGGGTCGACGGAAGGTATACTCCGGACCGCGCGGTTTCTTGCTTCGGCACATGACGAGCGCTGGGAGCCTCCCTGGGGACCTGTCTCACTCCACCCCGGCTGCTACCTTAAAACACGACCAAACTGAGTGGCTTATAAATAATAACCAATTTATTCCCCACAGTTCTGGAGGCTGCCAGTCTCAGATCTGGCTGCCAGCAGGGCTGGGTTCCAGTGAGAGCCCCCTTCTGGGTCACAGACCTCTTCTGTCCTCTGCACATGGTGCACAGGGCAAGGGCACTAATCTGAACCAGGAGAGCCCTGCCCTCAGGACCTTATGCACTCTCCAAAGGCCCCCACCTCCTAATACTACCACCTCTGGGGGTGAGGATTCCCACACATGAATTTTCGGAGGGGAGGGGTACACACCGTCAGACCACAGCGGGACGGACCATGGACAGAGAGCACAGAGGCGCTCACTTCTGGTAGGGCAAGTGCATTTCTACGCAAGATCTTTAGTGGCTAATGTCCACACCCAGAGGGATAACTTGCTGATTATCAAACTGTAACAGGATGAGAACAGAAACTACCTGCTCTGACAAAACATCTAGCTCGACTGGGAAGTTCCAGGCTAAGAAATACCTACTCAGTTATCATTTTACCCAGAACTGTACGTAAGAAGAGGTCACTTAGCTGCACTTGGTTTTTAGCTTCCACACACAGACCCCACACTCTTCCTCGCAGGCCTCAAGGTGAGGAAGTGGCCTGGGCTCCCCCAGGAGGACAAAGAGCTGGAAAGTGTGCAGCTCACTGCCTCTCAATTGCTGCCCATTTTCCAAAGGGATGCAAGCAAATTAGTAACAGTTTCTGATTTTGCTTTTCTCTGTGTCAGTTCTGGCACAAAGGTACTTAAAAACTGTTTATGGATAATTTTAAGATCTTATTACTTCCAAAATGTATGTCCCCACACAATCCTTAGGGGGGCATGTCAAAACTCGGGTTTTATGTAACAAATCATTCCTCTCATCCTGGGGGACATGGTGAAATCTATTTTCATGACAGGCCATCATTCATCAAAATAATATTTCTGTGACTTCTGTAAAACCCTAAATCCCTTCTGATCTCCACTTATTATTCCCAGTCACTTGCCTCATCAGAAACCCTCCCCCATATCCAAAGGAAGGGAGAAAGGGCTCCAGTTACCACAGTAACACTTAGTCACAATGCATCTGGTCTATTGTCACCATGGAGGCCAAATGGATTTTGACCCTGCAGGTCACCTTCCAACAAGTGACCCAGCAGAGCCCATGCACTCAGGCCCTAAAGCGCATGTGTGGTGACGACAGGAAGACACGGCCTCATGGTCCTGGGCAAGAGCTCTTAAGAGCTCTGTATGCCTGTTTGGGGACAGGCAGCAGTCACATGCAGACCACGAGCAGTCCCAGGAGCAGAGCTGCTGATGGGGAGGCTGAAAAGAACACTGTCTTCCAGCCCAAAGGGCTACAAAAGTCAGGCAGCTCTGAGCAGAGCCACTCACTAACCGGCATCAGTTCACTACACATCACTCATCAGCCCACTCCCCAAGGACAGCACCTGCCGAGTGGGGTGAGGAGGGGCTTCTGGGCTGGCACCCAGCAGGTGCTGTCCCAGGGGCAGGCCCGAGGGCCTCAGAGCAGCTGCCTCTAGGAATGAACCTGACCACAGGCTCTACCTCCTCGATATTTGGGTCCCCTCCTGTCGTTCCTGTCTCTCTTCTTCCCTGCTGTGCCTAGTGAGCGGTTCCCAAGCCACAGACAGTGCACGGACCCCAGGCATGCTAAGCAGCTTCTCGCTGCAGAGAAAAGGCAGCAGCAGCACAACTAAAGGGAAAATCCTGTGTGTCTTTACTGGCTGCTGGTCCCCCAGGCCTGATGCCCGTGTGGGAAATAAGGACCATCCCCCCCGCCCCCAGCCTGGTGCCAGAACTCTGCTCATTGGTCTGTGGCGGATTCTCTGCTTGGCTGATGGAGCAGGTGCTAAGGCCCTGTCCTCCAGTGCCTGTTCCCTCCCCTAGAGCATCAGCAGGTCAGCAATGTCCCCTATTTCATGATATACTAGGCTGGCAGCTCTTGGCCACCCTCCCCCACCAAGCCTCCATCTGACAGTGGTTAACAGCTGTGGCTGGGGGTTCCCTGCAAGTCATCTGCCAGCCAAGTCTTCCCAGGGGCCAGGCCATCTCTCAGAGGCTCTGAAAGCATTCTGAAATGTGGAAGAGGGGTCTGCCTTGATTAAAACAGCGTTCCTCAAGCACACCGAATTCCAAGCCACAGTAATCCAGAGCTTTCCTTGCTTCAGCCCTTCAACCATTTTCAAGATGTTTCCTATGGAAACTCAGCCCTCTAGCTCAGTAATCCTGCTGTCTGGAAGTCCGCCATGTTTACAGTGTTTTCTTTCCTGTTTGTAACTTTGCCTCAGCAAACATGACACGAGCTACTATGGTCCCTTGTGCTGCACAGGAAATGGGAGGTTCAGAGATGACATGAAGACATGGCGTGCCCAGCCTCACACCACGCTGTCACAGAATGGAGTTCAGTGGCAAAGCTATTTTACTAGCCTCAGGCTTACTTGGGCCCGCATATAAGGGGAACCATGTACCTTGCTCATGTGACCCAAACTCAAAGATGAGGTGGGTTCTGTTCTCAACACCAAAATCAGCATAGGTTGTCTGAAGAGCAGTTTTTCCTGACAAATCTGTCTTCCCTGTAACAAGCCTTTAAAAGGTAGTAAGAAAATAACGGCAGCTAGTTACACATTTCAGAGGTTCTCCACTGGGCGGTCCTAGGAACACTGGGAGCAGCGGTCACTGTGCTCGGGGTTAAGTGGAACAGAAAACTGCCGGCTTCGGCATAGCGCATTCGAGTCTTGCACATTTAATGGGGATGTGCCAGTAGAAGGATGGGACAAGCACTGGGTGGTCGGTCATCACTGAAGGGTATATAGTAAGGGATTAGGACTCGAGGGGACTACCTCATCTCACAGGAAAATGAAAAGTCAAAGCCAATTCTCCAAATCTGGCTAAAGCAGGAAGGGATAGAGCATGTTGGACTTTCAGAAATTTCCAGAAACTTCATGTCCTGCTCACACCAACTTTAAAAGTTCTTTATTAAAAGGGGATGCAACTGCTCCCTCTCCCTGCCAAAAAAAATCCAAGCAGGAAAACTATAATTAAGAGGCCCAATGTGCTCACACAAAAGAATATGGTGCGGGGGAGGGGTTCTTTAAAAATAAATTCCTGGTGCCTTTTTACTCAAGTAAATCAGCTGTAACGCAATGTGAGTAGAGTGGGGGAGAACAAAACGTCATTTCTCCGGGCCGGGGGGCGGGGGGGGGGGGGGCGGGGACACAGCGTCTCAGCGGCCCACGCCACAAGGAGCTCAGACACACCCAGCAGGGCACGGAGGGATGCTCACTAAAGCCTCGTCTCTAGGCTGCCTCGACTCCGTGGCAAACACACTCAGGCTCGGCGAACAACATGGGACATGGAAAGAGAAGTCTAGTTGGTTTCTAAAAATCACTTAAACTCCTTCCCATAAATCCATGAATACCCAGACTGGGCTTAGATCAGAGAGGAGAGGGTGGGGAGGAGACAGAGGGTGCCAGGAAGCGGAACTCTTACAAAATCCGTACTCCACAGATGGAAGATGCATCAAGCTTATTTCTTGAGAGCTTTCTTCAGCAGAATTCCCCAGCTGTAAAGGTCCAGGTCTTTCTCCACTGCCCACATGTGAATGCACAATTTCTCCTTTTGGGAGAGGATTATGCTGAAAATTAGTGTTGCATAAATACCGTTACCTTTTCTGGTGAAAAACTCCTTGGAATATTTTCCCAACATAGCGTATTTTCGAGGGACTTTCCCCAGCAGTTCAATGATCAATGCTATGTGATCTGCATTGGGAAACATTGCCAGCAAAACAGAAACACACGACAGTTTAATCAGTACACTGCATGCAGACACTGCTACCGCCCGCGCAGACAGAAACGGAGCGCCACCTGGGTAATCCAAGCACAGGCTCTGCGGTGTGGCCGGACGCACGGTGTGACCACGGCAAGGTCGAGCGCGGCCTTCCCTGTCAACTTTTAAATCGGCACATGAATTTGCTTTCTGAATTTAGGAGAAACGTCTGTCCTCATTAGCGCTACAATCAGCAGCTGCTATCCCGTTTCTGTCTGCATCGTGGCGCTTTTCAGAAAGAAGAGGTACTACCTCTGCGATTGAAGAATTCCCGAGAATATTTTCCAGATAGAGCAAAGTGCCTTGGGATACTGCCTAGCAGCTCTATGATGTGGGCTATGTGGTCTATGGAGGAGAGAAAAACAGGACACGGGAATGGGAGGGGCACAGGGAAGGATGGGATAAAAGAAGAGGGGGAAAAAATTGAAATTAGTAAAAAACCAGAAATAGATTCAAATCAACAATGTCTGCAGCACATCCATGCAGAGGCTTCTGGGGCTGGGAGGCCTCAGGCACCATCTGGAGCACCGACGGTGACTGATGCCAGCTCACCCCAGGCCACCCCAGCACTGTAAGCAAATAAGCATGGAGATGGTCAGCTTTACAGATGGAATTCAGGCCAGAATTCCCAGGTTTTCAACTTGGCTCCCCACAGGACAGTGAAACGGGCAGCGGATCAGTGGACAAAAGTGCCACAGAGAGGCCCTGGCGGGAGGTGCACGGCCTGTCCTTCCCCGGCTGCTGGGCACCAGGCTGAGGCCAGTGGGAAGGAGAGGTGGGCCCGGGCTGAGCTGCCCGTCCACTGTTCCTGAGGGGGCTTCAAGCTCAGGGGAAAGCATCTCAATTGGGCATTTGAAAACCAAAACACAGCTCTGTTTCAGTACAGAAACACAATACCCTCCGGAAGCTCAGGCCTCTGAGGAGGCCCAGCCTGAGGTATCTGGCAGGCAGCGCTACTCACCTTCATCCCTGGAATAGTCTTCCCCAGAATGCGGTTCAAACAAATAATCTCCCGTTGCCAGCTCAAATGCCTAGGACACAACAGATGACACGCTAAGCACTTCACAGACACTGGCCCTGAGGCAGCAGCTTTCTCTCCTTAGACAAGAGACCTACGTCTTAGCAGGATCTGATCAAACCCAAGAGCCTTCTGAAACACCTCAACACCAACGTTTTTCTTCCTCTCAGGTCAAAGAGGCGTCAGAAATTTTCTCCCATTTCCTCTACTGGAGGGTGTGAAGGCTGCGTGCCTGCAATGAGCAGCTGTGTGCAGGTCTGGGGTGGGGGGCGCCCCAGCTCAACGCCGGGCCCAGGACTCAAGCCTGCCTTCCACCCATAGGCTCATGTGGCCTCTGGAGAGCGGGCGCCACTGTTCGTTTGAAGCAAAGACCTTCGTGCCTTAGTCACCAGGAGCTCTGCTCAGCACCTCAGCACTTCTCCCATTTCTGACTCAAGCAAAGGAAACCCTCGAGCCGAACAGAAGGCTCTGAGCCCTGGGCCAGGAGGAACCTGGTGAGGAGGCTAAGGGGGGGCCAGCCTGCCTCTGGGACTCCACTACCCAGCCCCCAGCATGCTGGCAGGTGAGGGGTACCCTTTGTTTCCATTTCTGCTACGCACTCTTCCCCCCTTGTTAAAAGAAAGACAGAGAGAAAGAAAGAAAAGAGGAGAAAAGAAAAGAAAGAAAAAGTCTCAGGACCATGAGTTTAATTTGCTAATGTTATATAAAGATGGCAAGCTGCCACTGCTGTGATGATCAAATACCAAGTTTAAAATTTTATTTTATTTTACTTTTTAAGGAAAAGGCTAAATCCTGTATTTGTTTTTTCTATACTTACTTCAATTTTTTGATTGGGTCTTGCTGTTCTGAAAGATGCTCAGGGGCCTCGACCCCCATCACTGACGCCTGCAGGTCAGGGCCCTTCTCACTCCCACCCCCGATGAACTGTCATGGCACCCATCACTTCCTCCTTCTGTCCACGACCAGAGTGGGTCGGGAGGGACCCGTTGCCTAGTACTGTCTTTAACACATCAAGGGCGGATGCACTGAGGCCAGGACCACATCTCCTCATCATTTTTTTTTTTTTAAAACAAAGGAGGGCAGTGGGGTGAGAAGATGGTTGTCAGCTACCCCGTGAGAGCACTGGTGCATGAAGTCAGGATCCCACAGGGCCAGGACATGCCCGTCCCAGGACCGAGTAAGCTGGTCAAGCAGGCGCAGCAGGGCCAGGGAAAGTCCTCATCCGGGGCCTTTCCTCTCCACCCAACCTCACCTATGGCCACAAATCCAAGGGGATTACTGAATGGCCAAAAGAGTCTTCCCCATCCAGGACACAAAAGAGCCTACAAGCCAGAAAAGGTGAGACCCTAATGGAGAAGAAGCCACTGTGGGCACTTCACGGAGGGGCCACGGCTGCTCCTTAATTAACCCTCCCCTGAGAACTCTCTCTCCTCGCTCATTTTCAAAGACATTTCAATCGGGTTGAATTTATTTCTTACAGCCTAACACTAAGGTAGGTCAACAGAGTGTTCTTTGAAAGATGACCATTTCGATTAGCACCCACGTGTTTTCAATGCAACACTCAAGTCAAAGAAGCCTATAAAGAAATGCTTTAGAAGAGAGAAGGAAGATTCGAGGTAGGATGGAGGCTCTCCATCTGGTCCCGGTTCTCTGGAGAAGGACAAGATTTCCTTAACAAGAAGCACACCATGAAGAGCAGATCCAGACATTCTGATGGAAACGTGGGCTCTCGTGCTTCATGACCTGCCTTCACGCAGGTGAAAGAGAACCACCTTCAGCTCTTAGGTTACTCCTGACAGATCCTCTGTTGTGACTGCTTTAATTCTTGGGATTTTTTATGCTTCGGAACCTTGGATTCCATCCTCTGTACTTGACCAGACCCCCTCAGAAGGTATTCCCCTGTAGTAAACTCTGTTCTCAGGTCTCGGGGAGACCTGACACCTCTTTCTTGAAATGCCCTCCCCCCACACCAAGTACCCCAATCTGAATAAATAAGGTCACCTATTCTTTCTGTGATGTGACCAGTGCCGAACAAGTGACCTGTGCCAGCCTGGCTTTTCTTATTTCTAGAGCACTGAATGCAGCTCACCGGGGGGCCTGTAGACAGTCCTTGCTCCAGTGCTGACACACAAGTGCACATCAGTCGTTGCCTTGGCCCGCACAGAATTTTTAGATCACATACAAAAATTCTATCGGGAGAGGCCCCAAGACTCAAGAAAAGGAAAAGAGGTTCAACAGGATACATATCTCAGTGTCTCTGCCTTGTTCTGTCGTTCTGTCCTCCAACTTGAAGAGCCCTCCTCCCTGATGAGAGCAAAGGCACCAGCCGCCACGCAGGAGCTCGCAAACCCAGTGGGGCCTCGGCAAGTCTTCATGCCGTTTGTGTCCTCAAAGGACTCCAGGCCTCACCACCAAGAACAACCTGGGGCTTGAGTAGAGCCTGGCATCATGAATTTAATATACTATATGTTCCTAAACTTCTACAAAAGGACAGGAGTGGAGAGAAACCGCCTCGTGTTTACCAGGTTCTCTGGGAAGAACAGAAGGGACCTCTCAGCCTTGGCCTTCAGGGATGGGAGGTGGGGGTGAGGAACGGTCCAGAAAAATCATGCTTCTAACATCTGACTCATTAAAGCAACCACCCATAAGGAGCCGTGGAGGCAGCGAGGGAGCGCACACTCAGTCCAAGGGGAGTGGGGGAGGGGGGGCGGGAGGAAGGAGATGTCCACAGAACTGTTCGCAGCAGCAGGAGCCGCCAGGCTGTGGGGGCTGCGGGGAGGGGCGAGTCCTAATCTAATGGAAGGCAAACACAACCAGGTATAAAATCGCCCTGAGCTCCACCATTATTCTCCTGTCTCTGTGATCTTGTCCTATTTTTTCAGTTATATCACCAAAATTTAACACCCCAAATTAGAAGCACAGGATTTCAGAGTTGAAAGAGCTCTTGGAGTCTAATTCCGGGCAGCCTGGCACGGCCCCTCCTGTGTTGCTGGGGACAAGTAAGGCCTGACCTCACCACATCCTGGAGCGGAGCATTTCTCCCCTGAAGCTCCAATTTTTGAAAGTGCTCCCTTCCTCCTGACCTAACCTCTGCCTCCCACCGTGTCCGGGCCCCCCACCCCCTCCTGCCCTCTACATCTGAGTCCTCTCCTCGCAGCAGTTTCCAAACTCAAAGCAGCCGTTACAGGCCCACCAATTCTTTTAGCTGTTCTTTCCCATACCTAGCACAGCAAAGACTTATGTTTTTGATACTCATTAAAAAACTTACTTTTAAAAATTATCTGGTATTATCTGTCAGAGCAAGGTGGGAATAGAAAGGCCCAATGTTTCGGATCTGTTTGACCACATCCGTTGCCTCAGATCTTGATAATTTTACACAACAACTACTTTGTTTCATATCGTCCAGCACGACACTTCTCACTGTAGCATCAGGGGGCATACAATCCAGCAAACTCAAAATAATTGTTAATCTTTGAATAAAAGACAATTATATGTATTAATTACCTGTTGCTCTTTTTAGTGAGAAGTGCCAAGCTTTACACACAGTCTTTCATTTTAAAGACATCAGAGAATGTGGGGGAAAATATGGAATAAGAACATGAAATAGGACTCCCTTTTCCACACACCCTTTTCCAGCACGGGACCACAAAGTACAGCCCACTTAGAGGAAGGAGCTGAACTGGCTAGGAAACAGGGCCCAGAAAGAAACGGAATTGGCTTATGGATGAGGGCCCACCAGGTTCAGCAGGTCACAGGTCAACAGCAAGTGAGAAAATGATGCACTGGTGAGGGCCTGGGGGAGGGTCTAGACACAAGTATACCCGTATAACACACGGCAGGAAAAGGCATCCTGAGACTCCCAGGAAAAACATCTCCGTGTTCTCTACGGAACAGACTCAGTCAAAGGGACTCTGTGCAGCTGCTGGAGTCTCAGAAATGAGTGGACGGCCTACAGCAGCAGGAGAGAATATTCTCTAGATTTTGCCTCATATATAAAGGAGGACAGATTAAACACTGGTGTGTGGGGAAATCCTTTCCTTGTCAGTAAGGACGGAAGGTCTGAGGTCACCGAGAAGGGCTCTCGCCTTTCGCCCTCAGACCACCTTTCCTGAAGACACCGCTGTCTAATCCTTCTTCGCAGCGTGAGGCAAGGGCAGAGCTGCGTACAACCTGCCATCTTTCACAAACCAGACAGAATTACTTGAAGTCACTTTGTCACCGCAGCGGAGGCTGTGATTCTTGGAGGCGGTGGGCTGAAGAGGGCCTTTGAGTAGAGATCATCTATCACAGACCAAACCCCAGAGCACATCTGAGAAGTGTTCTTCCAATTCTCAAGGCACTCAAGACAGCAACACTGCCCCCGCTCATCCTACAGCAGACCAACACCACAGTCGGGAAAACTCAGACCATGTGCACTGGCGAGACTGTCCCATGATGAGCATTAACCGATGAGCCCGGACACGGAAGGAAATGGCAAAGGCCGTTCTTACCATACATGCTGTACTCCAAATGTCAGCAGGTGTACTGTAACCTGCTCCTATTAAAACCTCTATGGATCTGTACTGACGCGTCTGGATGTCTTCTGTGAAGTGTTTATGCTGGAAAAGAACAGACTGTGTTACTATGGAGGAAAACAAACATTAAAAAAAGAAAAAAAGTGTCTTCCAATACATGATCATGACCACAATGTTCTAGAAAGAAAACTTTACTTACCACCCAACAAGCATTTCCCAGGTCAGCAATTTTAACTCTAATTTTATCTGCGTTCCGTGGATCCAGGGGGTTCACCAGCAAGTCGGCCGCCCGGGTTTTGGCTAGCATGGGCAGACAGCGAGACGGTTAGTGCTTGGGAGAAGCGGCTTGCACGGGCGCACACAATGTCTGCCGGGCAGTCTCCCTTTCTAGGGACGTGAGGGGAGGATCATTTAGGCCTGGAACCCTGCAAACTGAACTCAACAGAATTTGAAATTCTTGGTCTCCATCCCTAGAAGATATTTCATGAGAGAGCACATTGGGCTGCCCAGACACCGCAGTGGTTCCACCTTGCCCTTGCTCCTTATATTCCTTCTCCGCTAGGTTGACCCTACTCTGCTTCCTTCTGCATCTTTCTAGCTGCTCCTCGTTGCATCAGAGCCCATAGCAAACCACATCTATCTTGGTGTGTTATTACACAAAACAGTAAGGCAGAGAGGACGCGTTCCCAGACGGCCAACCCCTTCCTAAGTGACACACAGTTCACCTGGTAGCCACATCACCTACCTCTCCTGCTTGGGCCGAGCACAGAGGCCGTAGAGGTTAGATGACGGCTGCTTAACAAATACAGATTAAAGGCCAGGACTAATCAGTTTGGGTTTTGCTTTGGACAAGAAATGCTCCAGAACAGAGATCTCCTGAGGCCACCTGAGCCACAAGGCAAACCACTGAGGTCCCTCCTGAACTCATCAAATACTCAGGCCACTCTGAACCTCAGTGACCCCGAGAGAATCTCAACAGCAGACACAGGGCTGGACTTCTCAGGACTCCTGGGACCAGAAGAGCTTTTTGGACAGGCCTAGATCATGCCTGCATTGGGCACAGTTAATCAGGGGGCAAGTGACAAAGAAAACTGACTTGGAGAGGCCCAGACAGAAAATCCTGGAGTGAGCATCTTTCTCAACCCTCAAACTGACTTATAAGCTCCAATTTCTGGAAGGGATGAGATGTAACCATGGCTCTTATTACTGGAGATGTAATGCTTAGATGGTATTTACAGACTAAACAGAAATGTCCACTCAATGCAGAACACGAAATACCCTTTCATCTGCTCAGAGCTGGGCACTGCTAAAACAAGCCAAACCTCCTTTTGGGTATACCCACAGTACTCAGGGGGCTGATTCCTGGGCATCCCTCCGTGGGGGCACCTACAGAGCTCCCCAGGAGGGGCCAGAGGATGAGAGCGCCCTCGGGCCAAACTCTTAGCCCTCTAGCCCCACTCCTCCAGCTTGCAGGTTAACACGGGCAGGCCAGGCTCACGTGTCCCCTTGCTGCCATCTGCCCTATGACCACTTTCCTCTTTATAAGGATGCGGACCCACTGTGCGCTTCACTAAAGGTGGTCTGAGCTGGCAGAACATAGGAACTTGGAAATGACCAGAAGGGAAGAAGCACAGAGAACCACGAGGAGGCAAACTAGATACAGTGATTGAGGGATGGGAGTTAACAGAGCTCTGGGAGAAACAAAAATGCTGACCCACTGGATAGACAGGCAGCACCAGAAATGCCAGATGAATCCCTCATCTCATTCAATCAAGAATAGTCAGCAGGCAAGAAAATGCAATTTGAGGGTTACAGAGCCAGATTCAATTAGAAATTTCAATACCAACAAGTTGTGAGACTCTGGCAAGTGACCTGACTCCATGAGGCTCAGTGCTCAAGAAAGCAGAAGGGCTGCCATGCCACACACCCCCCCAACCCCAAACCGATCGATCAATCAAGTGGCCTGGGAGAGCCGGGGCTCCACCGGTGCCTGGGACCAGCCAGACTACCCCCCACATCCCCAACCCTCTCAGGCTGGGGCTGCCTCTGGCCACCCCCCTCACCCCCACGCAGGTTGGGGCCAGAACCAAAGCTCCACTGGCAGAGAGCAGGCACAGGGGGAGGGGAAGTCAAACTACTGAGATCAGCGGCCTAAGGGAAAAGAGGGTGAGGCTCTAGTTCTGACTGAGAGTATGAGGTGCAGGGAGGTGTCTCGACCTGTCATGGGCTCCTAGGTGTCCTAAAGACATCTCCCGGGACCCAGATGAGTCAATAAACCAGAGATGTACTTGAAAAGATGCGTTATCACATATGTTCTATACTCTTTCTTTGTATTGAACACCCTCAGTTACGATCACTCAACAGTCTCTTTGATGACAGCTGTCACCCTCCTGGCTCCAGTCTGTAGACGGTGGCCCCGCTCACAGCGCATCCCAAAAACCACCAGGGAACTCATCTCAGAGTCTGAACTGCACAGGAACACAAACAAGGTAAAGGACAACCTACTTGGTAATTCTGACTTCCGTCTCTCCGTGCAAGAATTACCTGACCGCAACCCTCAAAACAGCCCATTTCCAACAACAGGCACTTGCCAGGGACTCACATGAACTTTGCTTTGCCCAGGACTGAGATCATCTCATCTTGTGGAGTCATTATTGTGGTCACCTCTCACAGCTCTTCCTCACCATCTGCCTCTTCCAACGAGGGAATGAAAAGTGGGGATACATCACTTTGCAAAGGACAGGGTTCTTAACCCGTCTCAGGTGGCCTGGGGTCCAAGAGACACTATTCATTCTGTGAAGCTATGCCAGAAACTAGGAAGAGGGCAGCGGGTGGCACCTCCAAGGGAGCAGAGCGCTTCCATAGCTTATGTGCAAGGCACTGTGCTCAGCCGACTCCCTCTGGTTCGAAGCGTTCCTCCAGTAAAAGCACGAATACCCTCTCAGCATCCAAAGGTTCAGCACGAGGCCCTGGGAGATCTAACACTTGAGCCTGGCCCTGGCCTGTTCCTACCCTGAGTATTTACGGAGTCTCTCCTGTGTGCTGTCTTGGCACTGGGACCAGCATGAATAGGGCATGCAAGGTCCCTACACCACATCCCAAATTAGGAAACTCATGCACCAGGTGGGATATGGACAATAAAGTAAAAATAAAGGAGTCACATGCTATGTCAGGCGGCTCTAAACGCAAAGAAGAAAAACAAAGCAAAGAAAGGAGATGGACCATGATGAGGGTGTTTAGGGGAGGTCTGTTTTGAGAAGGTGACTCTGAACAAAAGGAGGCATGGAGAGCGAGAGACTCTGGGCAGAGAAGCCTGCAGGTGCAAATGCAAAGTGCAAAGGGGGGAGAAGGGGACTTGTACTTTTGAGAAATTTAAAGAAGAAGCCAGCATGGGAGGTGCAGAATGAGCCAGGGAGGAAGGGGAGACAAGGCCAGAGAGGGAGGCTGTAGAGGGCCTACAGGCTTCAGAGCAAAGCATTGGGCTGTTATGCTGAGTGGAAATGCACTGCAGGTCCTTCGGGGGAGAGAGAGAGAGAGACAGAGAGAGAGGAAGGGAACAGGACAGGATGTGACCTACAGAGGACAGGCCAGGCAGCAAGAGTCACAAGGGCAGCTCGTGCAAGGACTGGCAGTGATCTGGGTCATTACCAGGTGAGAGTGAGTACTTTGCAGGTAAAGCCAGCAAGACCAGATGGGATGGGCCAAGATACATGCCAAGACTCTAGAGCTAATAATCCAAGAGGAATCCCACCTCCTCGGCCTTCCATGGCTCCCAGTCACTCCAGGGAACCGTGTGCGTCCTTCAGCCTGGCAGGGGAGTTCCTCCGGCCTGACTTTCCCTTCTGCTACTTCCTAATGGGTGTGCCCTACTCTAACGACAGGGATCCATAACAGCTCTGAACACAGCCTGTGGCCCTTGCCTTGTGTTCTCGCAGAGGTAAACGGCCAACTACCAGTTTCTGGGCCCCATTCCTTCCACGCAGGAAACAAACCCCTCCCGTGCAGGAGGCCTTGCACTGTTACAAAATGACCAAGCTGGAAACCAAAACTGAGTGCCTCCAAACAAATGATTGGATAAGGAGACCCTGTCCCTGCTGGGTACCTAGAATCTAACAATACTCAAAAGGTCTCCTTGGTGAGAGATTTGGGTCAAAGTGAAGAATGGATCTATTTCTCCCCAATGTGACGTTGGTACAAGAGAGACGGTGCTGGGACTGGATGCAGTGCCGATGGTGGACGGGGTCAGGTGGGACAAGAGAAACACTAGATTATCACGCATTTGATTGTTCGTTATTCAGTAAATGCTTATGGCAACACTGAGTTGTGTGCTGAGGGTACAAGGAAAAAAACACACAGTGCTCCCAACGACTGTACACCATGGTGAGGGAAAGGCTGCTGGAAACCAGGAGCGTGTAGTTAGGAAAGGCATGACCGGTAGGTAAAGAGGGGAAGGGAACTGGCCCTGGTGGGAAGCGATGCAGGGTAGGTGTCTGCGCTGCCGGCCGGCAAAAGAGTAAAAGTTTGCCAAGAGGACAGGCAGTGGAAAAAAGGAAGGAGAACTCCCAGCAGGAAGAAAGGCAGATGCAAAGGTCCAGAATCAAGAGCGAACATGCCATTTACACACAGACACTCTTCATCAGGTCTTGAAAACAAGCTGGGAAGGAGCAATGCTATACTTACGACTGCAAACCCTTCCATGGTTTACTCCTTCAAGAACAAGTGTCTGAACCTTTATCTCAGTAGACGCCTGTTCATAAACCCCACATTCCACTGTTCCTATACATTATGTACGTGACACAAGGTAAACAAAAACTAAAAACAGAAATTACCAGAAGACATGGCTGACTCCAGCCTGGGGCAGGGCAGGTGTGAGCTTGGGAAGTGGTTCCAGAGAGAGAGGAAGCAGCAGAGGGCAAGGGGATTGTGTCAAAAGGACAAAAGAGACCATCTGAAGGGGCTCATGTGGACCAAACTGGGGACAATTCTGGCATCAGGAGACAGGAAGCTGTGAATGATCAGCAGACATAACCAGAGTGGGAATTAAAAGCGAAGGGACCCATGAGGTATGAAGGGACATGCGAGAGACCGTGGGGCCAGCGGCACGCCAGAAAGAGCACGGAAGCTTCGCCTTCCGCATCTCCTCCATCTGGCCCCTGCTGAGTTCTCTCTCCGTTTACAGTAAACCATGGATCTAGCAAGAAAACAGGTTTCCTGTGTTCTGTGAGCTGCTGGAACAAATTAACTGAACCTGAGGAGAAGGTCATGGGAACCCTTGATTCATGGCTGACAGGTCAGAAGCACAGGTGACAAGGTGGGCTTGCTGCTAGTGTGCGAAGGGGGTGGGGGTGTCTGGTGGGATTGAGCCATTAGCCTGTAGTATGTGGTTCTGTCTCCAGAGAGTGTCAGAATGGAGTCAAATCGCAAGACACCCAGCTGGTGTCAGAGAGACTTTTGGTGTAGGGAAAACATTTGGTCACCAAGTCTGTCAGAGTAGTGTGAAGGAGACAGACACGGGTGAGTTTTTACTTACACAAACCCACCTTCCATGTGAAAGCATTTTATAAGCACCTTCAAAGAGTCCTTGATCAGGGTAAAAGTAAAAAGGAACAGGGTATGTTGACCCAAGTAAGATAAAGAAATAACGGAGTAGAACCCACATTCCTAGGGTGGTTATTTAGAGCCATTGAGTGACAAAGTCAGCTCTGCAGGGCCCCCACCTGCAGGACTGCAAGAGGCTGCGGGGGCTCCAAGGGCTACCTGCATGGCTGGGTCATCAACCGACCCATCACGTGTTAACCACTCTTGCCAGCAGAGGGAGCAGAGGAGGATTCCGAGCTGCTCCTCCGTGGCTAGAATGGAAACCATCCGGGGTGCCCTGGGTTTGCGTGCTGGGGTCCCTGAGCAGGTCCCAGGCATAGCTGGGCGGTGGGGCTCTCACTCTCAAAACACTTGATAGATGTCGTCATCACATAAACTACCATGCCCCTCGCTTTAAATTGGCTTTGACATTTCAACAGCAGACTCCTAAAACCAGGAGAGACTTCTTCCTCAACACAGACGAAGAGGAGATACATTTTTTCCTTGAATAGAAATGAGACAAAACAAAAACCAAAAGCAAGACTATGAGATGGAAGTGCAAATATTAAACGACATATTCTGTGAGAGCCACAGGTGTAAGCTGCGGGACATGGAAGTTTTCTACAAAAGTGGATGTCACTAAAGATGGATACAGAGAGGATGAGAAAAGCTCAGAAACAGATGTGATACTCAGAGAGCCAGACAAAGCTCTACTGGGACAGAAGACATTTTAAAATCATATGGAGTGTGATTTACGACCATGGAGTAAAATGACCGTGGGAAATGCATACATACATGACATGCACACCTCCGGCCAATCCCCTTCACAGTATTTGTCAAGGCTCGGACACTCCAGCCACGGAAACCAGACACTTGGTGGGTAGGGTCACTTACTTTTTGGCAAATCTCCAGTGCTGGAGGCTGAAACCGTCCGGCTTCTGTCATGGGATGGACTGCTTTCCTCAGGCTCGGTAAGCGGGGATCCCTCGGAAAGTGCAGAACCACAAGCCACAGGTTCTAGGGGCCCGGAGAACAACGATGTGGAAAACTCTGGAAACTGGGACTCAGGAATTTTATGTCGTCCGTTTGGCAATTCACCATTGAATTGTTCATAGGAGCTGCTATATGTGTAATCACTTTCTGCATTTGGCTCATCAAGGTTATATTCCTCAGGATTGGGGCAGTCTTCCTCATCGTCATCTTCATCATCCAGCTGCTGTTCCAGTAGGAAGGGGCCGTTCTCAATATGGCCATTGGTTCTGGGAGACTCTATCCATGCAGGGTCTGTGCTTGTCAGTTCCGGTTCCACATCATCTTCATCCTTTTCAGTGTTCTCTTTCTCAGTGTCTTCTTTCTCTTCCTGGTCCTCAGCCTCGCCTTAAAAAGTTGATGGGTTGAGAATCAGAACGTGTTACTCTCCTTAACACAGTGGCACTAGGTACTTATTTCCTCCAAGAGGAGACAATTTTGAATGTTCTTACTTTTTTGTCCCCCCCCCAAGTAAGCTCTACATCCACAATGGGGCTCGAACTTGTGACCCTCGAAGGTTGAGAGTCACGTGGTCCACTGACTGAACCCCCTGAATGTGTATAGTTTATGTATTACACAGCAAAATACCTCTTGGCTCTCAGGATAAACTCTTAGGTTTTCTTAATCTTATTTTTCATTTAGTAAATAAATGGCTTACTCTTATTAGAAGAAGTTAGATTTTGGGGGAAAAAGGACTAATTCCACTTCTACCCTCTCTCCTACAATCTTCAGAAAATGTGGGTATGTTGCAGTGAGGGTAAAGGTTAATTACAAAACAAAGAACATTCGTTAGCATGCTCAAGATGTGGTGTTAGGTAGACATTTTCCATTTTAAAAAAACTATTATGAAATACTAACATATTTCTGGCATTCATTTTACAAATAAAGTGGCAGACGGTTTCCCATATTCCCCAATCAGGAGATCGAAAGACTCATTCTCACGTGTGAAGCAGCGACACCCAAGTCCACCCGAGTGGGGACCTGGTGGGTGCCCCATAATGAGGCATGAGGACCCCGTGCAGACTGACCCTTGTCATTCGCAGGCTCGCCCTGGGCTGCATCCTCTAACCCGGAAGTCTTGAGCTTCCCCTCTGGGTGGTACTCCTCATCTTGTTCGTTGGAAGGTACAGTGGATGAGATGTTTTCTTCTATGATTTTCCTTTCAGCTTCTCGCTCCAACTCTTCTATTTCCTGCAGGCGCTTTTCCAGCAACTCAGCCTGCCTTTTCTGCTTCTTTTTCAGTTTTTTCTTCTTGTTCTTAGATATTTTTCCTATCTACAACATGTTAAGAAAACAACACAGGTCAGTGTGCTTCTTTTGAAAGCACTATGAAAGAGTGCAAGTGGCAAACCCCAACCAATCCTGTTTTTTTAGGTCTGAGTTACTCATTAAAACCAAATGCCCATACAGGCGATCCAACCTGGTGGGTGGGATCGTGGTAAAACTGGAAAAAAGAAACCAGTGACATCCAACATCATGGAAGGGGACTGCCAGTAGGCCCTGTCCTCAGAGGGATGTGGCTCCGATCCAGGAAGTCTGTTTCATTTAAACGCTGAGCAGAGTGTACTACACAAAGATACTCTGGCCTTTCAACCAGCAGCACCCCTAGCAAGTTTTATTTGCTGCTGCCGTAAACAAGCTGACGACCTCCCCCGTCTTTCCTGTCTCGCCCAACTCTGCCCGAAAAGGAGGCCCTGCCGAAAGAGGTGTGTTTCAGTCACTGTTGGTGAACAGCACTGTTTGTGTTTGGGTCTCACACACCGAGCTGTTGTTATCAACAGCCGAGACTGTAGAAACTGTCAGAAACGAGCATATGAAGTAAAGGAAAAAAAAAGAAAAAGCCACAGTTTCAGTCTGCGACTTGATAAGTGCTGGCAATGACAGCCTCCGTCTCTCCACGGAATCAATAATCAAAACAAGCTGCTCGAGCCACAGCAGGGCCACCGGCGCGGACAGGGCCCCGCGGCGAGCCAGGTGGCCTCATCGCTACAACTGCCGCCTGCACTGGGACTTCCATTCCCAAGCGAGGGCTCCTGGCAGCACCCTCTGGTTCTCAGCATTTCCTTTCAAGAGCTTCTGGGTTCGTAAAGCGCTTTTAGGATTTGCACATGACTCATCAACTGAAAACATATACGCTCTATCCTCTACTGGAACTGAACGGGCTTAGGGACACTCACACTGGAGCAAGACTGAATTCCAAGCAGCTTGTCTCATTTGACTGGACCACAAGATACACAGTGCTCTTTTATACTTAACTACCGGCGGGAGAACACATTAGAATACAAGCTTCAGGAAAACAGGGATCTTGGAAGCAAATCAGAAATAATATTAGGCATTTTTGTGATAATTACACTTTCAAACCCGATCTTGACCACGTCTCCTTTCATCAGACTCCGCCAACAGCACCCCAGAAAGTGAGCGCTCAGGGAAAATGAAGATCAAAGGTGGAAGAGCTCTAACTACCTCAACTCTAAGAATCCCTTCAACTTGTCCAAGCGGCACGTCATCTATTCAAGGATACACAGCATTTGTAAACATGCCCACCCTTTACCTTAACATGTGTTAAACACCTACAGGTGAGAAGGGAATAAAGAAAGGTACGATCCAATCCCCAAACAACCTTAAATGAAAATCGTTGCGAAAACCAGCAGAAACTAATGTTCCAACTTGAAAAGCTCAATAAGGAAGAGCTGCTTTGAAGAGGAAAGTGAGGGGCGCCTGGCTGGCTCAGTTGGTTAAGTGTCCAACTTTAGCTCAGGTCATGATCTCATGATTCGTGGGTTCGAGCCCCGTGTCGGACTCTGTGCTAACAGCTCAGAGCCTGGAGTGTGCTTTGGATTCTGTGTCTCCCTCTTTCTCTGCCCCTCCCCTGCTTGTTCTTTGTCACTGTCTCTCAAAAATAAATAAATGTTAAAAAACTTATTTAAAAGACTTAAAAAATTTTTTTAAAAATCCAAGAAGGTGAGTAGAAGTGTGTGTGAAATAAGTACTTACAGGTTTTTGCTGTGGAGCCGTACTCACTAAAATGAAATGAAACAAAATGAATGTTTAGAGGAAAATAGACATATCTTTCAGTAGGTAATTTGAATTGTAAAACGAAGTAATTATTGCCTTTTAATGGCTATTCAGCTGGAAAATTCTTCCACATCACAGCTCCTTAATCATACAGATCTAAACAAAGTTTTTCCAACTCCAATGAATGACTAGCTCTTAAAAGGCACAGCAGTGGTGGTTCATATGGAGTCATTTCTCTTATTTATCTAAAATTAAATGCCCATTTATTTAAAAAACCGTCAAACATAAAGCACTGATAAGAAAATGGAGAAGAGTTAAAAAATGTCACACGGTCATCTAACTAAATTTGTTCTATAGACAATGAAATGAACAATTTAGATAAGAGGATGTACATCTGTTTGACAACTAGTTGGCAAGTGTATACAGCTGAAATAAATCAAATACTGCAGCACAGACTCCAGAAATCACATGACCACCTCTGCCAGCAGCCACAGCCTGACAGACTCTGGTTCTATGATCTTAAAAACACACCCTAATGGTAGAAGACCAGCCTAGGAGGTGATGCACCTCCCAGAGGCCCGGGAGACACAGGACATTATCCCTCAGTCAGCATGCTCGCCTGGCAAGGCGCTAGGGCGTAGATAACATGCTGAAAGTAGTCAACACTTTGCTGCAGCCCCTGTGAAAACCTGACGTATAACTATATGTGCCAATACTCAAGACATTTGGTCTTCTCCCACACTAGGGTCTTATTTCTAACAGACTCCAAAGCTAGACCCAGGTTGATGTAGACTAACTGGAGACGGGGAAGCATCCTAATAAACCTGCAACTGGAAAAAAATTCTGGTGACAACAGATTGGCTGCAAGTAATCCATGACTGTATACTCCTCTGCAGAGAAGTGTACAGCATAAGAAAATGTTCAAGCATGGGTGAGGCAGCACTTAAGCTTTCAAATGATATTTGAAGGGAGGACGGAGTTAGGTGTGTTATAGCACAATTTAATTGGGGCACCGTCCTTTTCAAGAAAACGGTCTTACCATTTCTAGCAATCGGGTTCTTACGAAAGTTCCTAGTAGGTACATGCTTGACTCAACTACCTTCAGCATGCGACTCTGCAGGCTCTCAGTGCCTTCAAACAAAATGAAACAAAGCTGGCTCGGCGCCCTCACCTGCAGACCCAGAAGGAGGAGGAGCACCTGCTTTCTGCCACTCTGTGGCCTCAGCTGCCATTCTTCGTACATATGCGTCATCCACACACATCAGGATGTTCTCTGGCTTTATGTCTGTATGAATGATCTTACACTTACTGTGTAGATAATCTAACCCCTGAAGGACCTGGCCAGAGTAAATCAAGAGAAGAAATGGGTTATTAATACCTTTACTGGTCAATATTTACTTGTAAAGTACATAATATAACCACAGGCACAAAGTACAAAAGACACAGAGTATTTAATAAAAATCTCCCTCCTGCCCCCACCCTCAAAGGAGCCCAGACCCCTCCCATAAGCAACCAATGTGTATCATTCTGGAGATAATTTATGCTCACAGAAGTAAATGCATCTATAAATACCCTTTCTTCTAACAACTTTGCGGAGATGGAATTCACATACAATTCACCCTTGAGGTGGACAAGTCAATGGTTTGCAGATGTGCAACCATCACTAGTATGTAAATTACAGCATTTTTATCACTGGAAGAAGAAACATCACACCACTGGCAGTCATTCTTCATCTCTTCCCAGCTCCTCTAGCCTTTGGCAACCACTAATCTATTTTCTATCTCCATATATTTGCTGGTTCTGGACATTTTATATAAACGGAATCATACAAAATGGTCTTTTGTAACGTTATGTTTTAAAAGTCCATCCATGTGTAGCATGTATTAGTACTTTCTTATAATTGTCAAATAAATAATGTTCCACTGGATATGCTATATTTTGTTTAGCAATTCACCTGATGGATACTTGGGTTGTTTCCACATTTTGGCTATTATAAATAACATTGCCATGAACATTCATGCATGAGTTTCTGTGTGGACACATGTTTTCATTTTTCTTGGATATATACCTAGAAGTGTGATTGTTAGGTTTTATGGTGACTCTTTTAATAAACTCCTATGCTGTTTTACTCAGTGGCCACACCATTTCACATTCCCACTAGCAGTGTATGAGGGTTCCAACTTCCTCGTCATGACTTACACATTGCTGTCTTTTGAATTTTAGTCACCCTCAGGGAGTATGGGTGGCTCAGTTGGTTTAAGTGTCCAACTTCAGCTCACGTCATGATCTCACCATTCATGAGTTTGAGCCCTGTGTCAGGCTCTGTGCTGACAGCTCAGATTCTGTGCCTCCTCCTCTCTTTGCCCCTACCCTGTTTGTGCTTTGTTTCCGTCTCTCAAAATTAAACATTGAAAAAAGAATTTTCGTCACCTTACTAGGTGTAAAGTTTGCATCTCACTTATCTGCACTTCCATGATGTCTAATGATGTGCCCACATTTCAATATTGCAGAAAAGGTGTATTACATGTCTTAGTATCTACTAAAAGTGCTGAAACAAAATATCAACAGAAACAAGACTCACAAAATTTAAAGTGCAGTGACCTAAATACAAAGCCATAGTTTTTCTTGAATTATTTCCATCAGAGAGGAATTCTTTCCATAAACAAAAATATTTTTTAAAATATTCCCATTGTGTTCCTATACATTAGAAATTCTATAAGCCCAATACTTATTAGCATTTAATAAATATCACTTTAAATCATTTAGGGGTCTTGTTTACAACAGACAGGAGGTAGGGAAAAAGACAAGAAGATACATAAATATGATCCAATTCTAGTAAGTTCTCAGCAAGAGCCCAATACTTCTGTGTGGCTAAACAACGTTAACAGATGACAGTATTAAGAAATGAGGGGACAGAGGTTTCAAAAGGAAAATGAAAAAACGAAGACCCATCTCTTAAAGAGGATGAAAACCCCTATACTCATCTAACATAACTTTCCCTAGGAAGGATTTTTACGTGACTTCACTGACCAAGCATCAGTCAAACTCCTGGAACAGATCATGTACCTATTCGAGGCGTTTGACAACAGTAATAAACAAAGCCCCGTCTCCATGGGGCTTATAGTCAGAGGGCTTACTGTCTTACGGCAGAAGGAAGAGAGGAGGTGGCCCAAAAGCAACCAAAATGAACCACCGCCATAGCAAACAGTATTTAATGAGCTCCTGACAAGTTCCCAGTAAGTACTGATACAGTAAGACAGATAAAACTAGGATAAGAAAAGGAAAGACACTGTCTTTTTACCTTAAAATTAATATTTAATGTTTGCAATTATACTGTAATTAGAACATTTAAATTTTGTCTGAAATATCAAAGGACCAGTAAGAAAGACTCTTTATACATTTCCATAAAGAATAAGGTTATAATCCTGACAGGAGCACAATCCATTGGGCCTATATGCTATTCACTGACATTCATGCATCTTCATTGTTCAAAATGAAATAATGCAGGGAATTTTAATATTTGAATAACGAGATTCTGAGAAGTACAAGAAATTAATGGACAGGAACAACGATGATTTCTAACCTATGGCGGGCAAATGAGTAAGATTTCTGAGAAACTATAAATAGTTTAAAATCATTCCAACTGAAATTGCATTTCCATTATCAAATATTAACTCATAGTAAAAATGTCTCCATCTCTCCACCTCCATTCCATGCCCAAAGCTCTCCTCTCTCTCCCCGTGAGCTCCTTCATGGCGACCAGGCACTTTCACTGTGTGGGAGGCCGTACAAGAACGAGCTAACACGATCCAGCATCCGAATGTGTCACAGGAGTTCCCAGTGAGCAGGAGAAACTCAAGACGAACAAAGTGTTCTCAGAAAGAACTTAAGGTACCAGATTTTTAAAATATTTGCAAGTGCACTCCATTGGGTTACCTTTCTTTAAGAAGCACAGCTTATAAGGTCTGACAATGACATGGGGAAATGCTTGATCACTGGGACAAATTAACTAATATAAATCTTAAAGGAAGTAGTTAAGGGACACAGTAAGTACGGTGGTAAAACATGACTATGGGACTCACGCCAGTTCTACACTGCTGCCAGAACATTCTCTCAGTGGGCAAAGTACTTAACCTGATCATTCTCTCACTGGGCAGAGTACTTAACCAGATCACTCTCTTGCTGGGCAGAATACTTAACTTGATCACTTACTGGACAGAGCACTTAACCTGATCATTCTTTCACTGGGCAAAGTACTTAACCTGATCACTCTCTCACTAGGCAGAGTACTTAACCAGATCATTCTCTCACTGGGCAGAGTACTTACCTAATCATTCTCTCACTGAGCAAACTACTTAAGCTGTCTGAGCTTCTACTTCCGTATTCATAAAAGAAGGGTTGGATATATCTACTAAATAGAAATATAGTAGGAATTGGAAATAATCTATGGAAAAACTACAAAAAAACAGGGTCTAGTTCATAGGAAGCTCAAAATGAAGGATAGACTGGACTAAGTCAGAACACTCGTACTGATACCAAGTACCTATAACTTCATTAAGTCACTAGACTTCTCTGGGTCTCACTTCTCCCTCTTGGAATGTGAATGGACTATACCTGATACGTTCTGTGCTACATACCAGCAATGAAATTGTGGTTTCGTAATTTCCTTAAATTCAGGACAATTTTTTAAAAAGCCTTTAGCTATAGAATGGTGTTTCTGTTTTTAGTGAAGTTTAAAGCAACAAACCACCCCTAAATCACTGAAGTAATGATGGGCAATCTCCTAACCATTTAAGCAGAGCAACTATGACGATGCAGAAAAGAGAGAAAAGCAGTAAATAAACTTCACGCCCATAGACAGATCTCCTCCTGCAAAAGCTGGAAAAAAGGAGTTCAAAGGAGCTTTAGTAATATGCCGCACTTCCTTCACTTGCCAGGCACACTGTATTTGTCTTTCTAGCCTCAAGAAGACAGCCTTCGCCTCATCAGCAGGAAGCAGCAGAGGCTGCAGAGAGATCCTCTGGCTGCCATCTGCTGGAATCTACAGCTGCCTTGAGAGCAGATCAATTCAAGCACAGATGGGCCAGGCACTGGGCAGTGTCTCACGCCTGGAGGAGCCAGATCACAGCCCCAGAAGCAGGGGCCAACCTGAGGCCAGACCCACAGGTAAGGGGCAGCACATCGGTGAAGCAGAGCCCAGGGCTGGGAGCCAGGAGCCCCCAGTTCTGGTTCAAAAACGAATTAGCTATGGCTCAGAGCGAGTCCCCTTTCCTGACCTCAGATTCATCAGTAAAATACGACACTTATCAGACAGTCTCTAAGGCTTCATCTGCACACCTGTGAGGATGGCGAGATCATCCATTACTGGTGTGAACATGAACCTACTCCTTTTTACATGGCTTGGCACAACAGGCCCCACAATCCTACAGATATAAAAGGAGGAGTAAGTTCAGAGTAATGTGGGAACTTCTCTCAGGGCTGTGTCCTTGCTCTGCTCACCACCCAGAGAGCAAAGCTTCCCCCCAAATCCTGAGCACAGAGAAGAGACAGAAGTCTCAGTGGATACTGTCCTCATCTGCTTTGTCCTGGACCAGCCTTCTGCTTCGTGTTCTAGCACACACTACTGAGAATGCAGGAGAAAACCCTGCCGTGGTGCTTCTGAACGCAGTCGGGAATGAAAGAGCAAGCCGGCGTGCCCAGCACAGAGACCACACAGCGCAGAGAGAGCTGGGCATGAGGCCTTCTGCTCTCCAAAGGGAGTGACTGCACCGCCCTTCTGAGTAGATGAGCCAACACTCTGAGCAGAATGCAAGTCGGGACAGAATACGTACTACCACAAGGAAAAACCCAAGAATATAAAAGTGCTTGCCAACTTAAAATTAATCTTCTGTTCTGTAAGTGAACCCTGGCTTAGTGATAATGAATTCACTGATCACAAGGGGCAGCAGAATAAGTGAAATGGCAGAGAGATACTAAGTGTAGAGCAAAGCATCCAGCGATAAGAGGCGAGTCAGCCTGCCCAGAGCCAGGCGCGTCCTACGCCCCAGGGTTCCTGCCCCACACAGCGGGGTTTTGGAAAAGTCCAGCATTTTACAAGTCCCCTTAGATTGATTACCAATTACTTCATAAATAAAATCTAATGGCTATACTTTTAAACAATCTAACTGCCAGCTCTCTTATTGAGGCAAAGAAAACCATTTACTACAAACAGAGATGTGAATGCACACTTTTCAAAACTACACTCTGTAACTTAAATGCTCCCAGATCTTCCTACATAGACACTTTAGAGTACCTTTCAGTTGAAAGAATGGGTTCTGGAATTACACCACCTGCATTCAAATCTTGCCCCCCCTTCCCCGTAACTGTGGGGCTGAGGGAAGATTTTTACCCTCCCTGTGAGGTGCCCTCTGTAGAGTGGGTAACCTCTCTGGCCTCGTCAGGTGTGGTGAGGACTGGGTGGCGTAATGCAAACTCAGTGCTTCAAATAGTGGGCGTCTAAAAGAGCACAGGAACTGCTACTGATGACTATGGTTACAGAAGACAAAAATTATAGTTTAAAAATCCAAAGCTACAACCTGTAACTACTAGTTTTTCCAGTAGAGGAGCAAAGTCACCAAAACCAGGGCCTTGCCCTTACCAAGAAGCCACTTCCTTAGAGGGTTCCTATAAAGGGCAATGAATTAAACCATAAATTTTTAATTTTTTAAATGTTTTATTTATTTTTGAGAGAGAGAGAGAGAGAGAGAGAGAATAAGTAGGGAAGGGTCAGAGAGAGAGGGAGACACAGAATCGGAAGCAGGCTCCAGGCTCTGAGCTAGCTATCAGTACAGAGCCTGACACGGGGCTCGAACCCACAAACTGCATGATCATGACCTGAGCTGAAGTCAGATGCTCAACCGACTAAGCCACCCAGGCGCCCCCATAAAGTTTTAAAAAGTAGAACGTCAGCTACTTTTTCAACACATAAGTCAAAGCCACATTTAAAGAACAGCAACAGCATTTGAAGAAGCCATCACCTGCAGTAGACCTTTACTGCACCACAAATAAACACAGCCACCACTAGCATCCTTTTTCTTCTTCTAGATTCAGAAATGAAAGCGACACATGAAATAGACCTCAATAAAGCTGATTTTAAAAGAAAAAAGACATGAAAGCTGGGGGGCCAACAGACACCCGAGAGGGTCCACACCTGGGCTGAAGTGGTGGCCTGGGGCTATGCAGGGTGCTGCTGACGGCATCCCAGAAGCCACCGGCGTGGCCCTTCTCCAACCCAGCACCAGGTCACTAGGGCTGCATGAGGACAGCTAAGAACTGACCAAAGGACTGGTGACAGTGTATCAGAAGCCCTGAAAAAGCAGATGATTCAACTATGTAATTATTTTTTTTAAATGATAAACAAGTGGTAATTTTTGTCTACAAGCCCATCAAATCAGTGAGCCATTTTATAGAGTCAGAAGAGAAACATATACTTCTTCCTTCATTTAAGAGAAGACAACCAATCAAAACCATTCTTTGACTACCTACTGCATGAAGGAAGCCACAAAGCGACAGAACTCAGGACACACAATGCGTCACTCCGAGCACTCCCAGTGCAGGTGGGGAGACACAGTGGCTACTGCAACGCTGGTCCCCACCCTGGATGCTTTATCCGCAGCCCTTCCATATTAATCTTCACGAAAAAGCCACAAGTCATGTATCATCATCCCCATTTTACAAATGAGAAACAAGCTCACTTGTCATACAAACAGTAAGTGCCAGGGGTGCCTGGGTGGCTCAGTCAGTTAAGCGCCCAACTTCAGCTCAGGTTATGATCTCACAGTTCATGGGTTCAAGCCCTGCATCGGGCTCTGTGCTGAGAGCTCAGAGCTTGGAGCCTGCTTAGGATTCTGTGTTTTTCTCTCTCTACCCCTCCCCTGCTTGTTCTGTGTGTGTCTCTCTCTCAAAAATAAACATTAAAAATTAAAAACACAGTAAGTGCCCAAGTTATAATTAAAAGTGAAGTCTTTTGGCAAGGCACGTGTCCACTGCACTTTCCTCTACTCCAAGTTCTCAACAGGAGAGGATTCAGCCTCCTGGGGGACATGTGACAAAGCACAGAGACATTTTCGATGGTCACATCTGCAACGGTGGTGGCCGATGCAGGCATCTAGCTAGCTAAAAACACCCTACAGTGCACAAGACAGGTCCCCACAACAGAGAATTATCCAGTCCAAACGCCAGCAGTGCCAGGCCTGTCAACCTGTGGCTCATGCTGAGACTGCACGATCATTAGGAAAGGACCCCATGCAGGTCGCAGGCCTCCCGAGCAGGGCAGAAATAGCCTTCTGAACTGGGGTAGTGTAGTGTGGAAAGGCATTGTCACAGAAGCAGGATTTCGGTAGTCTTTAAAAACATGGCCAGAAAAGAAAAGATGGTATTTTGGGGAGCCTAAGACAAAAGACATGATCAAAGATGTGCACTCCAAAAAATGGCAAGGTAAGTACTTTCTCTAAAATGCCTACAAAAAGAAACTGGTAAACATTTCTAAATAAAACTTTCGGTAAGCCAGCACGTATTTATATAATGCTGGGGCATCTCTGACTATTCGTAAGAGACCGGTAACTTGGTGGACTCTAGGAGAGAAACTGGGTATCTGAAGATCACACATTTTAGAGCACTCACAGGTCTTATCTATTTTCTTTAAAAGATTAATTAAGGGGGGAAAAAATCACCTACCAGGGGACAAAAGCTGAATCAGGGTTTGCAAGAGGAAGTATGGGCTGATAGCAGATGGCAGAAAACCTTAAATCGGTTCACAGGAATAACAGTGATTTAACTTTTATTGGACATTAGGCCAGGTACAATTCCTTCCAACAGTATATATGCCACCGGGCAAAATGATAAACACAACACCTTCAGAATCAGACCACCTGGGTACGAATTCCTGTTCCACAGCTTACTACTTTTTAAGTTAATTCCTAACTACGGGTAAGTTACTTAGCTTCTCAATGCCTCAGTTCCTCTCGCATAAAAGCAGAAGAATAAAAAATACCGATTTTACAGAGTTACTGTGAATGTTCAATGAATGAAAATTTGCAAAGTACGTACAACTATGCCTGGCGCATACTAAGCTCTGAATAAACATCTGGGCGGCTCAGGTGGGTAAGCATCTGACTCTTGGTTTTGGTTCAGGTGGGTAAGCATCTGACTCTTGGGCTTACCCACCTGGGCGGCTCAGGTGGGTAAGCATCTGACTCTTGGTTTTGGTTCAGGTCACAGTCACACCATTTGTGAGTTCAAGCCCTACATCAGGCTTGCACAGACAGCGCAGAGGCCGCTTGGGATTCTCTCTCTCTCGCTTCCTGCCCTGCCTCGACTCACACTCTCTCTCACTCTCTCCAGCACATTCTCAGCATGAGTAAATAAACTTCAAAAAAACTGTAATGATCAATAATAGTATCCCTTTACGTTGTAACAATAACTAGCAAGGAAGGTACCATTATTTTTCTCTCTTCATTCATGATGAAACTGTGGCTTATGGAGGTTAAGGAACTGAGCTGAGGTCCCTTCGCTAGAGAAGGGCACATCTGACACCAAAACCCAAGCTCTTTATCACCCCACGTGTTGCTTCCTGAGTGTGAACAAGGAGCAACACTGTGTTTAGACAACAGGCACCGGAAAGCTACTGAAGACTTCTAAACAGGAAATGTGAATTACTGAAGCAAAGCTTCATTTTGGAAGGTAACTGCCAAGGGAAAGGAGAAAAACCTGGAATAGGGAAGTGGAACAGGATGGGCAGCCTCTGGGAGAGGAGAGGGAAGCCTGTGTAAAGGTGCCAGCTGGAGGTAATAAGGGTCTGAATTAAGGATGGTGGTGCTGGAAGCAGAAAGATCAGGAGGAAAAGACACGACACAGGAGGGATCAATGGCTAGGTGACGAGTGAAGCATGGCAAGTGACAGATGACAAGGGTGACTCAAACAGGGCCAACCACGCCTGACTGAAGGCAAAGGAAGGCCACACACTGAAAGAGTATTAGAATGCTGGTCTGGTTCTGGGAAACAAAGTAACAGTGAGATTTATTAATAAAGGATTAAAATACTGAATCCATAAACTGAATCAAAGGGAATAAAGGGAAGTTCAGATATAGAAATTACTAACTGGGATATATATCAATTTACTGCTTTGAAAGTTACAAATTTAGGGGAGGAAATCCAGAATCCATAATATTTTTCTTAAATAAAATTAAAGGTGGGGACACACTATAAACAGAACTTCTAATACCGCCTACAGTAACTAAGGACAGAAAATGAAATTTCATCTGGAATTTGTTCTAGGCCAATGAAACACTCTTAAAAGTTCTTAGTCTCCGAAGCACAGTGTCTGTGAATCCCACCGAGGATAACACATTCATTAAAATCATTTCTACCCACTAAACCTCCACTAAACCCCAAGAATTTCATCTTTAGATTTGCAAACTCTTTCACTTGCTATGAAAGGCTACATTTTGTTTCCCCTTTCTGGAATACAAAATAAATACCAATGGTTCATATGGAAGTCTCCTTCCTTCAGTGCCCAGCCTTAGTTGTGACATGGTGACTGACCTATCAGTCACAATGGCAAGTGTGCAGACATCTTTCAAAGTACAGAGTTCAAGGGAAAGACAGAACCTACGTGAAATACATGCAAGGTGGTATTTCCCAAATTATTTACCTTTTGTTAGAATATGTAAATCTTAACATTTTCAGGATACAGAGATAATGAATTTTTTCAGAGTTTTAACAAGATGATATTTTTAGAGTTGCCACCAAAAGTTATAAAAACTGAAGTATTATTTAGGGATTGATAAACTCCAATTAACATTAATCACTCCCCACTATGACAACATTAAAGAAAAACTTCTTCATTTGAGCTCTTAACCATGTCAAAATAGTAACCTAAAATGCTACTGTGTAACATCTAAAAGGGAACCGATAGTATTAAACAAAAGCTAGCCACGTCTGTACCAGGCATGTCCGTTTACCTAACAGCATACCAAGTACAAGCACAGCACTCCACCGTTTCAGCCAAGGCAGAGAGCCCTTCTCGCTCTAGCCCCTCTTCCTGTGGAACAGCTGTAATGTCAGAAGACAAGGTGCCCGTGTGCAGTACAAAGAGACAAAGATAAATGATGAACCCTTGGGCTGACGCAACAATGCTACGTCTACACACATTCAAAACCAAAATCCAGGATGCTTTCATGAAACAAGCTTCAGATCTTTATAAAATGGGTTTAAAAACCTACTCATCTGGATATGTGCAAATACTATCTATACTACCACCGTAAGGAAGGTTCTCTTGTAGGCATTCATCTCTTGAATTCACAATTCTTTAATCATAAATCATGCCCTGAGTCTTTTCCTATGTAAGAATTCTGAACTGAGGCCTATATTTCAGGCCTGGAAACCCCCGAGCAGGCCTAGCTCAAGCTCTCAGCCTTGGGGCCCCTGATGGGCCCCAAATCACCTAATCCTTTGCTCAAGCAAACCAAGCAATCCCCTTGATACACTACTTCCTTTGCAGAATTATCCTCAGCAATTATCCATGACCTCAGAACAGGTAATTCAGAGTAAGTCATATCTGCAACTTTCCTAATTTAGACTAGCAGGGCAACAAAGAGCACAGACAACAAATTCTACACAGAAAACAGAATCTGGTAAATATTTCTCATTAGGAGATCTTTGGTATGTGTATACTTTCATTCTAGAAATACTTGTAGGAACATCATCCCCACACCAGACCCTAATCAGAGGTTTTCTCTTGTCAAGGCAATTGAACAAAGTACAAATCTAATGCAATACTCCCTATACAACTTAAACATGCCTTACATTATCTTCAATCTAGACTCCATCCCAAGATCTGTAGAAATAGTAAATGAACGCAAACTATCTATTTCTCCTGAACTATTATCTAAGGAACTAACTGGGATATTTTGTAGTAATGACACTAGATAAAACAATCTCTTAGTATACCATACCATTTATGTTAAATAAAAGATCAATATACCAAAAGAAATGCATGCCTGACATTTACAAACTGCTCTCTTTATAAGACAGGATGGCATATCATTAGATAAATATAGAATTGACATAACAAGTTCAAAATGTTATGCACTATAATATACATGTATATATGTGCAAAGTTACATATATACATATATGTATATATGTAAAAATGATTTATATATTTGTGTGTGTGTGTGTGTGTGTCTGGTGCACACGTGTATGTTAAGCATGTTTTTAAGAATAGGAATCTGCGTTGAAAGGCTAGCCAGTTAGGTAATGAAGGGCGGGGGATGGCCTCATGCCCTCACCTGTCGAATGATACTCTTCACACAACGTACTGGAAGGCCTTGGTAGTTGGACTTGATGATCCACTTGAGGAGATGGTGGCCAAGCACTTCGAAGACCATGCAGACATCTGGGACACGGTTAAGGACCATCTGCGGATACATTTCCTGGAGTGATGCAATTACTCAAAGCAGCATCGCTGTAGCACTTGACATTTCTCTTTATGAAATGCAACACTGCTAGTTATCAATAATACCACAAGTGGTCACTTGCTGTTTCTCACCTAAATGAAGAGATCTAACGTGACTAGGTACTCATAACCTATGTTACTCAGTGCACGCTCGTCACATTAAAACAACATGCTTACTGCCACGTGCAGAAGTGAACACAGCGAACCCAGGAGCCAGAAGAGCTCTTCAACGTCACAGGGTGCAAGGTCTCCCAGCCACGGCTCAACCCCACACCTCCCTGTGCTCTCACTCATTTTAACATCCTCCGTCCTGATAATCAGCCTTAGTGCAGTGAGTCAGGCTGAAACCTCATAAAAACTGATAAGAGGAAAACAACAACAAAAATGTCTTAAGTATCCTCCCTGCCTGCCTAAGTTTCCATTCTATTAAACACTTTATAAAATAGAAATTTAGAAAACACAATGAAGACATTTAATTCTCTCCTTCAATAGTATCTTTCACTGCAGAACTAGATCAACTTTATACTACAGGCACCTTTCAATAACATGAGATGACACTATAAGACACGGCACTAAGACCCACCTATAATAATGAAATCTCAGGAATCTGGGTGGGTTCTTCCCCCCAGTAGAAATTCTAGTCAATCACGGACTCTCCAGAACTATGATCCACCAGAGTCCATCATACAAATATATTCATATCATTCATACAGGAAAACTTCAAATGGCTCTGAAAACCTTTGAGAATATACTGTTCCTCCCTGCAAGCCGACAGACAGGTTACTGAGGCAGGTTAGTTGATTTAGTATTTTCTACAATACCTGGATCTACTACTACTCACATTATCACAGTATCTGTCGCTTTAAGTATTTTTTGTAATATTTCTACAGTGTTGGAGAACAGTACAGATTTATGCACAGATAATCTAAAGCCAGAAGCTTTATTTCCCAACTCAGTATAAAAAATGGCAAATGAAGGACTAAAGTTAGTAAAAGACACAGAGCCAAAGGCCAAGATTTCTAAGCACTGACCAAGTGGGACTATAATGGTTTCTTAGCAGTTTATTTAAAGGTAAAAATAGCCACTGGAATATATATTTACCCATAAATCAGGTGGTTTCTCCAAAGAAACCCTGTCAGCTATCCTGGCGAACTGCCTTGTAGAACTGATATAGGAGGAGGGGCTGCCATGCCTACTCAGTTGGGGACAGGGCAGAGGACCAGCTCTATCTACCAAGAAGGGGAAAATGCACGCAGCAGCTAGCAGAAATGATCTTGAGGCAAGGGCAAGGTGACACCAGCAGGCAATGGCACTTCCTAGTACCCTCGAGTCCAATCTCTAGAGGAAATACAGACTCTCTTTCAAACATGTAGGGAGTACTCCCCTAGAAGATGAAGGCTTAGGAGATGCAGAAACAGGATGTCCATCTGGCCTGGGGGGTGGCTTTGTCCTCAGGGTTCTGGAGCCTGAGCAGGTCAAATATCAAAATCTGTCCCAAACATGATATAAAGGAAGGAGCAAAAAAAGATCAATGAAGAGAAGACCCTGGCTCTTGACACACCTGATCTTTTGCTCCTTGTAATCTGTAAAGATGACTGTGGCTAATCTTTCTCTGCCGTCTACTTACACAACTGTAAGGCACTGCCTAGCTTGATACTGAAGGTAGAACCCAGGGCTTAGACAAGAAGAATGTTACAGAGCTGTATGTACAAGAAGCATGCTGAATAGTTGTACGGCCCCAGAGAGATTACCCAAGACACTGTAACAGACTGGCAGGAATTGGGGAATATTTCTGCATACTATTTTACAACACTCGGTGATCATACTAGAGGCATTATATGGACAATGATACAGCAAAGAGAAGCTTAAATGAGCTTGAAATATTGCCATATTTTAAAAATAAAAACTATAGTATAATTTAGCCACTATGAAGCAGAAGAATTATCAATAAGGATACGTATTCCATTCATGCCTGAAATCTTGAAGTCATCGATTAACTGTACTACCATGTCTTTATTTGGGTCAGTGGGATCACTTTCTCGAACCTATGGAAAGAAAAATGAATTCAAGAACAGAAGCATTTAAAGCTGAAAGTCATTCCCATGATACCAACCAAAAATATCTTAGTAAAAGTAATATTTTTAAAAATAAATGACTTAGTATTTGCATTTATAAAAAATAAATTCAGTCTTAATTTAGTAAAACCTAAAGAAAATCCTCTATAAAAATAGAAGTCATTAATTTTTCTTACGTTATTCACATTTCTGTAGTACTTACACATTTGAGTAATTTTATTTCATCCAAGGCTGTCTCTGTGTAATGCTGGGCACTTTTTACAACTTTCATTGCAACAAATCTCTTCCCCCTTTAACAAGAATAAGGTAGACTGGTAAAACGTCAGAGTTCATCATGGAGAGTATGTGTTACTCTGTTAACATTTCTGTTTTAGTCCACACATACCCCAGATGTACATATGTACTGGGTAGGAGGGCAGGTTCATACTACAGGATCATGACTTTAAAAAGGCAGAAACCACTGATTTAAAGGCTTACACAGTACTATTTTACACTTGAATATCTTTCTAATACACATGAATTACTAGAAGAACAGTAAGTCTGATGTAAAGCAGTATTACTGAAAAAGCTGCAGATATAAAAGCAGAAGGAAGTTAATATGTTAAGACGACCGACAAGAGAACTTCAGACTGTGGGGGCCAATGTCTAGCTGGGTGGGGCAGGCCTGTGCTACACCCTCTCAGGCCACCACAGAAACACCTCAGCCACCCCATCTTACAAAGGTTGAGCTGGACCAGAAACGAAATGCACGGGTGAGAAAGAACACTTACTGCATATCCCAGCACAGCCAGACCGTTGAGAAGTGTCCCCATCCCAGCTTCCTAATGACGTGGTAGCGGCCATTGAAGAGGTCTCCAATTTTCACCGGATGGTAGCCACCTTTTATTTAAAAAAAATTTTTTTTTAATTTCAGAGAAATAGCAATAACTTTTCTTCACTTTCATTTTTTAAGTGTTTACTTATATTTAAGAGAGAGAGAGCATGAGCATGAGCAGGGGAGGGGCAGAGAGACAGAGACAGAATCTGAAGCAGGCTCCAGGCTCCAAGCTGAGAGCTGTCAGGACAGAGCCTGACAGGGGGCTCAAACACACAAACCATGAGATCATGACCTGAGCCAAAGTAGGATGCTCAACTGACTGAGCCACCCAGGCACGCCAAGATTTCATTTATTTTTAAGTAATCTCTACACTTTGTGGGGCCTGAACTTTCAACCCTGAGATCAAGAGTCACATGTTCTACCAACTGTGCCTGACCCAGACACCCTCTTTTGTCAGTTCTTGATACCATTTAAGAAAGCTCCACATAATAAAATCAGATCAAAATATGTTTAATAATACAACATACTCTCAAAAATATCTTTCATCGAGAGAAAAATGTCCTCTGCCTTTCTACTAAGCTTTTTGTTTGTTTAGATTTAACTTGGAAAGTAAACAAACCATCCAGCACTCCATTACAAGAGTTTCAGATTTATTCATGATTATTTAAAAAAATTTTTTTTAAAGTTTATTTTTGAGAGAGGGGCAGAGAGAGAGGGAGGGAGACACAGAATCCAAAGCAGGATCCAGACTCTGAGCTGCCAGCACTGAGCTTAATGTTGGGCACAAATTCATGAACCGCAAGATCATGACCCGAGCTGAAGTCAGAGCTCAACTGACTGAGCCACCCAGGCGTCCAAGAATTTCAAATTTGTAATTAAGTCTAGGTGTATGTAATATGCACATGCCAACTTTTGACTTTTCCAAACAACCTCTTCTTCTAAGCAATAAATTCAATGCAAATCTTTTTGGGTCAGTATAACAGAACTCAGCAAAATAAAAGATGTGTACTCTGCATAATTCTGCATACACCAACAATTTACATACAAGCAACATGGAATCACATAATGTACATTTTACCCTCCAAAACAACTTGCTCCTCTCCCCACTCTTCCTCCAACCTCAAACTTCTGCTGAGAAAACAGGCTGGAGAGTGAGAGAGGGCGCCCTGTTAGGGCAGATAGGTGGGAAAGGTAAGGGCGCTCTCACAGATCTCTGGAGTAAAATCCCCTCACTTTGCATGTGTGAGTAGAATAAGCAGACTACAAAGTAGCCTGTATAAATATGATACTGTTTTTGTGGACTACACAAGAAAAAAATCTAGGAGGATAAGATGTTAGCAACAAAGATCTCTGGGTGTAAAGTTACTTTTATTCTTTTTATCTTTGTTTCTTACTGAAACAAAATACTCTCCTTTTTATTCTTTTAACATCTGCCTTTTTATTGCAAACCTGTTATTTCTCATTTTTTAAATCTGCAGAATTCTTACAAATCACTCAAGAAAGACATGAATGGTTCCCACCTAGTATTCAGAGGCTTGAAGCAGGTGCAGGAAGTATCTAAGCCACATCTTTTAATACACCTGAGTATCTTTCAGAGGACTAGGAGGAAACTTCAAGAAATACTATGAATGTTTATGAATATTTAAATGGTTACTTAACAGAAGTAGTGAAACAGAAATGTAATGAGACACTGCGTTGCCAAGATTCTTACTCTCTTACCAGTACACCTGCATTTCTCATATTTTAACATCAAAGTCTTTAACAATGTTTTGGGTAAAAGATCTGAACTAAAAGATAATAAATGAAGAATAAAATACAGCAAATTATTAAATGGATGGATGAGTGCTGACTAAACCCATTATGCTAATCCTTTCACAATATACATATATATATCAAGTCATTATGCTGTACACCTTAAGTTTATACAGTGCTATATTATCAAATACATCTCAATAAAACTGGAAAAATGGCTTATTACTATCTTAGAAGGTTAAACTAAAATTGAAGTGGGCTCTGAGTTTACAATACAGTTGTAAACAATTAAAATTAACAGAAGAAAGGAGGAGAAAAAACCTGTAATTTACCCAGTACAAATTAGGGGCATTGTACTAGGCACTTTATTTTCAGAACCACATTCCATGAAAGTAAACATAAATTACAATATGTTCCATAGTGTTCCACAGTGGGATTAGGGAGAAGAAGAGAGGAGAAGTCTGTTTGGGACATGCAAAGTTCAACAATGCAAAGATTTCTTGACCAAAGGGTTTCTAAAAGCCCAAAGTCTTCATGCATGAAGGGACCTGAAAGAGAAGGGAGCTTTCTGCAAATTCCAGACATATTTGCACAGGAAATGATTCCTTCAAAAAGACAAGTCACATTTCACAACACAAAGTATTTTTTTAATTTTTAAAAATTTTTAAATGTCTGTTTATTTATTTATTTATTTTTGAGAGACAGACAGACAGCATGAGCAGGGGAGGGGCAGAGAGAGAGGGGGACACAGAATCCGAAGACAGGCTCCTGCATCTGAGCTACCTGTCAGCACAGAGCCCAACGCTGTGCTCGAACCCATGAACAGTGAGATCATGACCTGAGCTGAAGTCAGACACTTAACTAACTGAGCCACCCAGGCGCCCCAAATGTGTGTTTATTTTTGAGAAAGACAGAGACAAAGACAGAGCATGAGCAAGGGAGGGGCAGAGAGAGAGAAGGAGACACAGAATCCGAAGCAAGCTCCAGGCTCTAAGCTGTAAGCACAGAGCCTGACGTGGGGCTCAACCTCATGAACCCTGAGATCATGACCTGAGCCAACATTGGACACTTAACCAACTGAGCCACCCAAGCGCCCCTCAAGACACAAATAATTTAGGGAACACTGATGTCCCTGTCATTTTTGCAACCACCCCGCCAAGGAGGTGGTATGGTTTCTCTACTGCCGAAGTGGACATAAGTCCCAGACACAGTGCTTAGTAGGTTCTGGGCTGGAAACTGGGTCTGACTCCAAAGTCCATGCTCTGTCTACCAGGAAGAAATGAACTTCATTTTCAACAACTGCAGGACTATTTCCTGGACTTAGTATACAGGAACACTTGATAGCTTAATTAAAAGCTACTGACTACTTAATTGCATATCACTGCCAACATTAAACTCTCTAAGTTTAAAAATAATTTAATTATGCATAAAGAGAAGAAATTGCTATCACTATGCCATGCTGCAGATTTGAATTCTCCAACAGCCCAGAGTGTGTCCACGTGGGCAAGAACAGAGGAGTGCCGTTTCCAAAGTAATCACTGCAGAAGCCAGCTGCTCCTTTTCTCAATGGGACTTTGAAAGTTGAACAAAAGAAATAACTAGTTTAGTCCATTTATCTCAGGAGCCCTCAGATGAGCCAAGAATAATGTACCTAGCAGAGGATTAAAAAAAAAAAGAAAAAAAAAAGATGAAGAAGAAAAAGAAAGAATAACATACCTAAAAACAGACCGACTAAACAAGAGAGGCCAAAGTAATATTTGAATACAAATATAAAAAGTACTAAAATATTTATCCTTTTATTTTTAAAATTTGACATAAATTTCACAATTTCAAGCCTTTATTCTATATATTCTCCTACTCTAACTCCCAGATTGCTACAGAAAACAAGTCTCTTCTGACTATTCTTCAATCTCTTCTCAAAGAAGGGTAAGTAATATGCTGCCAGAAAGGTAAAGCATGAATCCCCAGAGCAGACCACATCAACCTATCCAATACCCACAGCATTAGAGAAAATGGACTCTGCCAAACAATTGTCCAGCTCCCTGAGATCAGCTAACAGTATGCACCCATAATGACCCTTGGCAATGGCCACTCCATGGCTCAGAACACCATCTAGCACACAAGGAATCTTGCGACCAGTCACAGACTAGACAAGAACCTCTCCTACTGCTGCTGAACCACAGGCAGGGCGGGGGTAGACCCTGCTCATGGCATTGGGCAGAGTACCAGAAAGACTCAAGCACTTGACAACTACCATGGCTCTGGGTTTTGGTTGACATATTTGTACTTCACTGTTTGTATTATTTAGTGTAAAAAGCATGCATTTATCACTGAGAAATTTTCCTTTGATTCTTGTCCTCTAGCACACTCACAAAAACTCTAAAGTTCTAGTTGTACTATTAAGGATCTAAAGAAGACAATTCTAAAACTATGCTTCTTAGCTGTTTTGGAATTACTGGCCAAAGATAAAGATTTTCCCTTCTCCCTTTTCCTTGCTGAGCCCAAATTAATCAAGTTGAGTTCATCAAAGGGTCAGAATTCTATCTTACACAATAGTCTGAAAGGATTTTCAGCAAAGTATTTTCTACTGAAGGCACTATTTAGTACTTATTATTTTTTTTATAGGCACTAGTTTCTCAGTACTCTGATGGTGAGGTTTCTCTCTCTAACCAATGAAGGCTTTCAAAAGTCAGAGAAAAAAACCTTGAGAATCACTTCTAACAGTCTTAAAAAAGGAAGAGATGCTAAAAAGAAATCTGTTCACAGAATGATAATATAGACACCTCTGGGGGGGTCACTGAAGATTTCTGTTCCTTTCCTCAAAAGTTAATAGAATAATTAGACAGAAAAGCAGTAAGAATATGGAAGATTTGAATATACCATCAACCAACTTGATATAACCGACATTTATAGAACACTCAACAGCAATTTTTTTTTAATGCATGGAACACATATCAACATAAATTACACACTTGGCATAAAATAAGTTTCAACATAAATTAAAGAAGAAAATCACATAAAGCATGTTCTCAGACCACAACAGAATTAGAAATGAGTAACAGAAAACACCACAAAATTGAGAAACTAACACATTTCAAAATAACCAGATGGGATAAAGAAGAAATCAAAAAGAAATTATGAATTATTCTACACTAAATGAAAGTAAAAACATAAGATCAGAATCTGTGAAATGACACTAAAACATTAAAACTTAAGAGGAATACTTACAGTTCTAAATGCCTATATTAGAAAAGATAAAAGATCTCAAATCATAAGCTGTTTCCACTCTAAGAATAAATACAACCCAAAGTAAGAAGAAAAGAATAAAAATATGAACTATATCAGTGAACTAAGAGGCATAAAAAATAGGTGAAAAAAATGAGTGAAACCAAAAGCTGGCTCTTCTTTGAGAAAATGAGTCAGAAACTAGCTAAGGTGACCAGGGAAAAAAAGAAAGAAATCACAAATTAGCAACCTAAAGTGACATCACTACATATTTTTATAGCTATTAAGAGAGTATTACAATTTTATGCCTATAAATATGAAAACACAGGTGAAATGCACAAATACCATGAAAGACACAAAACGCCCAACCTCCAAGCAAGAAATATATACCTAAGTAGCTTTGTATCCGTTTTCTAAAAATCAATTTGTATTTACTTTTCCATGAAAAAAGTAAATTGGTGAATAATCTTAAATATTTACAGGAAAAATATTAACAATTCTACGCACTTCCTGAAAACAGAAAAGGAGGAAACACCCCCAATCCCATTCTATGAAGCCAGCTTCCAAACCCTGGGAAAGACATTATAAGAAACCTACAGACCAACTTTCCCCATGATGGAGATATAACAATCTAAATGAAATTTTCTCAAATCCAATGAAGCATGTAAAATGGATAATACCCTATGACCAAGTGGGGTTTATTCCAGGAATAAAAACGTAGAAACCATATGATTAGCTCAATAAACAGAAAAAAACGTTTCCTGATATCCAACATGAATTCCTGATCAAAATTCTTGACAAAGCAGGAACAGAAAACCATCTGGAAAACCATGTGGAAAACCTACAGGCAGTATCAGATTTCAAATTGCCAGGAAGTATAAGAGGGGGTTCATTCCTATATTAAAAGGATTGAAAAAGGGGCGCATAGGTGCCTTGGTTAAGTGTCTGATTTCTGCTCAGGTCATGACCTCACGGTTTGTGAGACTGAGCCCACATCGGGCTCCTTGTTGACAGGGCAGAGCTTGCTTGGGCTTCTCTCTCTGTACCCCACCCCTCCTCAAAATAAATAAATAAAGTTAAAAAAAAAAAAGGCTCTTGAATATAATCTCTCCTTATGCCGAATATTCTCTGTAACACTAACGAATGGGAGAGAGCTCTACAGGGAAACTCAGAGCAAAGAAAAATCCGTCAAAAGAGGATTTCTATTTATCTATGACCTAAGGAAGTAACAAAAAAAACTTACTTAAGCATAACATAAGATAAATGCAGAAACAATTTTTGCAGGAGAGCCAGAGATTTAAAAGTATAATACACAGACTGAGAAACCCTGAATATATAAAATATTAATACAAAGTCCAACAAATAATTTTAAGCTCTTGCCTACTGCCAATTACTCATTCAGGTATGTGCTTCAAAAAGGAAGCTGATTTGAATCACACTGATATTTACTACTTATGTGACACTGAGCAAATTACTCTTTTTCTCTGGGTTACTCTTGCCCCTGTGGTCATTCACTCAGAACATGTTAAGTGCCACCTAAGTGCCACCTAAGTGTTTACTATTGTTCTGCCATTAACCAAACCCACTATGACTAATGACACAGATTAATGAGTCAGCAGGCCGGGATTCAGGGTATTGTCTAAAGCTACTTAAGATGATAGAACTGACTGGCCCAACATGTAATTTAATTTCATTAGCATAGCCCACTCAGCAAAAGATTTATGATACTCCAGATTCGATGATGATTTAGAGCTGCCAAATGTCAAAAAGAAACAAACTCTCTTTTTTTTAAGTTTTTATTTATTTTTGAGAGAGAGACAGCATGAGTGGGGGAGGAACAGAGAGAGACATGGAGTCACAAAATCTGAAGCAGGCTCCAGGATCCGAGCTGTCAGCACAGAGCCTGACATAGGGCTCGAACCCAGAAATGGTGAGATCATGACCTGAGACAAAGTCAGATGCTTAAATGACTGAGCCACTCAGGCACCCTGAAACTTATCTTTTTTTTAAGGTTTTAATTCCAATATAGTTAACATACAGTATTCTATTAGTTTCAGGTATACAACACAGTGATTCAACAATTCTATACATTACCCAGTGCTCATCATAATAAGTGTATTCCTTAATCCCCATCACCTACTTCACTCCCCGCACACACACCCCATCTTCATTCTGGTGACCATCAGTTTTTTTCTCTATGGTTAAGAGTCTGTTTTTGGTTTGGACTTCTCTTTTTCCTTTGCTCGTTTGTATCTTAAATTCCACAAATGAATGAAATCATAATGGTGTATGTCTTTGTCTGACTGACTTATTTTGCTTTGCATTATACTCTCTAGCTCCATCCACAATGCTTCAAGTGGCAAGATTTCATTCTTTAAAACAATTTTTTTAATGTTTTTATTTTTTAGAGAGACAGCAAATGGGAGAGGGACAGAGAGAGAGAGAAGGAGAACAGAATCTGAAGCAGGCTCCAGGTTCTGAGCTGTCAGCACAGAGCCCAACGCAGGGCTCAAACTCATGAGCCATAAGGTCATGACCTGAGCTGAAGTCAGAAGCTCGATCGAATAAGCCACCCAGGCACCCCAAGATTTCATTCTTTTTTATGGCTGAGTGATATTTCATTGTATTATATTTACACAACATCTCCTTTATCCATCTACTGATGGACACTGGGCTGGTTCCATGGTTTGTCTATGGGAAATAATCCTGCAAAAAACATACGGGTGTGTGTATCCATTTCAATTAGCATTTTAGTTTTGGGTAAATACCTAGCAGTGCAGTGGCGGCACCAGCTTGGATTCCCCCCAAGAGTGCAAGGGGGGTTCTTTCTTCTCTACATCCTACCAACCACATGTTGTTTCCTGTGTTTTTCAATCCAGTCGTTCTGACAGGTGTGCAGTGATACCTCACTGTGCTTTTGATTTGCATCGCTTTGAAGATGAGTGTCATCGAACACCTTTTTATGTATCTGTTGGCCAGGTAGATGTGTTCTTTGGAGAAATGTCTGTCCATGTCTTCTGCCCATTTTTAAACCGGATTATTTGTTTTTTGGTGTTGTATCAGTTCTTCACATATTTAGGATACTAACCCTTCATCAGTTATGCCGTTTGCAGGTATCTTCAGTAGACTGCCTTTTAGTCTTGTTTCCTTTGCCATGTAGAAGCTTTGTATTTTGATGTAGTCCCAACAGTTCATTTTTGCTTTTATGTCCCTTGCCTCAGGAGGCATATCTAGAAAAATGCTGCTATAGCCAATGTTTAGAGAAATTACTGCCTGTGGTCTCTTCAAGGATTTTTATGGTTTCAGATCTGAATTTAAGTCTCTAATTCATTTTGAGTTTATTTTTGTCTGTGGTGTAACAAAGTGGTCCAGTTTCATTTTTCTGCTGCTGCTCAGCTTTCCTGACATCATTTGTTGAAGAAACTTTCCAATTACATACTCTTTCCTGCTTTCTCAGAAATTGACCATATAATTATGGGTTTATTCCTGGGTTTTCTATTGTTTCATTGATCTGTGTGTCTATTTTTGTGCCAGTACCATGCTGTTTTGATTACTACAGCTTTGTTATATAACTTGAAATCTGGAATTGTATACCTCCAGATTTGCTTTTCTTTTTAAAGCTTGCTTTGGCCATTCAGGGTCTTTTGTGGTCCCATACAAATTTGAGGATTGTTTGTTCTAGTTCTATGAAAAGTGCTGCTGGTATTTTAATAGGGATTGCTTTGGGTTGTATAGACATTTTAACTGTTTTTCTTCAATCCATGAGCATGCTATATCATTCCATTTCTTTCATCAATGTTTGTAGTTTTTAGGGTGCAGGCCTTTCACCTGTTTGGTTAAATTCATTCCTAGGTATTTTATTATTTTTGGTGCCATTGTAAATGGGATTGTCTTCTCAATTTTTCTTTCTGCTGCTTCATTAGCGATGTATAGAAATGCACCAGATTTGTGTGTATGACTTTGTATCCTGCAACTTTAGTGAAATCATTGATCAGTTCTAGCAGTTTTTTGGTGGAATCTTTTGGGTTTTCTACATGCAGTATCATGGCATCTTCAAATAAAGTTTTATTTCTTCTTTACTGACCTGGATGCCTTTTATTTTTCTTGTTGACTGATTGCTGTGTCCAGAACTTCCAGTATGAAAAAAAGTGGTCAGAGTAGATATCTTTGTCTTGTTCCTGACCTTAGAGGAAAAGCTCTCAATTTTTCCCTATTATGATGTTCGCCGGATTTTTTTTTATATATGGGCTTTATTATGGCAAGGTACATTCCCTCTAACTTCCTTTTTGAGGGTTTTTTTTCTTATCATGAATGAACATTGTAATTTATCAAATGCTTTTTCTGCATCTATTGAAATGACCACATGCTTTTTATCCTTTCTTTTACTGATGTGATGTATCAAGTTGATTGAAGAAACATCTTTTTATTAATGGTTTATCCAAACATTAAAATATAAAAGAATCAAGATTTTCAAAATTCAAGTTAAATGTAATTTCCCAAGAGAGAAGAGTGTCCAAAAAAAAAGAAGAAAAAAGAGTGGGGTTTATCATAGTCTTATTAGAACGCTGGCTTCTCTCATGGTCGCTCTCTCCCCCCTCTCTGCTTAGCTAGCTGCCTTGTTGTGAGCAGCCCTGTAGAGAGGTTCATGTGGCAAGTAACTGAGGCCTCTCATCAGAGGGCGGTGAGGAATTCAGACCTTCCAACAGCCACTGAAATGATCAGAGAAGCAGATCCTTGGCGCCAGTCAAGCCTTCAGATTGCTGCAGCCCCAGCTTGACTGTAACCTCGTGAGAAACCCCTGCCTGGAACCAACAAGATTATCTACACATCTTTTGAACAGAGACATTGGTAGCCTTTGTTCTAGACTATCTTTCAAAGGTTTCCAAACTTTGGAACACTGACATTCTATCTCCTTCTGGAGAAGAGGGCATGGTTTCTTTCCAGGATGATAAGTATCTCCCCTCAGGCACAAAGGCTGGGAGGTTTGGTTACGTGCTTAGAGCTCCTCACCATGGAGTTCCAGGCTGTGCGGCCACCTGGGCCGGCCTCCACATGGCCCTTGTCGGATTTGGAAGGGAAGGGGAACCAGTATGAGCATGAGCACACACTGCTTGTGGTGCTGTAATTAATAAAATCCTTTGTTTCTGACTCAGGAGTCTTGTGTCTTCTACAAGCACCTATGAAAATGGCTGGCTAGTTTGTTAGCTTGCAACAAAAATAAAATCTCAGAAATGTCTTGGTTCTTAATAGATACATCTTTAGCACTAAGAAGTTCAGAGTGACTAGTTTGTTTTCCTCTTATGAAACTGTCAGTCTCACAGCCACTGCATTTCCTTCCTTGCCCTGATCACTAAGAAACCCAGAGGAAAATGTGAAACACTCATAAACTGTACATATATTAACAAACCTTTACGTATTAACCTTAATATGACCAATTATTTCTATTCTAAAATTTTCTCATCTATTTGTCTATTCTAGTCTATGTATTTTATGTGTAAAATGTTTCAACTATGTGAAAGTGTTTGGATACAGTCAACAGCTACTTCTCTTTCAGGATAAGCTCAAACAAGGTTCTCTCCAGAAAGTATCTCCTGATTTTCCTGGCTAAGGACACACTTGTCTCATGTACCTCCATAATGCCTCATTCATGTTCTGTTACAAAGCACCATATTTTTAATTATTTTTTTCATGTCTTTCCTAGGAGATTTTAAACACTATGAGGGGAGGGATAATATTTCCAGTACAGAGTACCTGGATCACAACAGGCAAATCAATAAATACAAGAAAGAGAGCACAGAACACAAGAGACACTGTTGGGATGGAGGCTGCTTCTCTGTTCCTTGGTATCATGTGAGGAAAAAAATGGGAAAGGCTTTGCCAGTTTAAGATGTGGGCTAATTTTAAATTCTGGTTTAATATTACACAGAAAAAGAGAGGAAGGCCCAGAAGGAACAAAACATAGCATGAGGAAATTTTTAACAGCAGGAAGGCATGTTCATGGTAAAATAAATATTTGGGTTTGATGCTAAGAAAGTAAGCGAGGAAAGCACACTGGCATCAGACTGCGAAGAGCCTTGAGAGCTGTTCAAGTACAGACTTTCATTATTAATTATGAACAAAATTTGATAACACAGTATATCCTTAGAAGATTTCCCTTCACTTTATGATCAGATAGGGGAAAAAGGAAACTAATAACTTAAATATGTCCCAAGTAATATCATATAAAAACACCACTAAGAGATTTGTATAGTGGAAAACATAATTTTTATACTGAAAAATTAAAAATGTATAGTACTCAAGACAAACTGGTAAGATGGAAATCAAACTGATCCTGAACACATCCATCATGGGATCTACAAATACTGAAGGTTTAAAAGTCTGCTAAATGCTCCAAATGTTTACAAAACTGGAATGTGATTCTAAACAAAAATCAAATAGAGTCAGGATTTCATCTGCTTTTATGATCAATAGCTAGGTTTCCTGTCATTTTAGTGCTGTAATTTTGTAGAGTTTTCTAAACTATAGTGATGTTGACACTTTCGCTTTGCTAGAAAAGACTCTCACGAATGACAGAGCCCCCTTGGGGTGTCTGGGTGGCTCTGTTGGTTGAGCGTCCCGACTTCGGCTCAGGTCATGATCTCACAGTTCGTGGGTTCGAGCACGGTATCGGGTTGTGTGCTGACAGTCAGAGCCTGGAGCCTGCTTCTGATTCTGTGTGTCCCTCTTTCTCTGCCCCTCCCCTGCTCATAATTTCCCTCTGTCTCTGACCCCCCCCACCCCCTTCGTGCACGTGCTCTCTCTCTCAAAAATAAATGAAAAACATTAAAAAAAAAAAAAAAAAGAATGACAGAGCCTCACAGTGAACACGTAGACCGCATGTTGGGGCAAGCCAGACTCTAAAAGCCTTAGCTCTACATTCTTTAGTCTAGAGCATTCTGAATCATCCAGCAAGAATGGTTTAGAACACAGCATTCTAGAGATGCGTGGGTGGCTCAGTTGGTTGAACATCTATCTGACTTTGAGTTCGGTTCATGTAATGATCTTGTAGTTCGTGAGTTTGAGCCCCACATTGGGCTCACTGCTGTCAGTGCTAAACCCACTTGGCACCCTCTATCCTCCTCTCTCTACCCCTTCCCTGCTTACGTGCTCACTCTCTCTAAAAAATAAACAAGCATAAAAAAAAGTATTCTATAAATGCACCTTGGAGGTTCTTGGTAGTCCTTAAAAAGGCACTAGAGTAAACATCAGATCATAAATGGTTAATGGGGGTTTTCAGGAGACCAAGGACAGAGATTCACTTGACTCTCTAATTTGGGTCATAAGCTTTTTTTTCCCCATACATACACATACAACTAAGTGTGCAATTTCATTGAAAACTTCTTCTTTAGTAACTAAGTACTAAAGACACTTCTTCTTTAGTAACTAAGTACTTTAAAAGTTACTTTTAAAGTAAAAGAACCCTGAAAGCAGTTCTGGCTATTTAAAACCAAAGACCATAATTACATGCACTCAGATACCAGTATATAATACTGAAAGGTTAAGTTCCTTCAAGAAGTCAAGGCCTATTGTTATTTTTGGCTTCTACTGACCATAAGGGAGCAAGGATGTATGAGAGCATACAGCAATATCTGACTCAACCACACACCCAGAGGCATTTTGCCATTTATCTCTTGTAAAAAATGAATAACATATTGTGACTAATCCGAATTCTCAACCATTCTAAAGAAATTATAAAATCAGGGAAAAAAAAAAAACCACAAGTCTTAGATTCAGAGGATTACAAATGGAGTAAGTAAAAGGTCTTTAACAAATATATGGAAAACAGAACTTATTTTAGAGGGGCACTTGGGTGGCTCTGTAGGTTAAGTGTCCAACTCTTGATTTTGGCTCAGGTCACAGTCTCACGATTTGTGAGATCAAGCCCTGCATTGGGCTCTGTGCTGACAGCATGGGGCCTGCCTGGGATTCTTTCTCCCTCTCTCTATGCCCTTCTCCTGCTCAACTGTGTACACACAAACACACTCTCTCTCTCAAAATAAATAAATAAACACTTAACTTACTTTTGAATCTCAATGTAAAGCCGCATCTAGTTTTATAATCCAAGAGCCATCAATGCTTTCTAGTTTAATCATCATGAGAAAGCCTAACTTATGTATCAACTTGTACATTACTCCTATGTTAGGCACCCAACTCAGCACTTAGATGTAGTTAGGACTTTAGGCTGTGGCTTTAGGCTTAGGGCTTATAATCTATGCCAGACAAAAAAGTATTAAATGAATTTATGCTTCAAGAAAAGTGGTTAAATGATTACACCAAAAACAGATACAGCTAAACATACTTGGGAGTCTGCAATGTCCTTGAATTTCTAGTGGCATTTTTCTGACAAACTATAGTCTCCAAAAAAGGATGCCAACAGTTCCAAACCACTTGTTCTTCTAGAACCCTGACATTTTACTATCAAGAAATGGACTCTCTACTTCTCTTCCTTTTAGGTCTGACTGGCTTGTAAGAGGCTTCCAAACAAAAGAACTTAGTACCGCGGACTGTGTAATTTCTGAGGCTAGGCTGTAAAAGGCGATGCACCTGTCACTTTGTAAGGTGTGTGTCTGTTTTTGGAGCTCATGCACCAGAGTGTGATTATTCTGAAGCGGCCACACTAGGAGGAGGCCAAGCCACATGGAGGTGTTCCGGCTGGCAGTTCTGGCATCCAATCCTTCTGGTCCAGGGCCCAGATATGACAGGAAATAAGCTTTCAGATAATTCCAGGGCCCAGCCATCAAGTCACTTCAAGTCTTTGAGATGTCTCGGCTGAAACCACAGGTATTAGGAGGCAGAGAGAAGCCATCCTAGCCTTGCCCTTTCTAAATTCCTGATCCATAAAATCATGAGCAAAATTAAAAGATGGCATATGGCTGCGAAGTTCTGGCATATACAATTCATTACTCAACAATAATGACCAGAAGAGTCATTATTTATTCTGCCTGCCACAACAGCTATGTTAAAACCTCCTCTACTCTGCAAGAAAGAGGTGACCTCAATCTTTCCAAGACTATTATCCCCACCAATGATTTAATTTCATTTAATTCCGTTCTTGCTGGCCCTTCAAAGCTCTCTTCAGATTGCCTCTCTTCTGCTGAGAAATATGCTTGAGGTATCCTGTCCCAACATCAACTTTCCCTGGCTCATATCTGACCTCAGACCCCAACAAGCTAAAACATTCTCTTCATTTGATGGCTAAGTTTCATGCAAGAATCTGCCAGGGTCTCTCCAGTATGAGCGACAACTTTACAACCCACCACTGGGCCGGTAACCGGTGTCACCAGGGACTCCCCCTGCAGGCAGTTCTCACTGGCCTTGTCTTAGCTTCCACCCTCCTCAAAATGTGGCTTCACTGAATACTGTAATAATATCCCATCTTGAAAACTCCTCCTTTTATGCCTCAGAGCTAATAGTCTTGGAGAGAACACTACCATCTCAGTGTATTACTAATACAGGAAAAATTACTATTTTCCTGGGAAGAATTCTGGTCTGGAAGTCTGATGAGAGATTCAAGTTAAAGGTTCATGTTGAATATGAGTAGTGTCGTGAAAAGAGCTGAGTAGGCTGAAAGGATCAATAAAAGTTGTAAAAAAAAAAAAAAAAAGGTAAAATGATTTTAATTAGTACATGAAAGGACAAAAGAGTAACCATAATCAAGATATGATAAAGAAATTACAGCCAAAGAATTAAATCTTCTTTAAAAATTAAATACAGGGACGCCTGGGTGTCTAAGTCTGACTTCAGCAGCTCATGATCTCCCAGTTTGTGAGTTCAAGCTCCACGTTGGGTCCTTCACTGACAGTGTGGGGCCTGCTTCAGAGTCTGTGTCTCCCTCTTTCTCTGCCCCTCCTTGGCTCATGTTCTCGTTCTTTCTCTCAAAAATAAACAAACTTTAAAAACAAACACAGGGACACCTGGGTGGCTCAGTCAGTTAAGGGTCAGACTTTGACTCAGGTCATGATCTCACCGCTCATGGGCTCAAGACCCGCACTGGGCTCTGTGCTAACAGCTCAGAGCCTGGCGCCTGCTTTGGATTCTGTCTCCCTCTCTCTCTGCCCCTCCCCCACTTAACCTCCCTCTCTCTCTCTCTCTCTCTCTCTCTCTCTCAAAAATGAATGTTAAAAATTTTTTACAAATATAGACACAAAGTCACATGAAATAAAAATAAAATCAAAATATGAAGGATATGATTAACATTAGAATACAAGCAGCCAGTCTTACTAAAAATCGAATGAGTAAAAAAATAAAATAAAACAGAGATTATTGGTAAAACTATGCAGTTAGTGGTGCTGTGTGGAACCACTCATGTACTTCTGGTATATGCATTAATCAGTATCATCTTTTTGGAGGGCAACTGGTGACTTTTTCTTAAAGACTTTATTCTTTTTTTTTTAATTTTTCTAATGTTTTATTTATTTTTGATACAGAGAGAGACAGAGCATGAGAGGGAGAGGAGCAGAGAGAGAAGGAGACACAGAACCAGAAGCAGGCTCCAGGCTCTGAGCTGGCTGTCAGCACAGAGCCTGATGTGGGGCTCGAACCCAGGAACGTGAGATCCGACCTGAGCCGAAGCCGGAGGCTTAACCGACTGAGCCACCCAGGTGCCCCTTAAAGACTTTATTCTTAAGTAATCTCTACACCTAATGTGGGACTTGAACTCACAACCCCAAGATCAAGAGTCACAAGCTCCAGTGACTGAGTCAGCCAGGCTCCACAATTGGTAACATTTTAAAATGAAAGTATGCTGTGCTTCAAACTAGCTAATCCCCTATCCATATGTATATTCAAAACAATCCCATAAGATGAATATACAAGCAGTTCCCAGTAGCATTATTTACCACAGTAAAAACTGAGAACATTTAAGTATCTAATCAATACAGAGCTAGTTAGTTCAAGTAAGTAAATAAGAAAACAATATTATACAGAAAACAATGATGCAGAACTATATTTAGGTTCATGGAACTGATTCTATACATTATTACTGGGGAAAAAATAGCAGCATATGGATTATGCACAGATCAATTTCATTTATGGAAGTTATACACATATGGATGTGCATAGATACATTTTAATTTCTGGGTAAATCCTTTCAATTCACCTTGGAGAAATGAGACTGTGAAAAAGTGTGTTGGAAATAAAAGTGAGAATTCTAAGTTTTTGCTTACTTCCTACTTTGAATTTTCAACATTAACCATATAAATTTTTATAATAATTTTTTTAACTAACAAGTAAGAAGTAAACACACATATATTCCACAATATAAAGAGCTGTACTGGGGTGCTTGGGTGGCTCAGTTGGTTAAGTAACCGACCAGCTAAGGTCATGATCTTGCAGTCTGTAAATTCGAGCCCTGTGTTGGGCTCTGTGCTGACAGCTCTGAGCCTGGAGTCTGCTTCAGATCCTAGGTCTCCCTCTCTCTCTGCCCCTCTCCTGCTCATTCTCTCTCTTTCAAAAATAAACATTTAAAAAATTAATAATAATAAATAAATAAAGAGCTATAGGAATTTGTATATCTGGTCACTTTCCACCATGGATGTGAACCTCAAGTTCTAACATCAAAAGCCAATAAGGGGGGGCGCCTGGGTAGCTCAGCTGACTCAGCGTCCAGCTTCAGCTCAGGTCATGATCTCACGGTTCTGTCTGCACAGAGCCCACTTTGGATGCTATCTCTTTCCCTTTCTCTGCTCCATCCCCATTCACTCTCTCAAAAATAATAAGTTAAAAAAAAAAAGCCACTAAGGAAAAGAGGCATCACAACAGTGTTAAAACCATTAATAACAAAGCAGGAGAGGGTAGCAGTATGCTTTCCCATGTACTGAGAATATGGGGAAATCCTCATGGACTGTCATAAGGGGAACAATGTGTGTTATTGTGAATCATGGCCTCAGCACCAAGAGCATGTTCATGTGGGTACATGCGCACACAAACAGCAGTTCCAAAGAAGATACAAAAATGGCCAATAAGCATATGAAAGGATGGTCAATATCAACAGTCTTTTAGAAAATTGAAATAAAAATCACAATGAGATACCATTTGGGTACCAGTAGGATGGCCAAAACAAAGACGAGTAAGTACTAGCAAGGGCATGGAGAAATTATAACCCTCATATATTGCCGGCGGGAATATAGAGTGAGGTATAGCTGCTTCACAAATCCAGTCTGACAATTCCTCACGCTATTTAAACAGGGTGTTACTGCAGGACTCAACAATTCCATGCCTAGGGTTATCCAAGAAAATGAATACATGCCCACTTAAAAACTCATCTACAAAGTGTATGTGTATATACAGGAGCATATTTTTAATAGCCAACAAGGAGAAACAACCAAATGGATACCAACAGATAAATGGATAAACAAAATGTAATATATCCGGACCACAGAATATTGTTTGTTATAATAAGGTAGAAAGTACGAATATATGTCACATCTTGGATCGAAGTTAAAAATCTGCTCAGCCAGTCAGTCAGCCACAACAGGCTACATACTGCAGGGCTCTCTTTGCACGAAATGTCCAGAATAAGCAAACCCACACACAAAGCAGATCAGTGGTGGCCGAGGACCAGGAAGAACAGGGATGAGGATGGACCGCTAATGCACGTGATTCTTGTTTGGGGTGCTGGAATGTTCTGGAATTAGATAGTGCTAACAGCTCCCCAATATGTAAATATACTGAAAACCAATAAACTGTAGCCTTTGCAGTGGGAAATCTTATGTACAGCGCTCCCCTCTCCCCAGCAGTTTCAGTTAGCCATGGTCAGCTGTAGTCTAGAAGCAGGTGACCCTCCTTCCCGTGTTATCACCAGGGGATCAACAGTAGCCTAAGGACAGGTCACAGGGCCTGCGTCACTACCCTCCTCTGATCAAAAGTAGCCGAACACCAGGTCACAGTGCCCTCATCACTCGCTCACTTCATCTCATCTAGCCAACATTTTATCATCTCACATCACCACCACCACGAGAGTACAGAGTAAGACATTTTGAGAGAAAGAGAAAGAGAGAGACAGAGACATAGGGAGAGAGAGAGAGACCCCACATTTACATAATAACTTTTATTATGGTATACTGTTATCACTGTTTTATTATTAGTTATTGTTGTTAATCTTACTGCACCTGATTTATTTATAATTTAGACTTCATTACAAGCACGTAGTATAGGAAAAGAACACTGTATATATGGGGTTTGCTACTACCTGCAGCTTCAGGCATTCACTAGGGGTCCTGGAAAATAAACTGCATGGATTGGAGTGGGGGAAAGTATTATAATCAGTGCAGAAAACTGTATGAAGGGAAAAAAATACCAAGTTTTCAAGTACTGCTAGTCAATATAAAATAGAAAAAAAGGGGAAAAAAACAAAATTTAAAACTCTTTTACTTCATTTCAATCTTTGCAAGTCTAGGCTGAATCAAGATCCAATAGAGACAGATATGAAAATCATCATAATTCTGTCTAATCCAGAATATCAGTGCTAAGAAGGAGAGGGAGCCCAATATGGAACTCTTAAGAATATAGTTCTTTTTTCTACTACCCTCAAGTGGGAAATAAAAAAATACAGGCAACTCTATTATAAACTTCAAAGTTGCTAAGAGACTAGATTGTAATCATTCCCACCAAAAAAAGGAAGTGATAATTGTGTGACATGATAGAGGCTTTCTCTTGCACTAAGGAGGTAATCATAGTACAACACATAAATGTACCAAATCAACACCTTAACTCAGATGTATACCTTACACTTACATAATGTCGTATGTCAATTATATCCCAGTAAAAATACATTTAAAAAAAGGGAGAAGATAAATTATTCCAAAACCTGTCCCATTACCAGGTTCTGTCTGTAAAAAGTGTTTTTACAATCCTTAGACCCCCACATAAGAATCAAACACACTTGGGCCCACCGAGAGAACCAGTGGACAGTCCTGAGGAGCCCAGAGTGCAAGAAATGATGTGCAGGAGTGCTTCAGGTTTTGGCCAACGGAAGGTAAGGGAATTTATGTTCCAGTGAGTCTGTAAGGGGACTGGGTGAGGATGGAACAGAGAAGCAAGGCATCAGTGACCGTGGATGTTTCCTGAAGCAGATTTGGGAGCCCAGGGGCACATGCCAGCAGAGAGAGGGCTGGGGCTGGCTGCAGGAGCCGTGTCCACAAAGTGCAGGCAGGGATGCACAGGTGCAATGGCACAGGTGCTGCTGGGCAGACCCCTGCTGGACTAAGTGGAGACAGAGGCATCTGGGCTGGGCTCTGTTGCTGCTGTGGCACCACCCAGTCCCTCGCTGGCACCTAGCACGGCAGGGAAAACCCCGGCAGCATGGCCAAAAGCATTCTCACAGTGGGTACTGGCAGCACCCAGAGCAGCATGTCCATGACAGATGTCACAATGGCTCTGGCCCAGATCCCATGCCACCCACTTCTGGGGACATGCAGACCCCAAAGTGCCAACTATGCAGGGAGCTAACAGGTAGGGACAAGAACCACTGACCTTTAGAATGCAAGTTAAGACCCCTCTATACCCAAAACATGGAAAATCCCACTTACACAGCTGAATATGTATAGGGATTTTTCACGGAGACTGAGAGAGCTGCCGGGTGCTCCCTTCCCCAATCTGCTCTACGTCAAGCAGAACCCTGGGTCTCTGGCTGCTCTCCTACCTCTCTGGCTGCTGCTTCTTTCAATTCGTTCTTCCTGATTCCACCGAATCTCTCAAAATCTTGTCCCCCTTTCTGCGTCTTTTTCATACACGTAACACCTCCTGCATGATTTATTTTTCTATCAAATCTACAGTTCTTGTGTAAGCCTGGCAAGGAGGCCACAAGACCACGTCCACATTGCACTGAACTGCAGAGCTCTCCCCGTGGACACCAGCTGCAAATCTACAGCTCGACCCTAACACTTAATCATTTGTAAAAAGAGCTCAAAAAGGGCTCGCAAAACTCCCTGAAGGCTGTTATGCTCGTGGTCACTTATTACAACATAAGGGCCACAGATTAAGATTAATCAAGGGAAGAGATGAAGATGGCAGACTCTAGGAAGGTCCCCAATTCACAGCACGCAGGTGTCCTCTGCTAGCAGAGCTCTAGACAGATGCCCACACGCAGAGTACTGCCACCCTCAGAAGCTCACCCTAGCCTTGGAGCCCAGAGTCTTTACGGGGGCTCTGTCAGCGCATGGCCGAGGCCCCCAGGTAAACAAAGACACTTTGGAGGCAGGACCTTCCAAGGGCTTCGACATTATCACACAGTGACTCAGAGAAAAGGCCAGACCTCTCTTTGGGGCAACGTTAAATTCTTTACCACACCACTTGCTAGCCGCTCTCCTGAGCCCCCAGATTCCTATTTCCAGTTGCCTTTTTGATATCTACACCAGCTTCTTTAAACTAAGATGAATGAAGTCAAACTCATCACACTTTCCTCAGACCAGCTCTGATTTCACTGTTCCTGTTAATAATAGTGCCAAATCTACTTTCCAATAAGGAACCGAAGCAATTTATACACAATACAAGATACAAAATTAGAAGGAAATTGGGGCAAAGGAAAAAAAGCCCAGAAAAAAATCAAATAGCAGAGCACACAGCACGCAGTGCTGGAAGTTCCTGCTCACTTAGTACAGGAAGACTGCACGTTTATTTGGCTGGGAGGTTTTTTTTCAATAGCCAGCTAATAGCCAATACCAAGAAGAAATAACAAGCAGATTCAAAATTCAGAGTCCTTTAAAAAGAAAGAAAGAGAGAGAGACAAAGAGAGAAAGAAAGAAAAGGAAAAGAATGATGCCCAGAAGGCACTGCTCTCCTTCCAGTGACCCCACAGTTCAAGACTTGGACCCTTTAGTCACTGTCCTCCATATTCAGTTGTTTGTCAAATGATTGAGATGTTTCCTCCGTAATGCTGTTTGCTTTTTTGACCTCGCCTTTCTATGTATCTTCTCTCTCTAGTCATTCAAGATTCACAAATTAATCATTTTTAAATACAGCAATTCCCTGTGCAAAATCTACAGTGGTTCCTCCTCACTGCTAAATTTTTTTTAAACATTTTTTTCTATTTACAAAGCAATATATGCTCAGTACAGAAAACCAAGAAAAACACGCAAAGAGGTAACACACACATAGAAATCCTATAATCCACATCTAACTGGGAATGGCAACCTTTTTCTTTCTTCTTTTTTTTTTTCTAGCAATTCTTTTCTTTTTTTTAATGTATGTTTATTTTTGAGAGAGCAAGAGACAGAGGGCGAATGGGGAAGAGGCAGAGAGAGAGGGAGACACAGAATCCGAAGCAGGCGCCAGGCTCTGAGCTGTCAGCAGAGAGCTCCATGCAAACTGTGAGATCATGACTTGAGCCAAAGTCAGACTCTCAACCACTCAACCAACTGGGCCACCCAGGTGCCCCTCACATTTTTAAATAGAGGTAAAATTTACGTGCATTGGGATTCAAATGTCTTATGTACACAATTCCCTGATTACTTGACGAATGTCTACGCTCTAATCAACATAAAGATTATTTCTTCAAAACCACAAAACTTCCTGTGTTTTCTCTCTCTCCACCATGTTCTTTGTCAGCTATCTACGTACCCAACATTTTCTCCTAGTCTGAAGCTGGTCTTTTCATTTTTAAAAGTGCCTTTTAATCTGCAAATATTTTTTTACCTTAATGAAATTCAATTTATTAATGCTTATTCTGCAGTTACTATTTCTTGCATATTCTCTACTAAATCTTCCCTTACTCCAAGGTTGTAAAGATATCCTCCTAATTTTTCTCTCCATAAGCGTTATACTTTGAGCTTTACATTTAAATCTATGATCCATCACAACCTGTAAAGAGATCTAAAAAATATCTACACATTTAACTGTAACATAAGAAAGAACAATGTCCACTTTTACCACTTCTGTTCAATATTATGCAAGAAGCAATAAAGAAAAATAAAATGCATAAAGAATGCTAAGGTGGGAGGGTAGAAGTATCTGCAGTGAAATGATAAATTAGTGTATGTGCAAAAAATCCCAAGAAATTGGCATAAACACACATGAACTCTTTTGTGTTCCCTCAAGTTTGTATTTTTCAATATATATTTCTAACATGTTTTAATTTACTTCATGTACAAATTTCTTATCCCTATCTTTGCCCTCTACATCATGCTTCCAAACACCTCTTCAACCTAACCTACGCAGCCTTGAGCTTGCCATTTGCTAGGAAAACAAGGGCACTTAGAGCTTCCCACAGATACCTTCCCAGCCCCCAGACGGGAGTCAGAGAAGTGTCTTCTGCTTTCAACAAAGTTTCCTAAACCCCAAGTGGCGAGGCCCCCTTTACACATTCTGTGAAGCCTTTTGCGTCTAAGCAAATACGACCTCATTGCTTTAAAGACTCTCACAAATCTCCCCCCGTTTTTCCCCCTCTTACAATTATCCACACAATAAAGATGAAAAGGGGGTATTTAAGTAAATTCTTGATCTGGTCTCTTCAGCCACTATTTAGCAAGCCACAGATTATTTTACTAGTTCACTATTTTACTATTTTACTAGTTTACTAGACAGACTGGAAATGCAAGCCCAGCAGAAGCTCTGCAACTGACTAGTTTATATCCTAGTGGTCAAGTCACAAGCCCATGAGTTCTTATAGTTTGGGCTGGTTTCTTACTCAGCTTTTAATTCTCTGTCGTAAAACACAACACCGTACACACAGTAAGCCTCAAACAATTCAACGGTCATGCTAACTAAGACTTAGGGATCAATACCCTGGCCAGTAGCAATTCTCAGTGCCGGTGGATCTAGCAAGTGTCAGAATCTCCTCCGGACCCATGAAAGAAATCTAAGAAGGCCTCTGTAGTCAGTTCAAGAGCATCTATTACTTTGTTCATAGAGATAAACAGAATTTCTTTTTAAGGGCTCAAGTAAGCCAAATTAAGCCAACTAATTTTAAAAACATACAACCAGGGTGGGATTAAGTATGTGCAGAACTTTAGTGATTTTAAGGAAAATAATTCAATGAATAGAGGTTATCATATATATGTTCATATATATATGTATATATACTCAGACACACACACACACACACACACAAGCATTAAAGACTACACTTCTATAAAACACCAGCTGTGTGATATCGGTTTCTAAGGCAACCCTATGTAAGGTATGTTCCTTTCTTTCTTTAAAAGAAGCTAAAACTGTGAGTCTTATGTCACAGATTCTGAGAAAGACAAGGCCAATGAGAACATAGAACCACCATGAAATTTGGAGAGTTATTAAAATTCAGCCAGTCTAAATTTTTACAAGCCATCTGACATTTTTCTAGTGTGTGAATATTTACATTTTTATGCTATGTCTTGAAGAAGATATTCCTAAGTTTCAAAAGAAACAAACTGAGTGCCACTCAAACGTATATAATAAAGAAGACCTCTGGAGCATTACAGATAACTTTAAGAAGATGCAGGGAAGAAGCACAAGATGTGCATTCTGACTTGTGCATCCTTCATGGCGTGTCAATCTCCTCTCTCCTGGCATGCCTAGTGAGACACAGGTAACATCAGTGCTGCCTGTCCCTCAACTGTAGCTTAACCCCAGAGACCATTCCTTCGTCCAACCAAAAATATTCTTTGCGCTGTGGACAGTATAAATGCAGTGGGGTTGACAAAATACACAGCCCTTGCCCACAGAAAATCTTCCCGACTGGGGAGAAGGAGACCACAGATGCACACAAAAATACACATGCAATTCCACCCTATGACAACTGCTGGAGGTAAGGGGGTGGCAGGCTGTGGCAGATACCACTGTGAGGAACACGGGAAGGGCCTAATTAAAATGGGATTCTGGGTTCACTGAAGGCCTTTCTAAGGAAATGACACACACTTACCAAGTCAGCCTATCAAAGTGCTGAGATCAATACCTCCAGAAATACAGGTGATGAGAGTGTACAAGGTGCCAGCTTCCTGAAGAATGATTTAAGAGAGCCAGAACGCAGGACCTCCACCGAGTCCGTCAGTGCAGGCAGCAGGATGTAACAAAGCAAGGTGCCTACCGTCACCATGACCAGTCTTTGTAGCGATTCCATGCTGGGTGAGGGCCGGAAACATTTTGAAACATGAGGGAGGTCAGAGCAGTTAATTCCCCTTACACAGCAGGATGTAAACCGAAGCCGCTTGGTGGTAGCCGTGGGGTTTGGGAGGCATGGCACATACCTTGGCCGAGCCTGCCGAGCCCAAGACACATATGGAGCCCGAGGCATACTCCCAGGGGTCCCGACTCGCAATCTACAGTCCAGCCCGGGACTGTGTACAGGTGCTCCTCGCGGTTCCGATGCAGGTGGTGCCAAGACCCCATCTGAAAAGCCACCTTACACGCCAATCCCCCCAGAGCAGGAAGCTCTACACCGACAGAGGCGCTCCACGCTCATAATCACCGAGAGCTCACAACCACCAAGAGCACAGATCGTACAAGGGCCTCCCGGAAGTGTGTGTTCATTGGCTCGCCCCTGTGCCTGATCCGTGTTATCTCCCGGGCTCGGAAGTAGGAGTCTGAGCAAACTGCCCAGAACTGAGAAGAGAGAGAAGCCGCGCTGACACAGCCCTCTCTCCAGAGGCCGGGGAAACAGGCCGAGCAGAGGGGGGCAAGTGAGACCAGAAGGAGACCAGCCCGAAAGCACATAGGCGAACAGTCCTGCGGGGAGAATGAACGAATAAAGACAGGGCGGAGGAAAACAAAATCCACATTTCTTAAGCACCTTCCCTGGTCCAGACAGTATGGCACATACTTCATGTATTTGTCTCATTTTTATCCTCATAAAACCTTCAGCGGTATGATGTGGTTATATATTACATTACACACAGAGAGGACACAGTATCACAGATGAGGATGCTGGAGCCTGGATGGAAAGGAGCTTGTCTGAGGACACAGACCCAGGAAGCCAGATTTTGAACCCAGGACTCTCAGACACCAAGGCCCTAAACCTCCTAAGTTTGGCGGGAGAGGAAAAAAATGAGATGAGTGGGCACAGGCTGGCTACGCAGAAAGTTAAGGCACAGGCAAGCAGAAAAGGGCAAAGAAGAATGCTCTAGCAATATTAGAACTCTACACAGTGGCCTTTGTGTTCAGGTGGCCGAACTGTCCTGTGTGCTGAGTGGGGAAAGACCAGTAAAGACGTAAAAAGAAGGAAGAATGTTAAGATGCAATTTGATTAGTGATGAATGATCCAGAAGGGCAGACATCCAGGGGCTTTACCACAGCTACCGTGGGTGCGGAGTTTCTGGGGGACTTTCCATACTCCACCCCAACATAAGCTATTTCCTAAGGTGAACAAATAGTTCTTTTGTGAAGAGATAAAACAGGTAGTGTCTGGTTTGCTGCTGCTGATGCTTTCTTTCAGTGTGTGAATAACAAGAAGTGGCTGGCGGATTCATTCTCAGGAATGAAGTCAAAGAAAACAGAAGTGACCAGAAGGCAGAAAAGACACCTCACCAGACCCCTAAACTGCAAGAGGCATCCCTCCCCTTACCCTTCCTCAACAATCAGTCCACAGTCACTAGACAGGGCCTAGCAGCAAGGATATCTGAGCACAGCCGAGGTAAGGACGGAAGGGGAGAGAGGCCCAAAACAGTAGTGAGGATGACTGGGGATTCATCATGTATAAGGAAATTAATAAAACAATTAAATGTAACAAGGATAATGAAAACCTGGCCTCTTACTTGTCAAAGAAAGAAACTTAGAAGTACAGAAAGGGAGCAAACTGGGCTGCATCCCCTAGTACTGGAGGAGAATTAAGAGATATCTGATTAAATTCAGGTGTTTTAATACATACATAAGTAAAAATAGACATAGGTATAAACACAGAGGAAGAGCGTACGTGTACCCCTGCTCTGGGCTAAGGCATCTGGAAGCACTGTCACCTCAAATAGCAAGAATCATGTTTCACATCCAGATCCTGTTTTCTAGGCACTGTTCTCCACTAAAAGGAACCAGGGCTCCTCATACAAAGAGTGGATTCCTGGACTGGAGAAGGGAAAATACAAGACGAGCCTGGAACAGTTTACTGTACTTGAAACTGAGAGAATGACAGGGACATCTCAAAAGGACACAGAATCAACCTCAAGGAGCTCCTTATGGCCAAATTTGGGCCATCAAAACAAATATGGAGAGTAACTAATTAGAGCTCACTGAACAAAAGGGAACTCCATGAATAAGTGCATCTGAGAGAACTAGAAAGACAGACCAGACAGGAAGATGGATGGAAAGGCCAGGTGGAGAGAGGAAGAGAAAGAAAGAGGGAGAAGGAAATAAATTAGTTGGCATGGGGATATTTATAGTTTCAAAGTAACTCACGACAATATCCAGTACTTACTACCAGGGGGAAAGAGTATAACTTCACAGTACAGATATCTGGCAGACATCATCTTCAACAAAATGACCAACACCAACTGTAATGGTGTATATCAAACTTATGCTCTACCTGGTAAAGCACAATGAGAAGAATACTTCTCATAGAACAATACTTTTCTAATATTCCAAATTAAGAAACATTCAGTGCCACTCTTATTCTTGGGGTTGTAAATTCATCTTAGGCACAGAGAGTACTTAAAAAAAAAAAAACCCCAGCTACAAAATAAAGAAACAATTCACCAAATTAAGAAACATTATACAAAATAATTGGCTTACAATCTTTAAAAATGTCAAAGTCATAAAAGTCAAAAAAAAAAAAAAGACTAAGAAATTGTTCTAGATTAAAGAAACAAGTTAACAAAGAGGGAAAAAAACCCAAAAAACAAAAAACAAGCCCAAACTAGAATCATCCCTACCCCCCAAACACAACCAGCAAACCAAGATTAAATTAGTTTCAACCTATCCTAGGAATGTGACCTTTTAAAAGTGGACCAGTTTCCTGATAAGCACAAATGAGGCAATCTGCAAGATAAAAATCCTGTTGCTCTCTACCCTACATACCTCTCCAAAGGAAGATATTCTGACATAAAACAATCCTTTCTTTTCTTTAGCTAGTAACTCCATGCCTCTTCCCTTCTTGCTAGCGAAAGCTCCCATTTTGTATGACTCCTGGGAGCATCTCCACATGCTAAATATCGACGCTGCCCAGTTCATGAACTGCTTAATAAAGCCAGTTGCATTTTGTTTTTTAATGCAAGAAAACAAAATTCACCATGATTCTGGGTAGGACTGGTTTCATATAAAGGACAATATTGGCAACTGGCAAAATCTGAATGGAGTCTGCGGAATGAATGGTAGAACTATAACAACGTTAACAGCTTTCTGTAAGTTTGTTTATTTTGAGAGAGACGAGAGAGCATGAGCAGGGGAGAGGGGGAGAGGGATACCAAGAATCCGAAGCAGCTTCTGTAGTCAGCTTGCAGAGCCAGACTTGCAGCTAAAAGTCACAAAACCATGAGATTATGGCCTGAGCCAAAAACAGGAGTCAGATGCCCAATGGACTGAGCCACCCAGGGGACCCCACAATGGTCACTTCTTGATTTTGATATTTGTGTTATAGTTACAAAGAAGAATGTACCTGACTGTAGGCAAAATATACTAAATATAACTCAGATGTGAATGAATAGCAAGTTGGAAACTTAAACTCTATTCATGGCTAGGGGTTGGGGGTTGGGGCACAGTTCTAGTCCCAGATAGTCCCAATCAGTTCCACTGACTCCTTGAATCCATTTATATCAATTATCTTAGACAAAGTTTTCTGATCTAGGTCACAAAATTCACAGAGCAAGGCATCTGTTACATGCTGACTAGAAGCCCAAGTTACTTGCCAAAGTCAGGAATCAGACCGAGAAAGAGAACGTTACATCTCTCACACGTTTTAGTCAGGCTAACTTTAATACAGGTTAGAGTTCAGCCAGTGTTACCTAAAATCAGCCCTGACCTTGAAATCCTTCCTCCACAGCCCTGTATGTGGGTCTGGGTGTCCAGTCTGCTGATCTGCAGAGACGGTACGGGGATAAATGGGGGTACTGGTTACCTCTCCTGACCCACACACTCAAGGGCCAGATGTGAGAACAACTGCTCCCATTTCAGCACGGTGGAGCCCATGCACGAACAGAACCGTTCCTGGTGACCAAGCTAAGCAGTGAGATCAAAAGACAACTGTCCACATCTCCTCTTCAAACAACTTCATTTCTGAACCAAGAAATGCAGATGTAAAGGGAGGATGTAAAGCCTCTATCTTTTCACCTTTCCACAGGCTCTGTTACGTTTCATACTGGATGGCTCAGACCTCTCTCTCAAGGTCATAATCACTACTTCTCCAAATGCTAAAGTTCTACATTCTTTTTTCTAATGAAAACATTGATTGCATCTGTAGAAACCCACCCCAATGGTGTTAAAAAACCCACTCTACAGTTAGAGCAGAAGATGAGTTCTTAAACTTTTATAGCAGAACAAGATTTTCTCTTCCTCTTAATGGAGAATTAAAAAAAAAAAAAAAAAAGCACAGTCCTGCATAACCAGCACACAAACGGCATGCAATCGCTAGATACATTCACACAGGACACTACAGAGGCAGCGACTCGTTAGTGCTCTATGGCCTGACCAGGTATCCATCTTCTGCCATCTACTAGGTTTTGGTTCAGGCCATGATCTCACGGTTTGGGGGTTTGAGCCCTGCATCAGCCTCTGCACTGATGGTGCAGAGCCTGCTTAGGATTCTGTCCCCCTCTCTCTCAAAATAAATAATAAAATAAAATTGTTTTTTAAACTTACAAAAAAGGAATCTGATTACATCGAATTTAATAGTCTACTGAAGAGAATGAAAGCCTTCCCCCCCAGAGAAAGAGAGAGAGAGAGAATATGAAAGTCCAAATGAGTAAGTTAAGTAACCAAGAGATGGTCAAATGGACACAGCAAGCTCAGAGTCTTTCTCCTACATTCTCAGAGTCCAGTCTACACAAAGTATACAGTCTACACCACACTGTTCTCAATATTCATCATGCAACATGCCTGCCTTTTAGGAATTTAACTATATGCTATTGATCTTTACAAAGCATCAATACAAGAACACTTCACCTGCATAATTTCTACTTCCTCTGTGAAATCACAGCAAGAAACTTAAGGCACTATGTCCTACAAAGGCAGATCCCACAGAGTGTCTTTTTCACTGAGTACAATGCCAGGAAAAAGTCTGTCTCTGTAAACAAATGAGCAGGCTTTCTCTCCACAGACAATGAATACAATGTAATTCAATGCTATACAGAGAAAAGAACTGGATCCTTGTTACTTTTAGCAGCCTGAAAACTTAAAATCAATTGCCTTGCACAACCGTTAACACTGGCTCTCCTCAGGAGCCTGGTACCTTCTAGTCTCTGTGCTCTTCTTAGATAGCTGCTGCTGTTTTTATCTTTAATTCTATTACCAGATTAAAATCCTCTTGAAAGCATGTATGTACGTACATATTTATTTTCTATCTCTTAGAGCTTTCCTTTTGCTATCTCTTACATTTTCTGGTATCATTCTACACTTAATGATCTAGAAATTAAAACTGAGGGGCGCCTGGGTAGTTCAGCTGGTTACGTGTCCGACTCTAGGCTTTGGCTCAGGTCATGATCTCACGGTTCGTGTGACCAAACCCCAAGGTGGCTCCACACTGACAGCACGGGAGCCTGCTTGGAATTCCCTCCCCTCGCCTCTGTCCCTCCCCCACTCTTGTTCTCTCTCTCTCAAAATAAATACTAAAAAAACATTAAAAATAAAAAGACGCTGACACGAAGATGTTATTTAATAAAGCCACACAGATGGCATCAGTAGCAGTGCCGAGGAAGCAAGCGCGTCACCTTTGCAGTAGTCCGCGGGGTCCTCCTGCTCCTCATCGTCGGATCCTAGGATCTCCTCCTCTGGCTCAGGGGGCGTGGGGTCTGGCAGAGGCGGCGGTGGTGGCGGAGGCGGTGGTGGCGGAACTAGGGGAGCTTTCTGCTGAGGCTCCGGCCTGAAACAGGAGAAGGAGAATTCCTATTTACTTAGAGGTCAATCTTGCATTGCGGACACACACGAGAGTCTCTTAATACCAGACAAAAATTAAACTTATCACACGCTACCAAGAAATGCAGGTTACTGTCACCTCGTCCATTTTAGCTAAATTCCAGTAATGTTTCGACATATAGGTCCGGAGGAAAAACCTGCACTATACAGGCACATTTTCACTCAGAGCTTCAATATTTCTCAAGTCCTGACAATGTTATGAAATGTAAGTGAAACAGCAAGAGTATTCCCCCGCCCATGATATACAGCCTTATTAAGTTAGAACACATCCCACAGAGATTATAAAAAGACAGATGAAAGCAGCTCTGAGCTTCTAAAAGGACTTATTTCCATTATTTTAAAATCAGAATTCCTCTTCCCATAGAAATAGTAAGAATGTAGTTAGGTTTCCAGAATAACTCATAAAAGCTGACTAATACATGCTATTAACTGATGCTCCATTATTTTCATTAAGGAATTCAGTTATCTCCCTCGCTCATCAAGAACACTACCCCGAATTGGAAATTAAACAATGAAAACATCCACTGTCACTCAAATACAAAAGCAGTCCCTACATTAATGCAAGGTTTCCAAGGTTTGCAAAATGGTCATTTCTAATTGCCACAAAAAAGGCTAAGTGACGGTTAGTATGCTCTTTTACAAATGATAAGAAAACCTGTGATACAAAAAATGTTTCTAAGCTTGAGAGATTACAGATGCGAGTCTCCTTTCAGGTATCTAGAGAAACTTGAGGGCATATGGACTATACTTGCTTAAAAGTGAAGCACTCAGGGCGCCTGGGTGGCTAAGTTGGTTAAGTGGCCGACTTCGGGTCAGGTCATGATCTCCCGATTCAAGGGTTCGAGCCACGCATGGGGCTCTTTGCTGACCGCTCAGAGCCTAGAGCCTGCTTCAGATTCTGTGACCCCCTCTCTTCCCGCTCCTCCCCAACTCATGCTCTGTTTCTGTCTCAATAATAAATAACATAATAAGAAAAAAAATTTTTTTAAGTAAAGCACTCATAATTCAATTCTATAAACTCAAGCTTGCACTTACTGTAAAATGTAATTGCTATTTCCAGCCATGTCCTTCTGGGGAACCTTGAACCTGCAATCTATGCCAGCAACAGAACAACCACTTCTCTTCCTGAGGCCGCACAGAGAGCACACAGAGCAAGTGAGGCCATTGGGCTGACAGGAGCTCCACAGAGAGAGCCCCGCTCGGGTAAGCCGAGGGTCTACAGTTTGGGGAGCAAGGGAACCTCATAAGCACTGATGTGCAGACAACTGCTTTTCTGTTTGGTCTGCCCAGTCAGTATTCAGGCTGCCCTTCGAAAAGCACCTTTTGGGACTGCTACTCCCTACACATTGGAAGGCTGGTTCCCGATTCACACTCCTCACTGTATTACAGCTCAGGACAGAGGCTAAAGCTGATTCTACAGCCCTGGAACGTTGAGATGGGCTGTCACGGGCAGCAATCATCTGCACTTGCTAGGAGAGGCAGGGCCAGCAGAGAAAGGGGCCCTTTCTAAGCTGGACCTCTAAATTCTTCCCAATCTGAAAGCCCCCAAATAGCATTTACTATATTGCCTTTAGCCTATGTTGGCTAAAGGTCATTTATGGGGTTTGCCACCAAAACTCAAAGTGCCACAAGCAACAAAGGGGAATGGAGTGGAAGGCAGCAGAAACCCAGCAGTCACAAGAAAGGGGTGGGGGACATACCGCCCAGGTAACATGAAAGACAGGCACCAGCAAGTTGCATACTATGGCAGAACTAAGGAGTGCTTATGAGCTAAAAATGACTTGTACTGATTTCTACTTGCTACAATTTATGAAGACTCAAAGTTACAGCTCCCTGAGTGACAAACATTAGGAACAGGGTGGTGATCACATTCTGAGTTAACCATTGCTCATGATGGAGCACTGGAAGGGAATAATCACAACCAAACACCCACATCACTGCCAGCATACATCCAAAAATACATCTAACAGACCTTACGGAAGTGTACTAATCTTTCTGGCAGCCTTGCAAATGCTCCTTTCCTTTTTAACATACATGCTCTTACTGAAAGTAGAATGCTTGGACAAAAGAGAAGTCTGAAGAAGGGGAGGCAGGAGAGGGCTGCACCAGAAGGAAAGGGAGGTGAGCAAGATGAATGGCCTCATGAGACCCACTCATTCATTCTTCAGGGCTGTGAGCAGAAACTACTGAGCTGATAAATCTGCTCAATCAGAAACGCTTTAAAACTTGGTGGCTTCTTCCTTAGATATTTTATATGAAGAAATGAGACTCTCCACATTTAATAGCAAACATGTTATATCCCCTACAGAAACTATGTAACCAATAATGAAAAGAACTGGAAGATCTTCTACCAGTGCTCTCCTACTGACATCTGGGTCAGGTAATTACCTCCCCCCGGTGGGAGCTGCCTTGTACACTGCAGAATGTTACAAGCATCCCTGGTCTCCAGACACTAAGGTCAGTAACATCCACGCCCCACCTCCAGCTGTGACCATCAAAACTATGTCCAGAAATTGGCAAATCCCCAAGGGACAAAATCATACCCATTTGAGCACCACTGCTCTAACAGTGTTCTCAGTATTTAGCTTTATCTCTGTGGAGTAGATTGTATCTGTGATAAGGGAAAACAAATTCTCATTTTCATGGGCCCATTTTCTCTCATTTGAGAGGCTCAGCATAATGTGCTTAATTATTCTCCCCCATTTGGTGAGCTGCCTACATCGCTTAACAAAATCGTCAGACCCTCTGGTCTCCCTGAGTAGGCCCTTCTCCCTCCAGCGAGGGCCACACTGACAGGCGGGCAGGAAGCTTCCCCAAAGCCACTTATTTCTCTCAAGTTAAAGGGATGAGTTGAAGTTAAAGTCTACTTCTTTGAAGTAGAAAAGAAGTTGAGGAATGTTGATATAATATTTCAACTATCACATCCAAACACCTAGGGCTGTGCTGTCTAACCAGCAGCCACGGGCTGCATGTGGGTCCGGAGCACTGGAAATGCAACGAGTACAAATCAAGACACGCTGTAAGAGTAAAAGAAGTACTGGATTTCCAAGATTTCATACAAAAGGTGTAAAATATTTTATTAATAAGTTTCTATTTTCTGTATGTTAAAATAATAATGTTTGGGACGGAATGAAATCTGTTACTAAAATTAAACTCGCCTGATTCTCTTTAGTTTTTGTAATGTGGCTACTAAAACACTTTGAATTACAAATGAGGCTCACGTTCTACTTCTATTGGACAGCGCTGCACTGAGCTCTTTGGATCAAAACCAGAGGAGCAGCTTGGCCTCAAAAATCAGAGATTCCTTGGGGCGCCTGGGTGGCTCAGTTGGTTAAGCGTCCAGCTTCGGCTTAGGTCATGATCGCACGTTTGTGTGTTCGAGCCCCACGTCAGGCTCTATGCTGCCGGCTCGGAGCCTGGAGCCTGCTTCAGATTCTGTGTCTCCCTCTCTCTCTCTGCCCCTCCCCGCTCATGCTCTGCCTCTCTCTGTCTCAAAAATAAATAAAACACTAAAAAAAAAAAATCAGAGATTCCTCGTCATACCAATGATGATTAGTTTTTCTAAGGTTAGCTTTTCCTAGTAACATGCCTATCAATTATCATCAACGATCAAATCACTGAACTCATCAGAACAATGTTATAGTCCCAATCATGGTTCTTTTTCAAGCCATCCATCCCTGTTACTGCCTACCACACAGGAGAAACACAAGTAAACATGCCTCAGGGCAGATGTAGGCACAGGAGAAGGAGGCCACGCCATCTTTAAGGCTGGCTTCTTCAAAGTGAATTCTTGTGGCTTCTAAGGTATTACTGGAATTAAGCCTGGTTAAATCTCAAGTATTTAAAAAATCCAGAGATGGCAGGCAGTTTATATCACCAAGTACATACTCATAAAATGTATCAACAGATTTTAAAAGTACCTTTTTATCAATCCTAATGAAAACCACCAAGAAGTTATTTCACAAAATATTTACTAGAAGCACTGGGGAGGAGTTAAGATGGCAGAGCAGCAGAGAGACCCTGAGCTTGTCTCATCCCTGAAATGTAGCTAGATCAGCACCAAACCATTTTGAACACCTAGGAAATTGATCTGAGGATTAACACAACAATCTTCGAACGTGAGTCACAGAACTCTGCATATACCCAGCGCAGAGAGGTGTACTGGGAGAGAGAAAAGCCACGGAAGGTGATGAGCTATTTTCACAGAGAGAGGAGAAAGACCAAGGGGGAGAGAGCAGTGCATCAGGATCTTGCAAGGAAAGCACTCCCATGAAAGTAGCTGGAGAGAGAGAGAGTGAAAACACTCACAGAGGACTGAACAAGAAACCCATTCCCCAAAACCACTGACAGGGAGAAAAGAGAGGGTTTCACTACCACCAAGATTCTATAAACAGTGGAGTGCAGAGTCTGAATTTCCAGAGCTCAGTGGCTGGCGGTGCTCTGGTGAGGAAGCAGGGAAAAATCCCCAGGAGCTGGCAGTGGGGTCTGAGAGGTCCGGGTACCACACGGGGAGAAGTGTTTCCCCTGCTAGGAAGGCATTTGGCAAAAGGTCTCAGGGGGCCCTGGAGAGCAGCACATATGCTGGTAATGGGACTTAGAGGCCAGAGTACAGGGAAACCTGGCGTTGGTTGTTGTGATTTGCCATAATCTCTGAACCACTCCCACTGCGATTGCATGAACGTTTTCTGCCATAGGGTGGCACCCGGCCATCATTCAATGAGCCTCTCCCCCAGACAGCACAGGTGCAAGCCACAGGGGTCTCTGAAGCACGGGATTTTTAAACACAACACCATCTGAGATAAAGCTCTGGAAGGAGGTGCCACCTGACAGGCAGACAGCTTGAACACGGACAGGGTACAGACAAGAAGTGGAAAGAGACCTGACAAAAGAGGGGCTTGATCGTGGGTCTGTGGGAGCTCGAAATTCCTGTGCTAGAGACTAGGGAGCATGGTGAAGCCATTTCCACCTCCCCTGTGCGCAGGCAGCACACAGGCACATGGAACCACCCCAGTAAGCTAAACAGCGCCGCCCAGTGGAGAATGGAGTAGTCACATCAAGCCCCACCCAACGACACCTTCCAAGCACAAGCACCAGGAGACCAACTTGGACACTAGAGTTCTCCATCGTTTCAGTTCTAGGGGAAACTGGATGTAACTTCATTTAGGTTTCATTCTGTTTGCTGGTTCATTTATTTGCTCCTTTTCTTTGCTTCCGTTTCTGCTTAAATGTTACTTTTCTTTTCTTTCTCTTTCTTGGAAACAATGAAAAACTTTTTTACTTCATTTTTAATTTTTTTTATTCTATTTCATTTTATTTTCTTTAACTCTACTCTCTCTATATATATATACATATATAATTTTCAAAGTTCTTTTGTTCCCTTTCCTTTCCTTTTTTCCTGTATTCTATAAAGCTTCCTTCAACAAGTAGAATGAAACTTACCTAGGATCTAGCTTCCTTTAATTGACTTTTTGTTTTGTTTTTAATTTTAATTTTTTACTTTATTTTTTTCTTCCTCCAAAATGACAAAATGAAGGAATTCACCCCAAAAGAAAGAACAGGAAGACATGAAAGCCAGGAACTTAATCAACATAGATAGAAGTAAACCGTCTGAACTCGAATTAGAACCTTGATAATAAGAATACTACCTGGGGTTGAAGAAAGTATAGAAGGTTTAAGAGAATCACGTTCTGTAGAGACAAGAGAATTAAAATCTGGGGCACTGGGTCACTCAGTCAGTTAAGCATCCGACTTTGGCTCAGGTCATCCTCTTATGGTGTGTGAGTTCAAGCCCTACATTGGGCTCTGTGCTTACAACTCAGAGTCTGTGGCATGCTTTGGATTCTGCATCTGTGCGTGCGTGTGTGCGTGTCTCTCTGCCCCTCTCCCACTCGAATCCTCTCTCTCTCAAACACATAAACATTAAAAAAATTTAGAAAGAAAAAATCTCATACGGCTGAAATTTAAAATGCTACAACTGAGATACAATCTCGAATAGATGCCACAACAGCAAGGATGGATAAAGCAGAGAATCAGTGATGTAGAGGATAAAATTATGGAGAGTAATGAAGCAGGAAAAAAAAAAAGAGGGATACAAAGGCAAAGGATCATGATATAAGACTTAGAGAACTCACGTGATTCGTTAAAAAGTAGTAACATCCAAATCACAGGAGTTAAAGGAGAGAGAGAAAAGGGGGCAAAAGGCTTATATGAGCAAATAATAGCTGAAAACTTTCCTAATCTGGGGAAAGACACAGACCTCAAAAAACAAGGAGCACAGAAAACTGTCATTAGACTCAACAAAAACCATCACCGAGGCATATCATAGCCAAATTTGTAAAATGTACATACAGGAAAGAATTATAAAAGCAGCAAGAAGGAAGAAAAAGTCCTTAAGCTATAAGGGAAGACAGATCAAGTTCACAGCAGACCCATACACAGAAACTTGACAGGCCAGAAAGGAGTGGCAGGATATATTCAACATACTGAACTGGAAAAATATGCATCCAAGAATTCTTTATCCAGCAAGGTTGTCATTCAAAATAGAAGGTGAGATAAAAAGTTTCCCGGACAAAATCTAAAGGAGTTCATGATCACTAAACCAGCCCTGCAAAAAATTTTAAGGGGTAACTCTGGAGAAACAAAACACCAAAAGGAAAAAAGACTAAAAAGGATCAGAGAACATCACCAGAAACACCAACTCTACAGACAAGACAATGACACTAAATTCCTATATTTCAGTACTCCCTCTAAATGTAAATAAACAAAATACTCCAATCAAAAGACATACGGTATCAGAATGGATAGGAAATGGATAGGAAAACAAGACCCATCTATATGCTGCTTAAAAGAGACTCGTTTTAGACCTAAAGACACCTGAAAATTGAAAGAGGATGGAGAACCATCTGTCATGCTAATGGTCACCAAAAGAAAGCTGGAATAGTCATACTTAGATAAACTAGATTTTAAAATTAAGACTGTAACAGGAGACAAAGAAGGGCACTATATCATAATTAAGGGGTCTATCCACCAAGAATATTAGCAATTGTCAATATTTATGCACCCAATGTGGAGACACCCAAATATATAAACCAATTAATCACAAACATAAAGAAACTCATTTATTATAATACCATAGTATTAGAGGACTTCAACACCCCCACTTACAGCAATTGACAGATCATCTAATCAGAAAATCGACAAGGAAACAATGGCTCTGAATGACACCCTGGAATGGATGAACTTAACAGATATATTCAGAATATTTCATCCTAGAGAGGTATATACATTCTTCTTGAGTGTACATGGAACATGCTCCAGAACAGATCACATGCTGGGTCACAAATCAGCCCTCAACAAGTACGAGATCAAACTTTGCATATTTGCAGACCCCAGGGCTATAAAACTTGAAATGAACCACAAGAAAAACTTTAGAAAGACCATATATATTTGGACATTAAAGAACATCCTACTAAATAATGAATGGATTAACCAAGATATTAAACAGGAAATTAAAAAGTACATGGAAGCCAATGAAATTAAAAACATGACAGTCCAAAACCTCTGGGAGGCAGCAAAGTGGTCGGAAGAGGGAGGAAGTATTTAGCAATCCAGGCTTTCAAAAAGAAGAAAGGTCTCAAATACCTTACATCTCAAAGAGTTCAAAAAAAGAATAGCAAATAAAGCCCAAAACCAGCAGAAGGGAAATAATAAAGATTAGATCAGAAATCAATGATATTAAAAAAAACCACAGTAGAACAGGTCAATGAAACCAGGAGCTGGTTCTTTGAAAGAATTAACACTGATAATCTCCTAGCCAGAATGATCAAAAAGAAAAAGGAAAAGACCCAAATAAATAAAATCACAAATGAAAGAGAAGAGACTACAACCAACACTGCAGAAATATAAAGAATAATAAGATAATATTATGGGCAATTATATGTCAACAAATTGGGCATTCTGGGAAAAAATGGAGAAATTCCTGTAAATATATAAACAACCAAAACAGACACAGGCAGAAATAGAAAATTTGAACAGACCCATAACCAGTAAAGAAATTGAATCAGTAATCAAAAATCTCCCAACAAATAAGAATCCAGAGCCAGATGGCTTTCCAAAGGAGTTCTACCAGACATTTAAAGAAGAGTTAATACCTATTTTTCTCAAACTGTTCCAAAAAATAGATATGGAAGGAAAATTTCCAAACTCATTCTACAAAGCAAGCATTACCTTGATTCAAAAACCAAAAACCCCTCTAAAAAGAATTACAGACCAAATTCCCGATGAACAGGGATGCAAAAATCCTCAACAAGATATTAGCAAACAGGATCCAACAATACATTAAAAGGATTATTCACCACAATAAAGTGGGATTTATTCCTGGGATGCAGGGCTGGTTCAATATCCACAAATCAATCAATGTGATACACCACACTAAAAAAAAAGATAAGAACCACACGATCCTCTTGATAGATGCAGCAAAAGCATCTGATAAAATACAGTATCCTTTCTTTAAAAAAAATTCTCAAGAAAGCAGGGTACAAGGAGCATACCCCAAGATCATAAAGGCCATATATGAAAGACCCACTGCTAATATCATCCTCAATAGGGAAAAACTGAGCTTTCCCCTAGGGTCCGGAACATGACAGGGATGTCCATCTCACCACTGTTGTTCAACATAGTGCTGGAAGTCCTAGTCTCAGCAATCAGACAACAAAAAGAAATAAAAGGCATCCAAATCAGCAAGGAGGAAGTAAAACTTTCATTCTTCACAGACAACATGATACTCTATGTGGAAAACCCAAATGATTCCACCAAAAAACTGTTAGAAATGATACATGAACTCATTAAGTTGCAGGATATAAAATCAATGTACAGAAATAAGTTGCATTCCTATATACCAATAATGACGCAGCAGAAAGAAAAAAAATCAAGGAATCGATCCCATTTTCAATTGCACAAAAACTCATAAAATACCTAGGAATAAATCTAATCAAAGCAGTGAAAAATTTATATGCTGAAAACTATCACAAGCTTAAGAAAGGCATTGAAGACGACACAAAGAAATGGAAAAACATTCCATGCTCATGGATCGGAACAATACTGTTAAAATGGTGATACTAACCTAAAGCAACCTACCTATTCATTGCAATATCTATCAAAATAACACCAGCATTCTCACAGACCTAGAACAATTCTAAAATTTGTATGGAACCAGAAAAGACCTCAAAGAGCCAAAATAATGTTGAAAAAGAAATCCAAAGCTGGAAGCATCAAAATTCCAGACTTTTAAACTGTAATTCAAAGCTGTGATCATCAATACAGTAGTAGTGCACAGACACATAGATCAATGGAACAGAATAGAGAACCCAGAAATGGACCCACAATTGTATGGCCAACTAATCTTTGCCAGAACAAGAAAGAACACCTAATGGAAAAAAAAATTCTCTCTTCAGCAAATGGGTGTTGGGAAAACTGGACAGCAATATGCAGAAGAATTAACCTGGACCACTTTCTTACACCATACACAAAAATTAACTCAAAATCTATGAAAGACCTAAATGTATGACAGGAAGCCATCAAAATCCTAGAGGAGAGGACAGGCAACAAACTCTGTAACCCTGGCCACCTTCTTACTTGACATGTCTCCAGAGGAAAGGGAAAAGCAAAAATGAACTACTGGGACCTCATCAAGATAAAAAGCTTCTGCACAGCAAAGGAAACAATCAGCAAAACTAAAAGGCAATCAACGGAATGGGAAAAAAATATTTGCAAATGATATATCCAAAATCTACAAAGAATTTACCAGACTCAACACCCAGAAAACAAATACTCCAGTGAAGAAATGGGCAAATGACACGAATAGACACTTTTCTAAAGAAGAATAAGATATCAGGGCACCAGGGTCGCTTTTCAAAACCACTCTGAGGTACCTGGGTGGCTCAGTCGGTTGAGCATCCGACTTCGGCTCAGGTCAGATCTCACGTTCGTGGGTTTGAGCCCCACATAGGGCTCTATGCTGACAGCTAGCTCAGAGCCTGGAGCCTGCTTCGGATTCTGTACCTCCCTCTCTCTCTGACCCTCCCCTGCTTGTGCTCTCTGTCTCTCAAAAATAAAAAACATAATAAAAAATAAAGAAGACATCCAGATGGCTAACAGACACATGAAAAAATGCTCATCACCCATTATCAGGGAAACACAAATCATAACTACAATGAGATACCACCTCACACCTGTCAGAATGGCTAAAATTAACAACTCAGGCAACGACAGATGTTGGCAAGGATGCAGAAAAAGAGGAACTCTTTTGTACTGCGGGTGGGAACGCAAACTGGTGCAGGCACACTGGAAAACAGTATGGTGGTTCCTCAAAACATTAAAAATAGAACTACCCAAGACCCAGCAACTACACTACCAGGTATTTAACCAAAGGATGCAAAAATTCTCATTTGAAGGGGCACATGCACCCCAATGTTTGTAGTAGCACTATCAACAATAGCCAAAGTAAGGAAAGAACAAAATATCCATTGGCTGACAATGAATAATAAAGATGTGGTTTATATATACAATGGAAGATTACTCAGTGATCACAAAGAATGAATTCTTGCTATCTGCAACAACGCAGATGGAACCAGAGTGTATTATGCTAAGTAAAATAAGTCAGTAAGAGAAAGAATATCATATAATTTCACTCATATGTGGAATTTAAGAAACAAAACAAATGAACATACGAGAAGGGAAGCAAAAGTAATGTAAAAACAGAGAAGGATTTAAAATATTTTTTTTAAGGGAGGGCATGCCTGGGTGGCTCAGTCGGTTAAGCATCCAACTTTGGCTCAGGTCATGATCTCGCGGTTCATGAACTCAAAGCCCTGCATCAGGCTCTTGAATGGAGCCTACTTCAGATTCTGTGTCTCCCTCTCTCTGACCCTCCTCCCCCAACTCAAAAATAAAATTACACATGAAAATAAAATTTAAAAACAGAGAGGGAGACAAGCCATAAGAGACTCCTAAATACAGAGAACAAACTGAGGGCTGCTGGCAGGGTGGTGGGTGGGAGGAAGGGTAAATGGGGGACGGGCATCGAGGAGGGCACTTGTCAGGATGAGCACCGGGTGATATATTAAGTGACGAATCACTAAACTCTATTCCTGAAATCATTATGTTAACTAACTTGGATTTAAGTTTAAAAAAAAAATAATTTTTTAAAAGGAGTTACACTAGAATCACTTAGGAAGCCATGTAGGGGACCCATAAATATTTTCAACAAGGGCACCAACACAATTAAATGGTCAAAGAATGGTCTTTCCAATAAATGGTACTAGGACAAAGGGTTATCTGTATACAATGAAATAAAGTTGTAACCCTACCTCACACATACATAAATAATGAATTCAAAATGGATCAAAGACTTAAATAAAGGAGCTTAAAACTCCAAAACTCGCAGGAAAAAAATTACAATAAATCTTCATGACCTAAGGCTCAGCAATGTTTCTTAGATTTGACACTAAATACATATGCACTTGATCAAAATTAAGAACTTTTGTGTTTCAAAGGGCACGACCAGGAAAGTAAAGACAGCCCACAGGATAGAATAAAGTATCTGGAAACCATACAAGATATGGTTCTTCTATCTAGAATGTAAAAAAGAACTCTTACATAACTTGACAAAAAAAAATTTAATAGAAAAAGATTAAAATAGACATTTATCCAAAGACGACTTATAAATGACCAATAAATATGTGAAAAAATGTTCAGCATCATTAGTCCTTTGGGAAATGGAAATCAAAACCACAATGACAAGTACTGTCGAGAATGAAGAGAGGAGAACCCTGAATTGTAACAGGAGCGTTCTACGGCCCAGCTGCTTTGCAGACTGCATTTCCTAACAAGGCTGAATTCAGAGTTACCATGTAACCCAACAATTCCACTTCTGGGTGTATACCCAAAAGAAATGAAAACATATGTCCCCTCAAAATCTTGTGTGAAAATATTCCTAGCAACATTATTCATAATAGACAAAAAATGTGCATCAAGTGATAAGTGAGTAAATAAAATGCGGTTAAATAAAATGGTAATATTCAGCAATAAAAAGGAATCAGGTGCTGTCACATACTACAACATGGGTGACCCTTGAAAACATGCTACATGAAAAATGCTAGGCAGAAGAGACCACATGTTATAGGATTCCACTTCACATACAAATGTCCACATTAGACAAATGTATAGAGAGCAGAGTAAATCAGTAGTTGCGGAGGGCTAGGGGTAGGGGAAAGGAAGGAGAGGAAATGGGGATTTACTGTTAACAGGTACAGAGCAGCTGCAAAAAGCTGTTGTTTTTAAACAAAAGCTTATACAACCATATAATATTTTATTTTTTTAAGACAGAGAGGAAGCATGTCTTGCAAGTGGGAGAGGGGCAGAAGGAGAGGTAGAGAGAGAATCTTAAGCAGGCTCCACATCCAGCACAGAATCCGACACAGGACTTGATCTCACAATCTCATGAACTGTAAAATCATGACCTGAGCCGAAATCAAGAGTTGGATATTCATCCAACTGAGCCACCCAGGCGTCCCTGTGTATCTTTTAATATCCACTCTCCAAGAAAAATTAGAAATCACTAACCTTAGATTTAGAAAACCTGTACATGTGGTCTCCATCACAACTGCCCAGCCACATTTACAGTGAAAGGGAATGCACAGTTCTGTAAAAACTAGACTGAGAGTCTACCTAAATGTCTGAAGTTTACATAAGGCACTAATTTAAAGAACATGTTCTGATATAACATCAACAATGTACCACCCTCAGCAAACAGAGTAAAAATTTAGAAACAAAATTCCAACTAGTCATTTATGTTTTTCACAAAGAGTTACATTTTGCCCTACGTTAAACACAACTAGATACTCTCATTACTCCAAACATAAAAATGCAGTTTAAGAAGAAACAAAATATTTTAAGTATTACAATACTAAGATGATTTTATCATGTTTATCTACGGCACTGTATTTCTCATGTACATTTGCTCTACCACAAAGGAGAGGAAAACCAAACCCAAGCAAAACGCATGCATCATCAGCTCTAAATTGCCATGGCAACCAGATGGGAGTTCCCACTTCCTTCCAGCTGCTATTTCTTTTGAGCAGAGAAAAGGACAAGTAAACTTCACATTTGGCAGAAAAAGAAGTCCTTCCCTTTATTATCAACCTAAAGGACAACCGACATGATTTAAGAAATTAATTTATTCATTTTTAACCCAAATATAAATAAAAAGAAATTCCAAATGAATTTCTCCTAGGAACATTCATATAAAGGCAATTTTTTTTCCTATGTCCACCGCCTGGGTCTACGCCTCACTCTCTTCCTCCCTCCCTCCTTCTTACTCTCCCATTCTTGACGGTAAATTGTTAACCAGAGAAATACGCCATCTGCCATTTCTGCTTGAGGACACAATCAATCAATACACACTTTCTCTCAAAATAGCTTATCCAAAAACGCTTACTATAACACTGGGTACAGCTGCATAGCTAAGGAGAAAAACCCATACCAATTTTATGTATTCCTCTATAACGCAAACACTTCTAAACTTTATGTAACTTAATCCTGAATGTTACAGGTCAGCTGTGATAGGGCACCTCCGAAAATGAGTCCCAATCACCCTCCTCCTTGTATAAAATTCCCTACTTCTCTGAATGTGGGCAGATCCTGCGAGTAAGACATCATTCTCATCATTACATTATGTTACATGGAAACTGGGCAGCAATGCTGGGCGGGCGTGACCTAATTACATGAGCCTTTTACAAGAAGAGAGTTTTCTCTGGCTGGTCACAGAAATCAAAGAGACGTGCTCCAGCTGGCCAAGAAGAAAGCAAATATCCATGATGTGAACTGCCTGCCCATTAGGGCCACATAGGAAGGAATTTTGAGTGACCTCTCGGAGTGAGCACAGTCCCCAGCCAAAAGCTAGAAGGACTAACAAGGACTTCAATGCAATGAAATGAGTTCTGCCAATGACCAGTGATCTTGGAAGAGTGCTCTGCGTCCCAACAGAGAACTTCAGTCTTGGCCAAGAGCTTGATTTCAGTCCAGGGAGAATCCAGCCATGCTGTGCGACCCTAATTTCTGACCTACAGGACTGTGAGCTAATAAATGCATATTGTTTTAAGCTGCTAAGTGTGCAGTAATTTGTTACACAGCAATAGAAAATGAATACAGCTGCCAAGTAAGTTCTAAGTAACAGAGCAGTTCATATTAATTTATCAGATTTTGGCCTCAACAGTGAGATCTGGGATTTTTTAAATACTTAAAATGGCCAGAAAGATTAAGAAGCTGGGTATTCAAGAATGGGAGCCAATTATTTTATGGGAAAAGACATAAATTGGGGGGAAAATGTCCCCCCAATTTTTTTTAATGTTTATTTATTTTTGAGAGACAGAGGGAGAGAAAGACAGCATGCTCATGTGTGCATGAGCCAGGGAGGGTCAGAGAGAGATGGGGAGAGACAATCTCAAGCCATCTCCAAGCTCTGCACAGAGCCTGACCCAGGGCTCCATCCCACCATCCTGATCCTAACCTGAGCCGAAATCAAGAGTCAGACCCTTAACCAACTGCACCACCCAGGCGCCCCAGTATGCCCTAAATTCTAATGGAAACAATCATAATTCCAAGCCAGCAAGTTTAGACCTTCTTATTTTCTAAGACTACGCTGTTTTCTAGAATATGGAACACAGCCAACTAAAAGTTGGTGAAGATGTCAGTAAACAGATCTGCTTCCCAACTAATTAACATTTTAGAACACAAAGAAGTCGACTGTTCACCTAATGATACATATATGACAGGGCTACATAATCCATATGCCCCTGGTACTGTTAAAATCTTATAGAAATTTGTGGGACCAAGGAGAAATAGTGCTACTGAAGTGTTAGAAAAACTGACAAAGTTCAAACGAGAGGTGTGGAGGGCAGGGTGGAGGCTCAAGGCCCACAAAACAGGGTGACCAGAAGCACAAAGGTCTAAAACAGCCTCTGGAATGGTGTGGCTGGAGACAAGCAAGTTTCTGCAGCAATCAGCTCACAGAGGAATGACCCACAGTTCTAAGGAGTTTGGGCTATATCCTTATTATTATTATTAATGTTTTTATTTATTTTTGAGAGAGAGAGAGAGAGGGAAGGAGGGAGGGAGGGAGGGAGCGAGCACAAGCAGGAGAGGGGCAGAGAGAGACACACACAGAATCCAAAGCAGGCTCTAGGCTCTGAGCTGTCAGCACAGAGCCCGACGCAGGGCTTGAACTCACAAACTGTCAGATCATGACCTGAGTCGAAGTCAGATACTTGACCAACTGAGCCACCCAGGTGCCCATAGGCTCTATCATTAAAGAAAGTAAGAGATGCTGAAATGCAATTTTAGGTCAAGAGACTTGCTCTCTGCAAAGAACATACGGAATTGGTATGCAGAATGGGTAGAAAGGATAAAAGTCGGAAGCAAGTAAACTAGTGAGGAGTCCAGAGCAGAGATGATTTAAAAAAAAAAAAAAAAACAGCTCATAAACTGCTCATTTCATTGCTGGAGGTGGGTCTTTGCATCCTAGATTTCTGATAGTGAGAGCGAGAAGAACAGAGAGAGGAAGAGGAGGAAGGATTTTCAGGAAAATAAAAACCTCTTTTTTAAGTTCATCTCAGTTTGAGAGGCATATGGGATGCCCAGCAGTGTAGGAATACAGTGGATTGCTTTCTATATAGAATTTATAGTAGGAAATGAAGATTTGGGCTGTAAACAGAAGTAGAGGTCTGAGCAAACACTGAGAGCTAAAGGCTTTCCAAGCAGTTGAGTGCACCAAGGATAAATGATGAATCAAAGGGCCAAGGGTAGAGCGTAGTTCACAGTCAAAGTACAAAGTTATGAAGGCACCAACAGATTCTTGACTTCGCAGCTCATAATCCACAGCAATGACTATAATCACCAATATAAATTTATAGATTTTAATACAGATTATAAAGAATACACATGCATAAAAACCTCATGTAAGCCTACCTTTTACATTAGGATGAGATACACACTAAAAAAAAAAAAAGAGAGAGAGAGAGAGAAAGAGAGAGAGAGAAAGAACTAGCAAACCTAGGGCCTAAATGTGCTTCCATCTAGAAGCTCTGTTTGTAGGCAATATGAAGTCAAATGCATGCAGGGTGAACTGCTACAAATAAACAACTGTTTATGGAAACCTGCCTGTTGATGAAACTTACTATAACCACTCATGATTGCCTCATGCTACTCAGGAAATAATGCAACATGTACCACTTTGGAGGAGGCTTCTGCAAACTTCCCCAAGTTTTAAATCTAAAAGCAACAATTCAACAGCCACTAGCCAAATTAATTACAACTGAATAAAATGTAAAATTCAGTTCTTTAGTTACTCTAGCTTCATTTCAAGTGCTGGACTGCCACATGCAGTGGCTATGGTATTAGGCAGTACAGATCCAGAACATTTCCATCACCACTCAAAGCTCTATTAGACAACACTGCTATGGGCAACATTCTAGCAGCATGAACTTCTTCCAGAACATCATTATTTTTAATAAGTAAATAAGATCAACTACCAGAGTTTGTAACATTTTTCTATACAGCCCACTACTCGAAGTTTGAAAAATAAGCGGTGAAATTATAAACAGGAATTGGATATTCATTTTAAATTTGACAGGTGATTCCAATATCTGAATACCCTTTGGCTCAGCACACCTCCTTACTGGATTTCATCTTATGGATACAGTCATAGTTAACAATGTCTGCAGACAGCAACATATTGGAACCTAAATGTGCATCAAGAGAGGACTTATTAATAACATCTGATAGATTATGACACGTGTATATGACACAACTCTGCTAAAAAGCAAGAGATTAAGAAAATTCCATTCACAGCAGCATCAGATAGAATAAAGTACTTATGAAAAAATTTAACAATAATGTCTAAACTTATACTATGAAAAATAAAAAACATTATTGGAAGAATTTAAAGAAGGCCTAAATAAACAGAAACACATCCCATGCTCATGGACAGCAGACTTAATATTGTTAAGATGACAATATGCACCCAAACAATCTCCAAATGCAATTCAATCCCTATTGAAACACAGCTCGCTTACTGGCAGAAATTGACAAGCTATTCCTAAAATTCATATGGAAATGCAAAGGCTACAATAGCCATTTCTTGATTTCAAAACTCACTACAAAGGTACAGTAATCAACACAGTGTGGTACTGACACATATAGATCAACAGGGAATTGAAGTTCCAGAAATAAACACTCATATTAGTCAACAGATATTTCAACAAATGGTGATGGGACAATTAAATATCCACATAGAAAGGAAAGGTGGATTCCTAACTCACATCAGACACAGAAAAATAGCTCAAGATCGATCAAAGACCTACATGTGATGAGCTAAAACTATGTAAATCTCCTAAGAGAGATGCTCATCATCAGCCATCAGAAAAATGAAAAGCAAAACCATAACAATGCCATTTCACAACTATTAGGATAATATAAAAAACCAGTAATAGTAAACAGGACAGGTAATACCAAGTGATGACAAGGATGTGCTAAAATTAGAACTCTCATACACTGCTTATGAGAAAGGAAAATGGTGCAGCCATTTTGAAAAACAGCAGGCAATTTCTCAAAAGGTTGAACCGAGTTACCATATGACGCAGCAATTCCACATAACAGAGAGAAACTAAAACATGCATCGAAACAAAAACTTGTACATAAATGTTCACAGCATCCTCACTCATAACAACCAAAAGGAGAAACAACCCAAATGTCCATTAACAATGAAACAATAAAAAGATGCTACCATGTGGATTACGGTAAGTCAAGGAAGCCACAGTCACTACAGACCAAACAATTCCATTTATGTGTAATTCCCAGAACAGAGGGATAGAAGATTGGCAGCTGCTTACGCGGATAAGGGGAAATGGGGATGATTCTTCAAGCATCAGAGTTTCTTTTTAGGGTGATGAAAATGTTCTAAAATTAGGTGGTTGGTGATGGCTGCACAACTCTTAAGAATACTGAAAACCCTTTGAATTTTACATGTTATCTTTTTTTCGCTTGCTAAATGACTTTTACTGGCTTAAATTTTACATATTTTGTGTATTGTTCATTAAGAAACAAGGATTTAAAGTTTTAGCATGTGCTAAGTAGTAGGAGGCTGTACTAGCATATGCAAATATGTTAATATACAATTGTATTTTCTTGGAATGTTCTGTATACATGCGTGATAGCAGACCAGCCCGCCACCGCCACTTCTTAAGACGCGTGTGGCTCGTGGAGCCTTTCTGAGCAAGGCGCAGAAGACCTTTTATTTTTCAAAATGAAACTCCCACCAAGAAAAACACTGGGGCTCATGGCCAATCCCAGACCAAGGTGAAAGTCGTATTTTCCACGTCCATGGATCATTTCGTCTGTTACTGAAGTTCTTGTGAATCACAGTGACCACAAAACAGAGAAACCACTGGTACTGGAGGCAGGATTCTGCAGTCTTCAAATATGTATGTTTCATATGGTCTCTTTTGAAACACAGGCTGGAAGAGGTTAGAGATGACTTATTCCCTCTCATTTCCTTGTAAATAATATTCTTCTTTCTCATTTAAAGTTTCAGACCCTGGCAGAGTAGCTGTGGCCCCAAGTGGAGGCCAGCCAGGTGGCTTCCCGCCCACCCTCTGGCCAGGTCACCGGCTCACAGGGCCACACAGCCAGACAGTTGGTGCCTTTGTCACTCCACAGTAGGAAGTGAGAGCGTCTGGGGCTGCAGCCCCTCCTCTGTGGAGGAGTGCTGAGGGGAACCTGCCCCGGGCGACCTGCAACACCCCCACTCACTGGACCTAGAGCTGTCCTGAGGTGTACATTTTAAACGGATGAATTCTAGAGTCTGAATTCTCTCCCAATAAAGTTGTTACACAAAAATAATGAGGCAGTTCTCTATTTACTAATAGGGAGGATATGCCAGGATAAACACAAAGGTGCAGAGCATTCTGTATATGGCATGTAGCATGTTCTACAGAGTCAGGGAGCAGGTGCCTCAGCTTGTATCCCACTCTGGATGCAGCCATAAGAAACTGGCAGTACCAGCTTTCTCCAGGGAAAGGAACTCAATGGCTGAGGAAGAATTAACTTTTCCAAAATTACCCATACTCCTTCCCAACTTTTTCCATTTGGTACCATGTGTACGCCTACTGAAATATATTTTTTCTTTCTTTTCTTTTCTTCATCTTTTCTTTTAAGTAGGCTCCATGCCCAGCACAGAACCCAAATCAGGGCTTGAAGTCACAGCCCTGAGATCAGGATTTGAGTGCAGATCAAGAGTCAGACGCTCAACAGACAAAGCCACCGCAGTTGTCCCTAAATTAGGAACTTAAAAAGACAGGAAAATAAGGAAGAGATGCTGTGAAAGGGGTTCATATCCATGATACCCTCCCCACCCCACCCCCCAGCACCTAGGAAGAATTTACTAAAAAACAACAAAGTAAATGTCTAGGGCAAGTCACAACTTACTCTACTTTAGAATAGAGACTTAGGATAAAGGTCAAAGTCCAAATGCCATGCCAGCTTTCTGGTAGGCTGTGGGTTAGGTTTGAATACTAGTTCTAGCACTTAAAAATCCAGACAACTCAAGCCAGTGACAAGTTCTCTGGGTCCCTAAGGAAAGTCAGAGTGTTGTGATAATTAAAAGAGATGATACATAAGTCACCTGGTATGTTAACTGTGCATGTGGTGGCAGGCAGTCTATACAAGGGAATTGTCTCTTCCCCACCCTCCTAGCGTAGGACACACCTCACCTACTGCTGTGAGCTGACCCCTGGCCCTCTCTGTTCACCCATGACTGTCCTAATGCACAGGCCAGCATCAGTCCCAGCTCTTAACCCTCCTGTTTCTAAACTCATGTACTTTATAGTCAACATTAGTTAAAAGATTTTTTTTTTTTTTTGAGAGACAGAGAGAGACAGATCATGAGCAGGGGAGGGGCAGGAGAAAGAGACACACAGAATCGGAAGCAGGCTCTAGGCTCTGAGCTGTCAGCACAGAGCCCAAGGTGGGGCTCGAACCCACAAACTGTGAGATCATGACCTGAGCTGAAGCCAGACGCTCAACCGACTGAGCCACCCAGGTGCCCCTAGTTAAAAGATTAAAGAAAGTTTCAACAAGAATCTCCGCTGTTGGTTAGTACATATTTCCACAAGGCGATAAGACAAATGACTACTGCTATTGTAATCATCTTGGAAGAGACAGATGCCTAACGTCAATTTTTTAATTTAACGAGTAAGCAAACTGCTTAATAGATCTTCTCCATTAACACATCACTTGCTCCATCTAGGTCTTTTCTGACAAGTACAAAGTTAAGCCCAGTCCTTGAAGACCTTGCGAACTGAGGTTCCACACAATGGCCTTTACATATCAAAACTGTTCCCATATTAAACTATTCCCCCAGAGGGGAAGAAATTCAGAACTGCTGGCACAGAAATTAAATCACCTGAAGATGTATTAGTCCTCTCCAATACATTCTACCTCTGAAACTATAATTTCATTCATCCATTTTCTTAAATATATGTTTCCAGATAAACAGCTTCATTTCTGAAGGCAGGTGTTACAATTAGCGCTAATACCAACCTACTGTAGGAACTGTGTATATAGTTCTTCAAAGATGTTAAAGCACTATGTTAATATCAATACTATTCTTTAGGAGTGGCCATTCTCAGAGATTGGTGGATACCTGAAGAAGCCATCAAAAACCATTTTTTAGGAAAACAAGAGATTCTGCATGCACCAAATCTAATCCCAATGGGAGAGACGCCAGAGTAACAGTAGAGTAGGTTAGGATTCCGACAAAGTTGACCTGGTATCCAAGGACAGGCTTCTAAGACATGAGACCAGAGAAGGTGAAACCAGGCACCGAGGGTCGGCCACGAGATGGATGCGGGATGCTGTGCAGCGTACTTATACAGGTTAGTGTGGAAGGGGAGATCCTCCCCAAGAATCTGTGATCTCAAGCTTCTCCGCCTGCATGGTTAGCATGAGACTTTATTATAATACCTACCCAATCCTGGAAACCTCCCAAGCCAAGAAATTTAGAATGCTTCTGGGTCACTGCTATCCCAGGGCTCCTGGAAGAAGTAAAAACAAACCCTCTTGGGAGAAATGCACCCTCAATTGGGCCTCCTTGGGATTCTAAGTGACTAAGATTGTGGAAATGTAATTTAATGATTTTTTTTCAAATCATCAAATAAATAAGGAAACACCACTCTATGAGCAAGACAAAGAAATAATCAACAAAAATAGATTTCAGATACTAGTACCGTGGAATACAGAATATGAAATAAGCATGTCTATAATGTTGGTAGAAATAAAGGAAGGAAATTAAAGCATGAGCAGAAAAAAAAAAAAACAGACTTAAAATTTGTTGAATTGATGAGACCATGAACAAACTGGAAGACAGATCTGAAGAAATCACCTAGAATGTATCACAGAAAGACAAAGACACTAAAAATAGGAAAGAAAGGTTAAGACCTCAAGTGGACTGAGAAGGTCTAACTTATCTGATGTTTGGGTTTTTTTTTTTTTAAAGTAGAAAATGGAGGAGAGGCACTATTGGAAGAAATAACTGAGAACTGTCCAGAATGGATTTAATAAAGTAAATTCTCAGACTCAGAAAGCACAAAGTGTACCAAAGAAAGAGAAATCACAACAGAGTAAAATGGAAGAACATCAAAACAAAGAGAAAAATGCAGGGGAAAAACAGCCAGATTTCCTAAACAGAATGACAATTATATGGTCACCAGGCATCTCAAAAGAAAAACTGCAAGTCAAACAACAGTACTGTGAGATCATTAAAGTATTAAGAGAGCCAATAACTGTATTCTCAGTTGTATAATTTGCTAAAGAAAAAAAATATATCTATATATGAAGCAAAGATATTTTCAAGTCAACAAAAACTGAGTATAACATTCACAGTCCCTATTGTAAAGAAATTGCTAAAGAATTTATTTCAGAAAGACAGAAAATTTAGGAAGGACAGTCTAAACTACAACAAAAAATGGTGATTCTTAGCAATCCGGTAGATGTATGAGTAAAACAAAATAAACACGTATATCCAGGTTGGCAATAAATGCAGGACTTAAAATATTTTTAAGGGGCTCCTGGGTGGCTCGGTCAGGTAAGCATCCAACTCTTGGTTTCAGCTCAGGTCATGATCATGTGGTTTATGGGTTCAAGCCCCACATCAGGCTCTGCACTGACAGCAGGGAGCCTGCTTAGGATTCTGTGTCTCTTTCTCTCTCTGCCCCTCTCCCATTCCCTCCCTCCCTCCCCGCCACCTCTGACTCAGAATAAATAAACTTTTAAAAAATAAATAAAATAGTTTTAAAAGAAAACTCTTCTACAACAGTACTATTCTCGAGCACTTCACTCGTAATTAACTCACTTAACCCTCAAACAACTCTATAAGGTAAGTACTACTTAGTCACCCCATTTTCACAGATGAGGATAATTAGGCACAAAGTAAGGTGTTCAAGGTCACAAAGCTTAGTGAGTGGTGAACCAGAAATGAAGCTTGTCCTCCTAGATTGCAACTGGAAGCAGTGAAACATTTCTAGACCTGACTTTCTAGTGGGGCTAAAAGTCTGCCACAGCACCAGGAGACCCCATGGAAGGAAGGGTAGGCGGCAGAGGCTGCCATTGGAGAGGATTCCAAACAGGAAACATTTGAGCAGACACCTGCTGGGATGAGCCCTCTCTAGTGCTGATGTCCACTTACCACATTCAGAGGTCTCCAACCACAGAGCAGGACCCGTAAGACACAGATGAGGCCCAGGAATTTCCGTGCTTGATAAGAACCCCAGGAGACTGATGCACAGAGTTCAAGGGCCACGCTTTTTTTTTTTTAAACATTTATTTATTTTCTAGAGACAGAGAGAGGAGATCATGAGCAGGGGAGGGGCAGAGAGAGGGGGACACACAGAATCGAAAGCAGGCTCAGGCTCTGAGTTGTCAGCACAGAGCCCGACGTGGGGCTTGAACCCACAAACAGTGAGATCATGACCTGATTCAGGCGGTTGCTCAACTGACTGAGCTGCCCAGGCGCCCACACTTTAAGAAACACCACTCCACGCACATTTAACTACCATAAACATAACATACAAGTCCTTTGGTCTAATTTTGTATTTTACGTTAATGATCTTTTTAACAAGAAAAGCCATGTTCATGTGCACTTTAGATATAGGTGTCAGGTAAATCCTTAGCAAAATAATGCGCCAGTTTTATGCTCTCCAAACGATGATAGCAGAAAAGAGAAACTGCAGCTAAACAATGGAATAACTACTCAGTAATAAGTAAATAATAATAAATACTAAAACATGAAGTCAAAAGCATGTGCTAAGTGAAAAGTGCTAAGTGAAAAAGTCAGACACATGACTACATAGTATGATTCCATTTTATTTTATTTTTTTAGTTCATTTGTTCATTTTTGAGAGAGCAAGAAAAAGTGCAAGAGCTGGGGAGCGGCAGTGGAGAAGCGAGAGAGACAGAGAGAGAGAGGGAGAATCCCAAGCAGGCTCTGCAGGCAACAGAGAGCCCAACGTGGAGTTTGATTTCAGGAACCATGAGATCAAGACCTGAGCTGAAATCAAGAGTTGGACGATTAACCCACTGAGCCACTCAGACATCCCATGACTCCATTTAAAAAAGGCAAAGCTGGGGGCACCTGGGTGGCAGTTGGTTGAGCGTCTGACTTCAGCTCAGGCCATGATCTCACTATTAGTGGGTTCGAGTCCCACATAGGGCTCTGTATTGACGGCTTGGAGCCTGGAGCCTGCTTCAGATTCTGTCTTCCTCTTTCTGCCCCTCCCCTACTCAGACTCTGTCTCAAAACTGAATAAACATTAAAAGAAAATTAAAAAAAAAAAAGCAAAGCTACAGTGATAGAAAGCAGCTCAATGACTGAGGGGGCTGGAGGTGGGGAAGGGCTGTGCTGCCTACAAAAGGGAAACTTGATGCTGATGAATATTACATCATGATCGTGATCCTAATGACACCATGTATGTGTACATTGGTCACAACTCACTGAATTATACACCTCAAATTGGTAAATTTTGACTTCATGTAAATTATATGTTAAAAAAGTAGACTGAAAAAAAGACCATCATTGCTGCCAGTGAATCCTCCCTGGTGAAAAACACTTACCAAAAGCTTCCATCACACTGCACATGGTTAAGGTCAGTGCTTTTCACAACCAAATGTAAACTATCACAAACCCTTCGGTCGTGGACATGAACACACAGGGCACTCAGTCCCAACCTCCGCCACCTCGTTTGAGACTACTCGCTCCCTTGCAAGGATAATTACTTAACGGGGGAGAAAACAAAAGCTTCGGAGTTGAACGCAAGAAGGCTTCCAACCTAAGGTGGAATAGAAATTCAAAAAGTCAAGTGGTGCTAAGACCAGCGCCCATCACAGCAAATACTGCCAATGACTCTCCTGCAGTCACGGATGCCATCGTCCTGTTTTAATGTGAGGTTACCTGACAGCTGAAGACCATCCTGAAAACCATCAAACCCACAGCTCGGAATAAAGTACTCTACCAGCCCGAGCATCTTACCAACTCGGATCAAAGACAACGCAGAGACTGGGATATTCTCTCCCCTTGCCTGTGTCATAAACTGTGTGGTTCTACCCTGCAGTGCCAAGTTCGGTCGGATTTCCCAAGTACCGGCGAGCCTACCTCATTTACATGTACGAGAACTTTTTACTCAACTGTTTTATTGTTAAATATCTTCATTTATGGAACTAGGAGTCTAACATTCTATCAGACAGGTATAGAAATACAAAACAAGGCAGACACTGGTTTGAAAAGATTACTTACTTTATTAACTCAAAACATACTCAAGTAATACAGTTTCCAATACTGTTTTAAGGTCCAGGGGATACAATGACAAGAACAAAATACATAGAAATGTTCTCCCTGACCAGGTGAATCCCAGAGAATGCTTTGAGAAAGGAGTGACAATTGAGGAAGAAAAATGGTAGCTAGGGAAAGGATTTTCAAGGCAAGAAGAACCACGTCAAAGAGCATTAGTACAGTAGCAGGAAAGGGCACATCCAGTCATGCTGATATATAAGGGACCCTATAGGAGAACACTGGCAGAAATCCTGTCTTGTTTTTTTGTTTTGTTTTAGAGAGAGAGGGTGCAAGTGAGTGAGGGGGCAAAGAGAGAGAGAGAATCCCAGGAGGGACAAGGGAAGGGGGAGAGGGAGAGAGGGAGGGAGGGAGGGAGGCAGGGAGGGAGAGAGGGAGAGGAAAAGGAGAGAGCGAGAAACACAGAGAGCAAGACAGAGAGAAAGAAGCGGGGCTCATGCTCACCTGATGTGGGACTGGAACTCATAAACCGTGAGATCTGACCTGAGCCAAAGTCAGATGTTTAATAACTGAGCCACCCAGGTGCCCCAGAAATTCTATATAGAAAGTTTGGGACCAGATTTTGACACCCTTGAATGAAGAATTTGGGGGTTTATTTCTGGTAGGATATAAATGCCAATGCAAAATTTAATCTACTTTCATTTTAGAAGCTGTAATCGTTCTTAAAAAGGACTCTACACCAAAACCATGGGAAGCTTTTTCAAAAAACAAAAGCCTAGAACCAGGAGACTGTGACGCAGTAGGTCTGGAATGTGTCCTGGACACAAGTCACTAGGAGACTGATACACACCCAAGGTTAGGAATCACTGCTGTGAGGAGTCATTGCTGCCTCTAACAGATGTATACCAGTAATGCACTCAAGTGCGCTTGTGATTCAAACACAGCTGAGCCCTGAACAATGTGAGGGTTGGGGGCACCATCCTCCACGCAGTCAAAACTCTGCATATAATTTCTGACTCTCGGAAAACGTAAGTACTAATAGCCTACTAATGACCAGAATGCCTTACTTACAACACAAACAGTCAATTAACATATATTTTGTATATTATACATATATGACTGTATTCTTAAAATACAGAAAGCTCAGACAAAATTTTTTTAAATGACAAGGCAAATACACTTACAGTACTATACTGTATTTATTTCAAAAAATCTCTTTAAGTGGATCTGTGCAATTCAAATCTGTGCTGTTCGAGGATCAATTCTATAGGCAAACATGCAGAAACAGACACAGATACAAATAAAAATTTCTAATGCTCCTAAAGACTTCAGGAAATGGACCTTCACATTAATAAATGCTTATTTCTTCAAAGATACTCCCCTAATCACAGTCTGTTTTCAATCACTTCAAGTAAAATCAACTTTTAGTTAATTCCATTAAAATATAATATACTCTTATGTATTAGAGTTTCATCAGAAAAACACAGCTAAAGAACATCTAATTTATGGGTTTTTTTTTAAAAAAATGTTTATTTTTGAGAGAGAGAGAGAGAAAAAGTATTGGAGGGAGGGGGAGAGAGAGAGAGAGAAAAAGTATTGGAGGGAGGGGGGAGTCTCTCTCTCTCTCTCTCTCCACACGAAGGAGTTCCAGACCCTGACCTGTCAGCATAGAGGCCGATGTGGAGCTTGAACCCACACTGTGAGATCACAACCCAAGCCTAAGCTGGATGTTTAACCAACTGAGTCACACAGATGCCCCCAAGAACATCTAATTTAAACACGACTGATTAACAGCACACATTTTTCTTGTTTTTCAAATAATAGTAAAAAAAAAAAAGAAAAAGAAAAAAAGAAAACCCAAAAGAACAAAGACAACAGAAAGTGAAAACTGAGGATCAAGAAATTCAACACTGTTTTTAGAAAGCAAAGGGAACGGAGGGCATGACCACCAGGAAGACCATAAGCTGATACAACCAAAAGTCACTGCTGAAATGGACACTGACCAGCAACTTGTCCACCCTGGAACCTGAAGAGCCTCAGCACATGACCAGGGTGTGGGAAGAGGTCGGGGCAGGGGGAGAGTGTGCTGACCATACAGAGCTCAGCTGGATGGAGCCGTGGCTCCCTCTCCACACACCTCACCTGCTCAGAGTAGGCAGATGACAACAGTTTCTGGTAAAGACCAGACTCTTTGGAAATAGGGCACAGAGGATATGGTAAGGTACTGGGATAAGAAACAGCTTTGATGATGAACAGTGAGAATCTCAGACTCCTTACTCCACCCCGCTCCCAAAACACAAGCCTAGCTCCTCACTCTTTCCCTGGGCAGGGATTCTGAGAATTCTTTACTGGAGAAACTGCATAGCCCCACACAGGCAGAGCCATACATAATTATAATAAAATTCTTTTTTTCTGGTCATTCTTCTCTTAATGCTTTTACTGTGATGTGTAAGAGCATTTCTGTATAACCCACTGGATTCTCCCCAGATGAAGGTCAATCAGCTCCTCTACCCAGATTCCTTTGAGTCTTGCCAGGGTTGGGTGTCAGTCATTCTTCACTAGGTATGATGTTGGGTTGTTAGTGCCTCCGTATCTCACACAAGTGCTAACTAAGATAGACATTCAATAATACATCCTAAATGAAAAATCAAAATGGAAAGGTTTATGAGGGGTGCCTAGGTGGCTCCCAGTCAGTTAAGCATCTGACTTCAGCTCAGGTCATGATATCATGGTTTATGAGTTCAAGCCCCAAGTTGGGCTCTCTTCAGTCAGCACAGAGCCCCCTTCAGATCCTCTGTCCTCTCTCTCTTCCCCTCTCTTGCTGGTTCTCTTTCTCTCAACATAAATAAATTAAAAAAAAAAAAAAGGTGTACATATACCTACTTTCTAAATCATTAAGCCTATAATACTCTGATGTCCTTATCTGACACTGATCCTGAACTTCAGTGGAATAAAAGAAATTTCCTGAATTAAAATGTATTTCCTAGTGCTTTCTTTCCCCCAAATATGCAGTAAATAAAGAGGTTCCATTTGAAAGTATAAGAAATTCTGTTGAGGGGCGCCTGGGTGAGTCGGTTAATTGAGCATCTGACTCTTGATTTCAGCTCAGGTCATGATCCCAGGGTCATTGATGGAGCTCCACACTGAGTATGGAGTCTGCTTAAGATTCTTTCTCTCCCTCTGCCCTCTCCCTGACTCACAAACACACTCTCTCTTTAAAATAAAAACATTTTTAAAAAAGAAAAAGAAAAAACCTACTGAACAGATAATATTTCAATATATTAGGAATTCATGAGTAAAGAAGCTTACTAATAACTCAGTCACAAACTGGTGGCAAGAACAAGCAAGTATTTCCAACTAGTGTACATTTGACCTAGAAGCATATAAGCTAAATAGTCTATTAGTTACTACTTACAAGGGAGAATTTTAGGAACTCAAATAATGTATGACTTAAGTCCTGAAAAACAAAGTAAGATTTTATTTTAATGATTAATGTAATCGAATCAGCAGCAAATACACTCCTCCCCAAAAGATGGAGTTTAAATGTGACAATAAAATTAATATTTTAGGGGCAACTGGGTAGCTCAGTTGGAGGAGTGTCTGAATCTTGATTTTGGCTCAGGTCATGACACTGAACTTGGTGTCCTTCACACTGAGCACGGAGTGTGCTTAAGATTCTCTCTCTCTTCTTCTGCCCCTCTCCTGCACCTGCACATGTTCTCTAAAAATAGTAATAATAATGTTTTATATACTAAACGCTTTAAGGGATTTTGTTTCTCCTAATTCACGGAGCCATTCATAGTGCTGACAGTGTGGTTTGTGATACCTAGCTAAAATAGTAACTCTGTCAATAGTTTGCTAGTGTATAAAACACATCACTAAAAGAATCCAGAACTAGCATGCCATTCTAGTAGAATTTTAATACACTGTTTTCACTACAATTCACCTTAACCACTTCTGTCCATCAAGACACCCAGATTCCTGGCCCTAATTTTGTCCCCCAGATTGTAATTCATTTGTTTCAAAGGGTATCCTCAATCGTGTAGAAGGTTTTAGAAGATCACTGGAAGAGAAACAAAAGCCACAACAGGGACAAATAATAATCTTTTGATATTGGGGGGGGGATAAATCAGAGAAATGGAAACAATTTGAAATCATTAATTTAAAAATATTTGCAATATTGAGTTGGTAGAGTCACAAATTGAATTTCACGTGAATTAGCCCAAGAGGTTTACTAATCCCACTCACCACTTTTTGACCACACACAAAGAAAAAATCTCTAAACCAGATTATATTGTTGCCTTTATAATACATGCCTTTACAAACTAAGTTGGTACTTTATTCCCTTCAATAAAATTTGAAAAGTACAAAGTGGTGGTTAAAAGCATAGTCTACAAAGTTCACAGACCTCATTAAAGATGAACTCTGTGGCCTTGAACAGGCAACATCCCCTTCTCTGATCCACACCTTTCTCACCACCATATTCATTCCCCAGCTGGTATCAGCCGTCATGCCCTACTCTAGACCAAGACAAGCATCTCCACTGGCCTGCTGAACCAGTGTGCAAAACCCCATACGTTTCCTCTAGGATCTCAGACCAATATCACCCCGCAGCCTACTTTCACCCCACCCACAGCTGTTTGCCAGGGTCAACGCCCCAAAGCATTCTTTGACTGCTCTCTTGAATCCCAATGCTGCTGCTCCTGTGGTATATCCCTTATTCATCCCCCTGCCTTAAACTCCAGCCTTTGCCACCGGCTCTGATGCCCTGGCTCCTCCGCGCTCAACCCACCTTCCTTCACCAGAGCGACCTGGCCAAGTTAGAGATACGACCTGTGGTACGGTACTTCTGCTCAAAAAGTACCACTTATTTGTCTTCAGATTAACAACAAAAAAAATTCTTGTTCATTATTAGAAATATATAAAATCACAGAATTAAAAGAAACTAATTATTTAGGGGCACCTGGCTAGCTTAGTCAGTTGAGCATCCAACTTCGGCTCAGGTCATGATCTCACCACTTGTGGGTTCGAGTCGAGCCCTGTGTCAGGTTCTGTACTGACAGCTCAGAGCCTAGAGCCTGCTTTGGATTCTGTGTCTCCCTCTCTCTCTCTGCCCTTCCCGACTTTCACTTTGTCTCTGTCTCTTAAATATAAATGTTTAAACAAAAATTTTTTAAAGAAACTATTTATACTCCTAGTGTACAGAGATAAACCAGGATATCTCCATATGTATCCTCTCAATTTTTACCATGTATATCTTACATAATGAGGTCATTCTTTTCATGAGCATTTTCTCCTGTCATTACAATCTCTGTAAATGTCATTTTATTTATTTTTTAAACATTTATTCATTTTTGAGAGACAGAGTGTGAGCAGAGGAGGGCAGAGAGACAGGGAGACACAGAATCTGAACCAGGATCCGGGCTGTCAGCCCAAAACCCAAAGCAGGGCTCGAACTCACAAATCCCAAGATCATGACCTGAGCCGAAGTCGGCCGCTTAACTGAAGCCACCGAGGTGCCTCTCTAAATGTCATTTTAATTGGCATAGACTACTTCATGACATCTACCTACCAAAATTACTTAACCATTCCTTTGTTTCCAGTCTAGGAAGACTGTATATATACAATACTGTTAACATCTTTGGTCAAACTCTGCCTATATCTTATATATTATTTTCTTGAGACACAGTCTCAGGAGTCAACAACCTGATCAAAAATTATAGACATCTAAAAATTTAACACACTGCCAAACTGCTGTACAACTTTCTCTCTCATCATCAGGGAACGTCTTTATTGGTAGCTCAGCTCCACAGGACGGGCTCCTGCACAGACATCCCAGCAACAAGGCTGTTTCCTTATAGCGGTTCCTAACTTCACTAGTAACGTTCTAGGCTACATAAAAATAATAAGGGTACTATAATCAACAAAGTCTGAAACTCAGTATTTGAAGAAATATTTAATCTAAGAACAACTGAAGATAACATTCTAACAACCTAATAAACATTTTAAGCAGAAAACAGTTTTTGTTAACGGCAAAATCACTGTTAAGCTTTAAAGCCATCTTTTTTTTTTAAGCCTACTTCAGTATCTATTCGAAGTATTACTCTTTAAACACTGTTCCCCCACATTCCCCACACGTTTTTCACCATGAATTACATTTTTGAGAAAGAGCATTCTGGTGTAAATACAGAAGCTGAATCTCTAATTGCATGAGTTTTAAAACATACTTCTGAAACACTTTCGCTTTTATGCGACATAACCACACTAGCAATTTATTACATAGATCTGTGTTTGTTTCATCATGCACAAGACAATATGGCCCGACCTCCTGGAGAATTTTGCTGGGATTACAATGGAATCAGAACAAGCAAGTTTTTATTTCTAACTTCAATGGTGGAAAAAGCAAGCTAAACTCTAGTTACTACTATGAGCCAGGCATTATCTAAATGCTTTCACATTTATTCAAATCCTTTTCTTTCAAGACTAATTTCTTAAAAAGCACAAACAGCACAGAAGAAACTTTCACCACTGGTGCAATTATACTTTGTGCAAAATGACCCAGATGTAGTAAGATGGAGTGGTTCAGTTTGCCACCAACTGCACACATACATCCCAGAAGATATGTCGGCTCAGCCCAGGGCCTCTCAGCCCAGAAGAGGTATGAGACTGTGACACCTCACGACCTTGACTCCACTTGGCCAGAATAGGCTCAGTAATTCCAAATCAAGTTGTTTCTCTTCAGCCTAAAAACAACCTGCAACAACTATTCTTTGCCACTGCCTTCCAGATTCTTCCCTGAGCATCACAAGAGCGAACAAGTATCTTCAGAAATTCCTCCCTCGCTGACCACTCACAGGCTCTCCAGGTCTCAGGAATCTAGGCACAAGATGAAACTGAGTGCCCTTCCTTTGCAATTCATCCTGCCACACCCCTACACCAGCATGCCAGAACCTAAGTATCTCCCATATCTGTGCAGCCTGCTGCCTTACAAACTACATCCTTCCTCACTCTTATCTTCACAAGTTGTACTCTGCCTTCAACCATCAATCCGATTGGATCAACTGCCTGTGAAACTTGCCTCCCTGGAGCTGTGAGACAGTACTGCCTGCCTCCCGCTGGCATACACGCCCTGCTCTCCCATTGGCAGGTTTGAGTACCACCTCCGACCGCCCCTGTCCTGACTCCGGGCCCTGCACACGGCACATTTACTAAACTCTGCATTCTTATTCTCACCTTTGTTTTACACGGTTGACATGAAAAACCCAAGAACCCTGGACAACGGAATCCTTCCTACACGGGTGTTCAGCAGAGAGTAAATGTTCAAACATTTAATATTCTCATTAATTTACAAACATGACATTATTTCCTTATTTTTTTTTAAGTATTTACTAAACTCTTTTCTACCCTTAATTTTCAAAAATGTATCCAGGGGCGCTTGGTCGTTCAGTCGGTTATGCATCTGACTCCTGATTTTGGCTCAGGTCATGATCTTTTGGTTGGTGAGTTCAAGCCATGTGGGTGGGTCAGCACAGAGCCTGCTTGATATTCTCTCTCTCTCTGCCCCTCCCCCACAAGCACTTGTGCTCTCTCAAAATAAATTTAAAAATAAACTTTATAAAAAACATATATCAAATGTCCGAGCACAATGAAATTATCTTACAATTCTGGATAATCTACATGGAAATTTAAACAAAAAGGTTTGATCTGGAAATCACATCAATGCTTTATTAAACCACCTGAGCAGTGAAGGGTTCAACACCAACACAGCTCATGCTATCACAAATTATTTTAAGGGAGCATTCCAAACCACTTAATTTAAACCTGCTTATTGAGAAGCATTATTTGTTTTGTTTTGGTTTTTTAATTTTTTAAAGTGTATTTATTTTGATAGAGCACGCAGGGGAAGGGCAGAGACAGAATTCCAAGCAGGGGCAGTGATTTCACTGCAGAGCCTGATGTAGGAATTGAGTTCACAAACCATGAGATCATGACCTAAGCAGAGATTAAGAGTCTGACGCTTAACTGACTGAGCTACCCAGGCGCCCCCATTATCTCTGTTTTTACTTGAAATTATGCTTTCAGTTGTGACATTTTATCTTCATAAAGTAATAAGTGAACTTCAAAAGACATTAAAAACTGTAAAAGATTCAGATCCTCATCATTACACCATGTTGGCCATGGTGTACTTTCATTCAACAAGTATTCATTAAAGGCCAACCACAGGCCACACTGCACTGGGCACAATACTGATTTACAAACAACAGGACAGAACCATGGATGATGACAAGCCCAAGGTCCATGTCTGTCTGCACCATCAGTGACGACTAACATGTCACCTCTGAAAATTCTTAAGTAACAGCTCCAATGTATAAAGACAGATGTAGAGAAGCAAAGTGGGTTTCCATTCCACTAGCAGGTGCACCTCCAGCAGGCTCCTCCAGAAAAACAGGTTTGTAAGCATGGTGTCGGCTGCAATTGTCAACTTTGGATTTTATCAAACTTCTTTCATGTGTAAAGGAGGACCATAAAGTAATAAAAGAATAAATTCAAAGCTCACTTCTAGAAGCTAACTGCAACCAAACAGAAGTTAAAATTATAGATCAAAGAGGGGCTCCTGGATGGCTCAGTTAAGTGCCCAACTCTTGGTTTCAGCTCAGGTCATGATCTCATGGTGTCATGAGTTTGAGCCTCGCACTGGACCCTGTGCTGATGGCCCAGACCCTGCTTGAGATTCTCTCCCCCTCTCATTTTGCTCATCCCCCACTCACGCTCTCTGTCTCTCTCAAAAATAAATAAACTTCAGGAAAAAAAAAATATATATATATAGACCGAAGTCAGTGAATAACTATAAAAATTCTTATGTTTGAGAAAGCTAATTCATAAAACAAAACAAAAAAACTCCAACAAATTAACCCAATACCCAGTGGTCCACATAAAAGTTCTGTAAGTACGCAGAAATTGTATCATGAGGCAAAACCAATTCTCTTATCATTTAAAGTATCTCTGTTTCTATTCAAACAGGTGCTTTGTTAGATAAGCTTAGTACCTTTTGTTGTTCCACCTTTCATGTGAAAATCACTTTTAGTCAAAACCAAACTAAAAAGAAATACTCTATAAACATAAAAACATTAATTATAAAATTTGTTTTACCGTTTTTGAAATGAAATCAAGCAGAAATGATGAGCATAATCCTCTCCTCATAGGAAACAGGACTTCTTGTTTAGTTCTCTGCGTTTACCACTTATAACCTAGTCCCTTCTGACGCCCCTTCCATGACCACCGCCACCACCCATGCATCTCGGCAGCCAGCAGGGAAGCCTGGAGTTACCCTCAGTGTCAGCCCTGCTGCCGTATCTCACCACACACCAACTCGCTGACGGCCTCCTCCAGCTCCCTCACCGCCCTCTCTGTTAAAGCCAACACATCCCTCAACTGAATCCTTACCACACTTCTCCCAACCTCTACTCACTCAATTTCGTCCCACTGAGTAATAAACGTGATCCTTCAAAAACACAAATCTGATCTCCTCATTCTTAAACCCTTCTGCCCTCGAGATAAAGCAAAATATGCATGATGAATCCAGTTCTGCTGGTCTGCATCCTGCTTACCGATCTAGCCTCACTTCCACACCTTTGCTCTTTTTTCTCTCCCTCCTGTTCATTTTATTATATTCCATTACTTCAAACGTAGAGAACACGTGACCTGCCGACAGTGTTAACAAACTGTAATATTTAGTCACAACTGCTTCAGATCTTTAATTTAGATGAAGGACTAACTTACTAGAGACAGATTTGAAGGCCCTCAATTCCTTTCCACTGCTTCCACATGTTAGCAGCTATCCCGAAATCAAGAGTCATCATTCCTATGCACGTTTTCATACTTTGTGGTCAGAGATGTTCACTTTACATTGTTACAAACACGCTAAAACATCCATGCACAAGAGTTTCTCAAAGGCGGTCCCTGTCAAGCTACACTTGGTAACTCATAAAATCAATGTACTGGGTCATGGTAATATTTTATTAAAAATGGAATAATGTGTTAAAAAAAAAAGAAGGTCTGTTTCATTTAGTAGAGGAGTATTGCTTCTGTAAATAAATTTCAGTTGTACATGCAAAGGTCTGTGTACATAGGGAGTCACAGAAGAACAAAATGCGGACAGCCACTGCCTGAGAGTATACTCCTAGAAGGAAAAACTCCAACAGGCTGGACACATCTTCAACCCTGATGCACTTGTGATTTAGACAATTATTACCCAGAGATTGTCTTCTGAAGTGTGAGGCAGAACTCTGGGTTTAGTTTACTGCATATGGATAACCAACTATCCCAGCAGAAGTTACAGACTAATAACTTTCACACAATATTAAATCACCCTGCCCTCTCTCTACATTTTATATTCCAGTGCTTTTTTATTTTATTTTTTTTAGGTTTATTTATTTTTCAAAGAGAGAGAACACAAGCAGGGGAAGTGCAGAAAAGGGAGAGAGAGACATAGAATCAGAAGCAGGCTCCAGGCTCTGAGCTGTCAGTGCACAGCCCAACACGGGGCTCAAACTCATGAACTGTGAGATCATGACTTGAGCCAAAGGCAGATGCCTAACTGACTAAGCGACCGAGGCACCGCAACATTAGAGGGCTTGTATGTCCTCTGTTATGTTCTGACATATTCTCCAAAAAGGCCAAAGCTTTTTGTAGAGTTATTTCTAGTAATTCACAATCTCTATCCTTTCCTTAAAAAAAAAAAAAAAGACTTTAATCTGTTCTAACTACCCTACGAATATTCCCTCACTTGTCTGTCATTCAGTTAAGGCTGGCTCAGGTTTCAGCTTGCCACCATCTTCCATTTCATAACATTCAAAATTCTAAAACTGCAAACTGCTAGTTAAAATATATCTTGCCATCATCCTTGCCGTATTTCATGAATTTGGTATGTTAAGCTACCACTTAAAGTGAACTGGGGCACCTGGGTGCCTCAGTTAAGCATCTGACTCGGGTCATGATTTCATGGTTCATGAGATTGAGCCCCACATTGGGCTCTGTGCTGGCAGCATGGAGCTTGCCTGGGATTCCTCCCCTCCCCCCTCTCCCTGCCCCTCCTCCGTGCTCACTGGCGCATGCTCTCTCAAAATAAACAAACTTATAAACAAAGTGAAATCAATATTTTCCCTGGCCTGAAAATTTTTCCAAAAAAAATTTTTTTAATATTCATTTTTGAGAGAGAGAGAACTGCTGAGCCACCCAGGGACCGCTCAAATGTTTACTTGCTAAATCAAAGTTAAGCTTTTCATGGGGGAAAAAAAAAAATCTCAAGACACATGGGAGCTTTAATGTAAAAAGGGTGTTGAGGTATCAAATAAAGGGATTCCCTTTCCTTTCTGAAGCTTTCACAATTGTATTAAAAGGTTAAATTTACCTAGAACTCTGCCACCGTCCAAAAACTGTCAATACAATTTGGCTTGCTATTCTGCCTGCAGAGACAGTGGATAATTAATTTAAGACCAGCAGCTAGCCCTTCTCCATTTGCAAAGGCAAATCACTGCTGCTACTCTCAATGGAGTAGGCTATCGAGAGATGCCAACCAGCAATGAGGACCATCTGCTCTGATAACTTTCTGTGTAAGAGTCCTACTTAAAACCACGAGCTGTTCCCATCCATCTGCATCCTGGATGAAGGGTGGTAAGGAGGGCCTCCCATCATCCGTCAGTCTTGGACAGGTAATGCCACCATACTGCCCAAAGCCATCTTAAGCATGACACACAGCCTATCTTTTCACTCAGACCATCTCGAACCTTGTAAATTTGGTGAAAATTTACCCAGCCATTTTTCACATTATAATTACAGATGCAGGCACAGAAATTTAATTTTTTAAATAAAGTTCAATAGGCTCCACATAGAAAAACAAACGCTCTTTAAGACTGGAAAAAATAGGGGCACCTGGGTGGCTTGGTCAGTTAAGTGTCTATCTTCAACTCAGGTTGTGATCTCACAGTTCATGGGTTCGAGTCCCATGTCATGCTCTGTGCTGACAGCTCAGAGCCTAGAGCCTGCTTCAGATTCTGTCTCCTCCTCTCTGCCCCTCCCCCGCTGTGTGTGTATGGGGGTGTGTGTGTGTGTGTGTGTGTGTGCGTGTGCGTGTGTGTGAAAATTAAATAAACATTTAAAAAACTATAAAGAAAAGGACTGGAGAAAATAGAAAATAAATTCAGTAAAAATATCTGCCAAAAATATATTGTACTTATTTCTTATAATTGAACTCCTACTTCCAGAAATGTAGTAGATTAGTAAGGTTGTACAGCTGTCCTGTCTAGAACTTGTGCAAGGTAGCCACTAGCCACAGGTGGCTTTTTAAATTTTAGTTTTAACACTTTAAAGTAAATTAACCTAAAGTCTCAGCAGTCTTCGCAGCCATATTTCAGAGCTCTTTCTACTGGGGCAATGCTGCCACAGAATTTAAAAGTCGTGAGTCTCAGAATCTAAAGACCTCCAAAATGTGTTAATACCTATGTCAAAGTATTATATTATACTATACTATATTATACATTTTATTTAATTAATCTCTATATCCAATGTGGGACTCAACCTTACCACTCCGAGATCAAGAGTCACATGATTTTTTAATTGAGCCAGCTTGGTGCTCCTAAATCTGCAAGAAATACAAAATCATATTTGCCTGGAAGCATTTGGCAATCGTATTTATATTATTTCCCAGGATACAAATTAGGAGAAATAGTTTTGCTTGTTTAAACAAACAACAACACTGTGTATGTGTTCAAAGAAGAAGTAAAATTCATGCTTTAAAAAGAATTCCAAATCACAGGTGGCAAAGAAAGACCTCTTCCTCAAAAAGAAAGCCTTTCTTTTTTCCTCCCAAGTTTGAGTTAAATCAAAAGCATCTACTGATTGGGATATAAGCATATGAGAGCAGTGACTGCTTTCATCTGCACCAGGGTCTCTCGCTTCTCTCCGCTTCTGTGTTCAACTACCAGAGACACCTTAGTGGGAGTGGGGAGAGCTGGGACTATTAACTGCCGCGAATCAAAGGCACCGTAACTCCCAAACTCAATAAATGAAAGCAAATAAAGAAGTCTCACAACTCAGTAATAAAGAAGATAGATGATTCAATTTTAAATTGAGTAAAGGATCTTAACAGACATTTCTCCAAAGACTATAAACAAATAGCCAATAAGCACATGATAATAAGTAATGATCCTCAACATCATTAGCCATCATAGACATAAATATAAAAACCACAGTGAGATGCCACTTCACACCCAACAGGATGGCTATACTAACAATTAAATAAAAGCTAATAACAAGTGTTGGCAAGGATGTGGAAAAAATGAAAACCTCTTTATTGCAAGTGGAATCTAAATGAGTCCAGAAGCTTTGGTAAACAGTCTGGCAGTTTCTACAAAAGCTAAACCTAAGAATTACCATGTGATCCAGCACCTCACTTCAAAGTACAACCAACAGAAGGGAAAAAAATGTCCACTCAAAAATATGCACAGGAATGTTCACAGCAGCATTAGTCAAAAGAGCCAAAAAAGTAGAGACCCCAATGTCTATCAACCGATGAATAGATAAGCAAACTGTAGTATACGTATACAATGGAGTGTTATTTAGCAATAAAAAGGAATGAGGAACAAATATATGCTATAATATGGATGCACGTTCAAGCATTATGGTAAGAATGCTTCAAGAAGCCATTGACCAAAAGCCATTTTATACAAATGGTTCTATGTGTATAAAATGCCCAAAGTATGCAAGTTCATAAAGAAAAAATCATATCAGTGGTAGGGTTGGGGGATGATGAGAAATGGGGCATGACTGCTAAAGGGTACAGGATTTGACGGGGTGGGGGGTGAAAATGTTCTGAAAACTTATGGTGATGGTTATGCAATTCTGTGAATATACCAAAACTGCCTTTACTTTTTAAATGGGTGAATTATATGCTATGTGAATTATACCTTGATGTTTGTTTATATGTTTTTAAGTAGAATTAAATACATTGCTTATAGGGTACTTGGGTGGCTCAGTAAGTTAAGTGTCTTACTCTTGATCTCAGCTCAAGTCTTGATCTCAGGGTCATGGGTTCAAGCCCTGTGTTGGGCTCCATGCTGGGCATGAAGTCTACTTTAAAAAAAATTAAAAATAGGGGCGCCTGGGTGGCTCAGTCAGTTAAGCCTCCGACTTTGGCTCATGTCAGATCTCATGTTCCTGGGTTCAGGCCCCGCGTCAGGCTCTGTGCTGACAGCCAGCTCAGAGCCTGGAGCCTGCTTCTGGTTCTGTGTCTCCTTCTCTCTCTGACCCTCCCCCTCTCATGCTGTCTCGCTCTGTATCAAAAATAAATAAAACATTAAAAAAAATTAAAAATAAAAAAATGCATAGCTTATCACTTTCACATTAGGCTTGAGCTGAATAGGCTTCAGAAAAAGAGAGATGGGACTACCAGCCCAATGACATCAATCACACAGTGAGCGAAGGAGGCTGACAAAAATCAGGAAGAATGTGAGCCCAGAATTTGAATGGACATTATCCCAAGGCTTTATCAGGGGATAAGAGACTTAAGACTCCCAAAATCCATATCCCTGAGATCAAGGACAATCCCCCAGCAATTCTCCCCATATAGCCCCCATAGAAAAGCATCTGTTATTTTAAAAACCTCATCTTGGGAAATTTGAAGGCGCAAGGTATCAAGCCTACAAAGAATAAAGCACTGATACACAATCAAATAAAATCAGAATATAAGCCTCAAGAGTTTCACTGGCTGAATGGACATTAGAAACATACAGTCCTTTTATCTTTTCTGTTTCTTCCCTTGAGTTCCAAGTTCATACTCTGCCTTCAAAGATAAAAAAGGTTTTCAGAAACATCTCATTATGAATTTGGAAATATTCAACTCACCCTCAGTTTCCTCAACATCCCCAAAGATCCTAAGGTCCTCTTTCAATGTTTAAAAATTCTCTTTCAACAATGCAACTATTCCTAGTCTTGGAACTTTAGAAGCCACATTATGCCTCAAACCCAGAAGTTTGCACAACTCAGAACCCATCACGCATCACGGATACTCTCCACTTCCTGTCCAGATTCACCTCGCTGCAGCCTCGAGGTTCCCAGGACATTTATGTATGTATCTACTAGTCAATTCCTACACATCCACAAGATGCATTAAACAAAACATGTTCACCTATTTCTTTCAGGCAGGGCCCAGAAAGAACATGAACTCCTGTGGCCAAGCCACCAGTATACAAAATCTAACAGAAGTATTATATGTAATAACTACTGAGATTAAGTGAGTGCTAAGTATCACCCTAAACTCTTAACATATATTACTCATCCAATCCCCTTTACAACACTATCACGGATATGAGGATTATTCTCCACTTTACAGAATAGAAAAAAGAGCAATTTGATGTAGGCCTGGTAACTGGGGAACCTAGAATCATATGAAGGTAAATAATGAAGGACAAGTCCAACAAGAGAATTTAACAAGTCTTAAACTATAATTAATTCTCCCTACTCCACCCTCCTATAGCCACCTCTCCTTTGAATTCATTATTATACCCTTCCTTTCCTCACCTGCTGCCAAACAAACACATATGCCACAGCAACAAGAAATCTCTTAAAGGGAAAATTTTTCCTAGATCCTTTATTGCCATTAATTGAACCAGTAATTCCCAAAAGTATTTAAGTACAGAAATATTACTAAGGAAAAACATTTTAGATATTAATGTATTTACTTTTCCACAGTTCTTCTGTCAATCAGGTAAGTAATTAAAGGTACCAAAAATATAGTAATGTAATTCCCTCTTCTAGACTGTGCACTGAGTGGGGGGACAGGAGGTAAAAGCTGAGTAGCTATAGCATACTTCGTTGTACTTAATTATATAGAAAATGCAATGTCCTATACGAATAGAAAGCAGCTCTGGGAGGACAAAGTAGTATGTTTTCTTTTTTCTTTCATTTCAAAAAATATTATTAAAAAAAGCACAGCAAACATCCCAAAACTACCTTGACCCTCAGAGAAGTGAAGAAGGGGGAAATAATTGATACAGGCAAATTTCCACACCTGCAAGCTATTGTTAGTATTTTTCATTTACTATTTTTAAAAAGGAAGTATTTTGGGGGCGCATGGGTAGCTCAGTTTGTTGAGCATCCAACTCCTCATTGTACCTCAGGTCCTGATCTCCCAGTTTGTGAGTTGGAGCTCCATGTCCACCGTGCAGAGACTGCTTGGGATTGTCTCTTGCACGTGTATGTGCACATTCTTTCTCTCTCAGAATAAACTTTTTAATAACAAATTTTTAATAGCAACTTTTTAATAACAAAAATGTGACTGAAGGCCAAAACCACCATCCTCAGCTGGTATGGGAGAGGTGATACAAGAAATGGATAAAGCTCACTGCATGTGGAAAATTAACTTGCTACGATTACAGTACGGTGCCTGGATTTAGATCTTTTGATTAACACTTAGAAAATTTACATCTGAAGCTGCGAAGCACGTCAACTCTCTGAAAATATCTCTATTTAAAACTGTTTAAAACAGAAATTTGTGACACTCCAGTATCTGGGTACAGAAGGGAATATGAAAGAGACGATACAGGTTCTTTAGATAGGATAAGCAGCCCACAGAAAAGATACTGAAAGAGGACACCAAAACATCTTTTAATTTGCTTCAAGTAAATTAATATATTCATTTATCACTTTTATATAGAAGCATGTTAAGTATTAAGTAGAACTACTGCTAACAGAACCACCCATGTCTTTGCTGCCTTTTCACTGTGGAGTTGGAGCTGAATGACACTGGCCCACCGACAGGGATGCTATGCTGGTCCCCACCAGAACAAGAAAACTGCAGCGATGCAAGAAAACTCAACCAAGCAAGCATGGAAAACCATACTTGATTCTCTCTCTTCTGAAGACTCTGCCACCAATAAATGTGCATTTAAAGAGAACAGTAATAAAAAAATAAACAAAGGCACCCTAAAATGTGAAGGGATGATGCTGCTTTAAAAGGTCTTCCATTCTTCTCTAGCCTACAGAAAATCCAGACATCGAGCTATCTCAGCTTCTTTATATCAAGCACACAGCCTTGAGCTTTGCTGTGACAGGATTCTTTCCTTCCCGCTCACCCGACACTCTGCCCTGCAGATGGAAAGGGAGGGCAGGAATCAAGTTCTAGAGTCAAGATCCAGAACAGGAACAGATTTTGGTCAAATGAACGTATGACACTGAGGCCATGAGTGAGACATATAAGCAACTACACAGAGAGCAAAAAGATTCAGGCATACTCTCAAGAGTTGGAACAGAAGCAGCAACGCAGAGTCACTTTCACAGGAATCTAGCCTAGGAGCCAAGGTAAAAACTTTAAAGCAGCTTTTTAAAGAACTAAACGGTACTGATGAACATCTTAAGGACTTAGAGTGATCCAGAAAGGCTTCGAGGGGATGTGGATTTGCACTAGGTCTTGACATACAGGTAGATTCCAGGCAGGAGCAGGGAGGGCATCTTCTAACGGGAGACTGACATAGTCTGACCGCAGGACAGTCTGCGGTGCTCAGTTTGAGCAACGAGTACCTGACGATCAAAGTGACCAAAACCACAGTACCCTTTAATGGAAGAGAAAGATACTCGTTTAACAAAGGATGAAAATACTTAAGATGGGACTCGAAGGACATGTAAGACAGACAGAGTTGAAAACTGGAGAGTAACTAGGGCCAAGTAAATGCGGCACTCCAACTGAGCATCAGCACCGCGTCCCCTGGACAGAACTCAGCTATAAAGCTGGTGAAGACACAAGCTGAAGACCACCACTGCCAGGCTCTAAAATCGGTAGAAAAGTGAATAAGCAGTAAATGGAGAAGAGGAAAATGACAAAACCAGGTGTGCCTTAGAACAATTAACATGACACACTTCAGCAGGATGAATGGAGGGACAGGATGCTACAAAGATTCACCCAGAGAGGGGTTCTCCTTACCTATAGAAGGTGATATACCAATAAGATGCCCTAGATTTACCTTTCACATTCGATCCAAGTTTTTAAAAACAACCATAGACACAAATAAAGGCATACTGACCTCAGCACTCATAAGCTGCTGATGAACATACACTGCTAAAATAACTAGCACTATGTATCAGAAACCTTTGAAATGGTCCAATCTTGTGATTTTTCCTTAGGAATTTGTCCATGGATAACAATCCAAACACTCTTCAGTTTAAAAATATAGGGGCCTGGGTGGCCCAGTCGGTTTAGCCGACTCTTGACTTCGGCTCAAGTCCTGATCCCAGGATTGTGGGATGGAGTCTTACATCAGGTTCTGTGCTAGGTGCAGAGCCTGCCTCCTCCTCTCCCCCTCTGCCCAACTATCCTGTTCATGTTCTCTCCCTCTAAAGTAAATAAATAACAAATAAATAAAATTTTTAATGCACACAATGACGGTTTATAGTAGCAAACATGTTATAGGTCCCCATGTACCCAATATTCTTAAATTTATTACAAATAAAATTTATGTGGGGGCGACTGGGTGGCTCAGTCGGTTAAGCATCTGACTTCAGCCCATGTCATGATCTTGCAGTCTGTGAGTTCACGCCCTACATCAGGCTCTGTGCTGACAGCCTGAAGCCTGGAACCTGGAGCCTGCTTTGAATCCTGTCTCCTTCTCTTGCTGCCCCTCCCCAATTCATGCTCTAAATGTCTCTCAAAAATGAATGGATGTCAAAAAAAATTTTTTTATATAAAAATATTAAGTTTATTTATTTGAGAGCGAGAGAGAGCGCAAGCGTAAGCACGAGCAGGGGAGGGGCACAGTTAGAGAGACCAAATCCCAAGCAGGCTCTGTCTGCACTGCCAGCCCATTGCCTGAAAGAAAGCTTGAACTCACAAACCCTTGAGATCATGACCTGAGCCAACCTCCAGGGTCAGACTGCTTAACCAACTGAGCCACCCAGGCTCCCCCAAAATAAAATTTTATTTTTAAAATGAAGTTTAAAAAAAGTTTGTAGTACATGAAAGCAAACAACGGCAGTATAAAAAATTGTTTTTAGAAGACTATGCAAACACTTGTAATCTCTCTCAGAAATCATGGTTGCAAAAGAAAGGGGAAAAATACTCATGAATAAACTGAGCATTCATAAAATTATGATCAAATCAAGTAGCTCTCCATACTTATAAAAAAGACCTAGATCTGTTTAATGGAGGCTCAGATTAATGAGTCAGTCTTTCACTGAAACTAAGCATTTGAAAACAGACTGCAGACACAATAAAAGCAGAAATCTCAAAAATATGCAAGATTTCAGGGTGACAATAATAGATGTTGATATTAATAACAAGCCAAGCTCCTGACAAAGGAGCCTGGCTGACCAAGCAACAAATGTGGGGGACAAGACCAACAAAGAGAATGAATTCACTGATAGGCTCTTCCAAAGAGGACAATGTAAGCATAAAAGTATTAGGGGAAACCACTAGAAAAAGATACAGTTCTCAACTATGTCCACTAAATCAAGTCCCTCAATAATTCCCACAAAATTCAATTATTAAGTAAAAAATAAATGTGTAGGGGTGATATTACATCAGATATAACATCTAAGCCGTCCTTTGCTCATTCAGTGAACCAGCTTACAGATGAAACAAAGCCAAATTTTTAGTATGTGTAAGATAAAGTTGATTTAATTTTAATAACCTGTAATTATTATTATATCAAAATAAGGCCCAGTTAAATCTCTTTCACAACTACCTAAAATTTAGGACCCTATTTAATTAGATGTACATTATGAAGACTTCTCCTATTCTAGTTTTAATCAGATAAATGAGATCCTATTTTAGTAAATTCAGTTACGGAAAAACAAAAAAATAGACAAGAAAACAACCACAGATATATGAGAGTAGTTTCCACTGGAATGTGAGATTGTGGGTGGTTTGTTTTTTTTTTTTAGGGGATAGAGAGAGTTAAACAAATACCATTTGAAGCAGTGTTAGTCAGTAAATAAGATTTTGAAACATATGCTAATATTTCACCTATGGGTTATACTGCTTTTTGATCTCCAGAGATACCGGGGTATAAATTAAATAAAACTCCTCTATCTCACTTAAGAAAATGTATCCTGGGTCCCTACAACACACTGAAGACAAAACTGAATAATAAGAATTACTGATGCTTAACTATGTACCACTTCATTTAATCCTCAATATAACTCAAACTAATTATTATCTTCAATTTCTGGAGAATGAGAAAAACTAAGTAACTGTTGCCAGGTAATAAGCCTAAGAGTAACTGAGCCATCCTTCAAACTAAGACTGTCTATAAAACCCATGCTCATTACACTTAGTTATGAGTTACCCCCTAAGCTGTAAAATTAACAGAAAAAAATGCAGAAGCAGCCAGCGAGTATTAAGGCAACGAAGACGTGCATGGACATGTGGTGTGCACCAGCTGCTACTGAAGCAGAGGAAAGGTGGTGCTCGTAGCCTCAAGAGTGGCACAGAAAAAGTGTACAGTAAGCATGGGGACAAAATGGGAACAGACTTTCAAAGAATACAAGAAGCCCACAAAGAGAAAGGGGTGGCAGAGAGAAGAGTGGGGTTTTTTTTTGAAATTATAAATATTATTTGGCAATTACTCCCCCAAAATTCTTGGCAAACTTTTAGGTATAGAGATAGAACAGTCAAATGTGTACTTATACTTTTTAATTTTTAATTTAAGCAAATATAGTTAAATGCACATGTTCTAGAGTATTGTTTAGAATGTTTTTCTTACTTCCATAAAGCAAGTTGATTCAAATGTTTCACATGTATTTTTGTCATCACTATATTCATCAGTAAAGCCAATTTTTTTTTAAGTTCATTTATTTATTTTGAAAGAGAGCAGGGAAGGGCAAAGAGAGAGAGAGGGGGGAACCCTAGGTAAGCTCCACACTAACCAGAGCTCATCACGGGGCTCAAACACACCAGCCTTAAGATCATGACTTGAGCTGAAACCAAGAGTCAGACGCTTAACCAACTGAGTTACCCAGGTGCCCTTAAAGCCAATTCTTCAGTCTGAAGCCGGTTTTCAAATTACGGTACCTTTATTTCTAAGCCTTTTGAGATAGATTTTGGTTTTTTTTTATCTTAATGGATATGATACTGCCTTTGGAACTGTTATCCCAAGTCAGAAATAACCAGTCATTTGTTTTTCCACTTTACACACACACACACACACACACACACACACACACACCTCTACATCACAATCACTTATTCTTTTGTTTTTTTGTGTGATCTTAAAAGGTGTCAGAAAGATAGTCAACACTTGCAACTGTGACGAATTTTACAAAATCAGTATTAAAATGCCTTTTCCTTTTTTACTACTACTTCTTGCGAATTCTAAAAATATCTGAAACTAAGCATTGATTGAAATCACTTTGATTTATAGCATGTCATCACAAAGAAGTCTTTGCTATTCAAACTAAACTCCTGGAGACAGCCTGCCTTAACATGAGAGATGTCTGCAGTCTTCTTCTCTGGGGGTAACTTCTTGGGAAGGGGATACTCACCTTACATCCAAGCGGTCCCCATACTTCTACATTAATTTAAATGCACATAAAAGGAAGGGGGGGAGGAGGAAGAAACTTAAAATAGGCTTGACCTAGATCGAAGTTTTTGAACTTGGGCACATATCAGAATCCCCTGAAGAACTTGTTAAAGGTCCTGGATCTATCCCCAAGTTTCCCCAGGAATGGGACAGGGTCCGATAAGTCCCAGTTCTACGATGTTCCCAGGTGATGCTGACGCCATGGGCACTACACTCAGATCCAGATTACACTGGCCCTCGTTCATGACATTAAGGGTTTGGATTGTGTCCGTGGGTGATGGGGAATCACAGAGGAATCTGAAGCAGGGAAATGACATTATAAGACTTCTGGTTTTTAAAATACCACTCTGACAGCAATATGGAGAATGGAGCTGTCTCACAGAACACACTTCCCTTATTTTAACACGTACATTTTTCACATTTATAATTTCTTATAGCAGGATGCATTTTGCAATTGACACAGTGACTTTTCTTTCTTAGTGCCATGTAAAATAATGATGTGTATTATAATTTACAGGTGGCTGACTCACTGGAAAATAATCTCTCTTCACATACAGTGATGCTGTAAGAGGGAAAAGCAGGTTTTATTCCCATTTTACAGATGACAAAACAGATTTTAGGGCGATCTAAGAGACATGTTTCAGATCACACAGCTAGTAAAGGACAGGTCCAAGATTAGAAAACCCCCAAATCATGCCAACAAGTTGCCTCAATACGGTACTAGTGACAATAGTGACCTCTACTTGCCAGAGAGATGGAAGGGAGATGAAGGCAAGCCAACACAGTATAACATACCCACAAGGGGCACCAAGAAGAGTTTCTGTGGACACCAGGTGGGAAATACCAAATTAGAGCAAGTAAGATGAACTGTCTCAAGATTTTTATTAAGAAACTATTAAAAACAAATGAAAGCAGCCAATGAACCACCTCCACAAATGCAGAGATCGAATCAGAAGGGCAGTTTGGGAACCGTCCCACAGGAAGCTGCAAGATGCAGAACACGACATCGTGTCTCTGAGGAGACAAAAAATGATGGTCTGAGGATTCACTTTAAATTCTAGCAGGGGATACCCTCAAGTCAGGTTTGAGCTAAGACAGGCCTAGGTCTGGAGGTCCACCAGGACACCATGCATCAGCAGCTTCCGGAGACTACCAGAAACCTAAGACACTGCACACGGAACCAATTCTCAAAAACAAACAAAACAAAACCCACAAGTTTTATGCTTTTGATCAAATTTGGTTTGAAAATACCGCTGAAATACCATTCTTTTCTGAAATACTGCTCTTTTCAGCTGCCAAAATGATTAATTCTAAAACTTGAAGGAAAAAATAAGACTAGAAAATCTGACAAATACTATTTGTCATAACACCCTGCATATTCCCACACCTTGCCTCAAGTCTACTAATAAAAGATCCACTGAGTTATGCAAAATACTCAGCACATTCTCAAAACACACTTAGACCTTTACCTGGATCGATTAACCGTGCTAACTCCTAGGAGAAGGATGTGCAAATATTCGTGTTCATCAAACACATCTTCCTGACAAAAACGATAAGTTCAGAGGGGTAAACCGTCTAAGCTGGTAATTCCTCTGGGGCCCAAATATTTTTCAGTCCTGAAAAGAACGCTGAACACTACTTAAATCTCACATTCAATTTCTGATTCGACAAATGTAAATCAGGCTTAACACTGAGGCCACAAAGTTTTTGCTCTGATTACCATGTATGTTTAAATACCATGACTCTAGTGAGTGAAGCGTTCTCACCCATGTGGGTCCTGCCACCAGATCTGAGGCATGTGGCTGCTCTACTGAAGCCACAAACTGAACTTTAAGAACCTAAGAGGGGCGCCTGGGTGGCTCAGTCGGCTAAGCCTCTGACTTCGGCTCAGGTCAGATCTCACGTTTGTGGGTTCGAGCCCCGCGTCAGGCTCTGTGCTGACAGCCAGCTCAGAGCCTGGAGCCTGCTTCTGGTTCTGTGTCTCCTTCTCTCTCTGCCCCTCCTCCTCTCATGCTCTGTCTCTCCCTGTACCAAAAATAAAATAAAACATTAAAAAAAAATTTTAAATAATAAAATAAAATAAATAAATAAACATTTAAAAAATCCATTAAAAAAAAAAAAAGAACCTAAGAAAGCTTATCCAGAGCAATTAACACAACAGTTCTCTATTTTTCTTCCTTGGTTTTAAGTTCATTTTACACACACACACACACACACACACACACAGTCTTGGACTGGTTTTGGGGAAAGCATTTAATTGTTTATAAACAGCCAATAACAGCAGTAGCATACTCTGACAATTAAAGCACTAAAAAAGCCACAGTATTATTATGTTTGAAACAATTCATGAGCAAAATAACCCAGAACTCAAGGCAAAGCATGTATCTAAATCAACCCCTCTGTCAAAATAACTATCCCATACTCCCCCAACCAGGCAAATGACAAGAGGTTCTAAGTAAGGGCTGAGTCATGCACAGAAAACAACAGCCAAGCAACATGAGTTGGGACTCTCAACAAGTGGTAATTAATGATCATTTTCAAAACAAAGCAGACTCCTTTTAAAAGACACTGGATGCCTCCTTCAAATTCCTGATAGATGGGATATCAAGAAAACTAGAGCATTATTACTATTATTCCTAGCCTCATCTCTTGGGTGTGAACAAATGGTAAGAAAAGTTCATACAGGAGTCACCATAGAACTCTGCCTCTTACTCCTGGAGCACAAGAGATGTGTCCCTGCTCCTTGAAGGCCAAAGCACAGGCATGGGGCCCAGTAAGCAAAAGCACAGTGTGAGGCGTCCAGCGACAGTGGTGGCCAGTAGCCAGTATGACCCAAGGCTGCCCCAGCGGCGTGGCGGTGGCTGCTGTCTCCCCACCAGTCCCTCAGCTTTTCTGTCATTCCATCACCTACACTTGACCCTGCAACAACACAGGTTTGAACTGGACAGGTCCTCTTATATGGGGATTTTTTTCAATTTTCCATTGAAAAGATTTTTGGAGATTTTTTTTTTAATAAACTCACAAACTAAATTTTAAGAAAAAAATTAGGTTACAAATGCATAAAACATATGTAGATACTACACTATTTTATCACTTACTACCATAAAATACATACAAGTCTATTATAAAAAGTGAAAATTTATCAAAACTTACACACACACTGACAGATTCTACACGGTGCCCATGTGTAGGCAGGAGAAAGACACAGCATTAAATCGTAACCGCACAAAATTAACTATAATGCACCCTGCACTCCTGTAAAAACTTCATGGCCACCTCCTGTTGTTACTGTGGTGAGCTCAAGTGTAGTGAGTGTCCACTTAAAGTGCAAGGTGACCCTCGTCACTGAACACGCAGTTTGTCTCGCCAGTAAATTGTGTATCTCTGTAAAGGTGATCTCTCACAATTCTCATGTATTTCTCACGGTGTTTAGTGCAATATCGTAAACCCTGAGTAACGCCAGGGAACCCATAAGAGGTACCACTACTGAGGCTGGAAGTGCTCCCAAGAAGCGTGACCTTACAAGAAAGTTAAATGATGCAGCATGTACGTGGATTGAGGTCTGCGGCTGTGGGTGTCCCTCATTTCCAGATAAATGAACCCAGCACAAGGACCTCTGCAGAAATAAGAAAAGGGTATTAATGAATCTGTCACTGCTGCTATGCCAGCAGGCACAAAAACCTTGGACTTCTTGCGAAATATATTTTTACCTCATACTGAAAATGCAGCTTTAATGTGGGTGCGGGATTGCTAAAAAGAAAGACGTATCTCTAGAGGCTGGGACGATTCGAGAAACACCGAAGTCATTACATGGCAACTTCCAGTAAAAGGAAAGTGAACGATCTAAAGTTGGAAAATTTAATGCCAGCAAAGAATGGTTTGGTAATTTTAGAAAGCGATTTCACTTAAAAAAAAAAAAAAAAAGATAACAGGAAAAGCCACTTCTGCCAACCAGGAGACAGCAGATGACTTCCCAGACACCATTAAGAACATTACTGAGGAGAAAGGATATCTGCCTGAACAGGTTTTTCATGCAGACAAAAGTGCCCTATTCTGGAAGAAAGGGCCACAAAGGACATTCATAAGAAAGCAAGAGAAGTGAACATCAGGACTTAGGGCAGGAAGGAATAGTCTACCTCTACTATTTCGTGCAAATGCAGCAAGGTTTATGATGTGGACCACCCTTGTCTGTACAGCTGCTAACCTCCTAGCCTGGAAGGGCAAAGATAAATCTCAGCTGCCCGTGTCCAGCTGTACAGTAAGTAAGCCTGGACAGTGAGAACCCTTTCCTGCATGGGTTCCCTCAAGCTTTGTCCCTGAAGTCAGAAAGTACCTTGCCAGTAAGGGGGCTGCCCTTTCAAGTTCTTTTAAGAGGTGCTTGTGTGGCTCAGTCAGTTGGGCATCCAACTTCCGCTCAGGGCATGATCTCACGGCTTGAGGGTTCGAGCCCACGTCAGACTCTATGAGCCTGGATTCTGCTTTGGATTCTGTGTCTCCGTCTCTCTCTGTCCCTCTCCCACTATCTCTCACTCAAAAAATAAAAGATAAACATTAAAAAGAATTTTTTAAAAATAAAGTTCTTTTAATATTGGACAATGCCCTTGGCCACCCAGACTCCCATGAGTTCAGCACCAAAGGTATAAAACTGGTCTACCTGCCCCCAAACACAATGACTCTCACTCAGCCTTTAGATCAGGGGGTCATAAGAACTTTAAGGCTCATTACGCATGGTGATGCATGGAAAGCATTGTGAACACTATGGAAGAGAACTCGATAGAACATTATGAGAGTCTGGACGGATTATACCTTTGAAGATGCCACTGTTCTAGAAAAAGCTATGAAAGCCATCAAGGCTGAAAGAATATTCCTGCTGGAGAAAACTGTGTCCAGATGTTACATGTGACATCACAGGATTTACGAAAGAGCCAATCAAGGAATTCGTGAAAGAGACTGTTGGTGTGGCTGAAATGGTACATGGGTAAAGGGTTTCAAGGCATGGATCTCAGAAACATTTTTTGAGAAATGAAAAGGCAAAAAACAGTCCGAAATTATGATGTATCACCATAAGGTTACATGTACTAGTGGGTCTACACCCCCTCACCTCCCCTTCTGCCTCCACCACTGCTAAGGTGGTAAGACCAACCCCTCCTCTTTTGTTTCCTTCCCCATAGACTACACAACCCAAAAATGACAAGACCTTGTGATGGTCCACATCCACTCAGTGAAGAGTAAACACTCATCTATGCCATACAGTTAATAAACTTAACTGTGGTATATGTGTGTGTCTTTGTGTAACTATATAATAACTGCGTGGCAAGCAACAGATGAGATGTTTCTGTGTCATCACCATCATCACCTACACTCTCACCACGAGCAACATCGTGTCCAAGACTTGCGTGGAAATGAACAGCCCATCCTTACGTAGGCACAAGGCAAGTGATAGTTAATATAAAATACTGTTAATTTTCTGTTTTATAACCGTGGTTCCAAAGAATTACATTACTATACAGTATGCCTCCCTCTCTCATAGACTGATAAGCAGTTCCTCCAGTTATCATCACAGATAAGTGCTTTGCTTCATGCAAAAATATTTCCGATACTTTTTCTTCATCACATTTTCTTTTTGTTGTTTGGGGGGGTTGTTTTTCTTTTTCTATTTTTTTCAACTTTTTTTAAATTTTTGACAGCGAGAGCGAGAGAACACAAGTTGGGAAGAGGGAAAGAGAGAGGGAAACACAGAATCTGAAGCAGGTTCCAGGTTCCGGACTGTCAGCACAGAGCATGAAGCAGGGCTCAAACTCATGACCCATGAGATCAAGACCTGAGCTGAAGTCGGACACTTAGCCAACTGAGCCACCCAAGCACCCCAAGTTTGTTTTCACTTTTGAAGTCTAGTGTCAGTAATATGTGTAAGAGCCATAGTGTTTTGTTCAGGTAAGACAATATTAATGTGGGTACTGATAGACAATTCATTTTGTAAATGGACAACATAAACTTATGGTACTGATAAATACAATACAGTACTACAAATGTATTCTCTCTGCCTTATGATTTTTATAACTTTTTTCTCTAGCTCTCTTCATTGTAAGAATATAATAGTATAGAATACATGTAACATACAAAATATGTGCTAATCAATTCAGTAAGGGTTCCAGTCAACAGTAGTCTATTAGTAATGTTTTCGGGAGTCAGAAGTTCCATGCAATTTTTTTTTTTTTAACTAATCTCATTGTTTGAGAGTCAACTATGCTTCAGTCATTCCAATAAACTGTATTTCTAGTTAAAATATACACAATCCGTTTGTACTGCTTGGAATGCAAAAGCCTGATTGACAGGCTTCACCACTATAGTCTCCATTTTGTTTTTTACTAAAGTTTTTGAAATGTAGTTCTTTTGTTTTGGTTTTAATAACAAAATTATTGTGTTTAGTAGAAAGTTAGAAAGTAGAGCAAGTTCACTGAAGAATGTAAGACCATTTATAATTCCACTAACTAGCAAGACACAACCACAATCATTTTGAAGCACACCTTTCCAAGTTTTCTGCTCAAATGGACATTTTGACCCCTGAGAAGTGTGGACGCATTAACCTCACTAGAGATGTATGGAGACATTAAGCAAGGATCACCACATCATTCATCATTCCATAATCCAGGAAAGCATCCTAAAATTGGGGCTATCCTTGGCAAACCCAATAGTACGGTTGTCCTACATATGTATCTAAATAGCTTAGTCTACTGATTAGAAACCTCTACTTTAGAAACTGTAGCATTTATCAGAAGACACCACGAATTATAAATTATCCTTCCCTAGCACGATTTATTTTTATCAATTGGCAAACAGGGGAACAAGAAGATAAATCTAACAAATCCAAAATTTTAATGAAAAACGTTTTAAAAACCTACAATATAATTAACATCAGAAAATGCAATATAGAGGCACCTGGGTGGCTCAGTCGGTTAAGCGTCCGGCTTTGGCTCAGGTCATGATCTCACCGTTCGTGGGCTCAAGCCCCGTGTCGGGCTTGTGCCGACTGCTAGCTGAGAGCCTGCAGCCTGCTTCAGATTCTGTGTCTCCCTCTCTCTCTGGCCCTCCCCCGCTCACACGGTCTCTCCCTGTCTCTCAAAAATAAATAAAACACATTAAAAAAAAAAAAAGAAAGAAAATGCAATATATAGATAACACCCCTTCCTTCTTGGGCCAAAAAAAAAAGTTGACCCAATTTGTCCTTGTACAGGAAGTCATTCAATAAAAAAACACAGAGAACAAAGGAGCTTTTCCTGAATAATCAAGGCATCAATAAAACGATACGCCCAGTTCTTCACACCCAAAATAGCGTACATTTTGGGATTTTTTTTCCCCCTCGTTTAAGTAGGGCAGAGCCCTTAAAAAGGCTAGAGGGGTTAAATCAAAACACACTGTTTCAAACATACTCCTAGAAGCTGACAAGATGGGATGGGATGAGAGCGAAATATACATAAACAAACAAACAAACAAACAAACAAATAAATAAAACCGAATTAAGAGAATCTAATTCAACAGAACCAGACACAGGACCAGCACTCTGCACTACAACGCAACAACAGAAAAACCAAGTGGGGGGAAATCAGAGTGTGGGTTCAAAACCAGCCATGCGTCCTCGATAAGAAGAAAGCCAGAATCCCTTCAGCTTATTTTTTTTTCTCCCCCTTTTAAACAAGATCTTGCTTTGTAGCAGCTTTTGCTTTCGGTTCTGTGCCTTAGTCAGCAGCCACTCCTTACCGACAGGCTACTTCCTTTCATCCCTCCAAGTACTCTTTCTTGAAGATGAATCCTGCTCACATTTCCCATCTCTCACTCATCGTATTTTACCTACCACAGAGGGAAGTCGGTCTCCAAATCACATACACTAGGCTCAGCCTCAAAGGTCAAAAGTAAATTTTTATAAACTTATTTTATCCTTTTATGGAGTGAAAGTGGAATCATAATTTTATCTGGAAGCAGTAGAGAACGAACACATCTTAAAAAATTTCTTTAAACAGAGTCCCAAGAATACAGAAAGGGTATAAAATTTGTGAGGCATTACATATTATGTCTGGTTGTAAAGTTCCCTCCATATGAATCCCACACAGAAATTACAAACAGGCCAGGATGAAGGGAGCCGGAGAAGGGGAGCAAAAAAAGAAACAAAAACTTTCTTAACTGTTAACTGCCTCAACACAGAAAAGTACGTGGTGAACTAATAGCTGACCTTCCAGCCTCACTTGTTTCTAAAAATGGCAAGCAAGATTGCTGGAGAAAGAGGAAGAATACTACTTTGAAATAACATTTTGTAAAATGTTTTTTCTCATATGTTGTATTTTCAACATGGTCTTGATTTACTTTACTTACCACAAATGAAAATATTTACCTGATATTTACACAAATGTTTATTTATTGGTACTTTACCATATATATATAATATATATAATATAATGTATATATTATATAATATATATTTTTACTGAATATTTGTCAGTTTAAGATGCTTAATTTAAGTAATCTTTGGCAGCACAATTCCAGTCCACAATCTGCAGTGCTGTATTATTATTATTTTTTAATAGTTTGGCAGATTCTTTTGTCTTTGTGGGTTTTTTTTTGTTGTTGTTGTTTTTTAAGAGTGAGAGAGAATCTTATGGATTCTCTGGACACAGGGCTTGATTCCACGACCTGAGCTGAAATTAAGAGTCACTTAACCACCTGAGTCACTCAAGCACCCCTCAACGTTTTATTTTTATTATCATTTTGTTTGTTTGCCTTTTAAAGAATGATCAAGAACTGTTTTACCAAATTGATGGTAAGAATTTAGAGGCAAAAAGATACAAGGGCTCTAAGTGAAAACATTGAAATGGTGTCAGAATACAAAATAACTCTAAAAAGAGACTGTATGGTAGGGAGGGGATGTAAACTTCTTTTTGAAATTCTGCATCTAAAGAACTCCAATTTAGGGGTGCCGGGGTGGCTCAGTAGGTTAAGCATCCAACTCCTGATTCCTGCTCAGGACAGGGTCTCACAGTTCCTGAGTTGAAGCCCTGCATCGGGCTCTGCGCTCAGAGTGCAGAGCCTGCTTGGATTCATTCTCATTCTCATTCTCTCTCATTCTCTCTCTCCCTCCCCGCCCCCCCGTCTCTCTCTCCCTCCCCCACTTGCACACTCTCTCTCTCTCTCAAAACAAATAAATAATCTTTTAAGAATTCTAATTCTGATACCAAAATTAGATGGCAACAACCTGAGGTATGGAACAGGACAGTCAGGCTTAATTTAGACATTTCCTTCTCTGCAGCACCTACCAGATCCTTAGCTATTTACTGAATGGTTAAATTCATAATTTCCCAACTGGTATGATTATATTTGTTCTTTACACCTACAGAAACTAGGGACCAGAGAAGGTTACCTACTCGCCCAAGGTAAACAAAGCAATTCAGTGTCTGAGTGCATTAGAAAATCTGGCCTAATTCCAGAGCATGTGATTAGAAAACAATACCACCTATTACCTCTTGAGCATCCATTTTATAAACATTATCTCTTTAAATCTACACAATTCCATGTGAGGTGGGCATTATCATCTTTATTTTGAAGATCAAGAAAACCTAAGGCTTAAGTTAGGTAGCTTGCCAAGATTTAGTTTCTGGTCCATGGCTCCAAAGCCCATATGCTCTCTTCTAATACATTATGCTGCTTTCGGTACTAATATTCTATAAATCTATCACCACAAGGTGATCCCTTCCCTTACAGGAAACAAGGATCCCATGCAGGATGGAGATCAAGTAGGATCTGATCTTTTGTTGCCACAGCCTCTCCTCTTCCTCCCTTCCCACACACTGTTGCCTATCCCAGCAAAGTGATGAAACAATTCTCAAGGACTAACATTATGATCAGTTACTCCCTCCATGGCACCCCCTTCTCAAACAGACAACTGGAAAAGCTTAAAGATATTAGAAGGAAATCTTCCCCAAGAAAAGGTTGTCAGGGCAGGGCCATTGTCAACAGTCTGCCATTCTCTGCATGATAACCCTACTCCAAGCCCAAGGACCAAATCATATACTGATATATTTTTTTCATAAAAAATCACTATGTCCCCTGCTGTCATTTCTATCTTACGCAATTATCACCTGATTTGTGATGGGCAACGTTTCTAGGTCTGCTAGTTCATCTATAAAATGAGCCAACACCATCTCAAATGCCCCTTCCATTTCAGAGCTCTAAGTTATCCTACAGAATCCCTCTTCCTTTGCCTGTTTCTGAGCAGGAGGCGGACAGTTTCTGCGGGGTGGCGGGTGGGGGCTATAGACAAAGCCCCACAGCAAGTACAGCACAGTATTATCAGGTTCTACTGTATTCACAAAGACCCACTCACAAGCACACACACAAAGTCCAGTCTGAAACAAGCAACAAAAACCACCCAGAGCCTGGGCTTTGCCAACCCCAAATGAATCATCTATTTTTAGCTCATGTCCACTCAAGACAGGGCCCAGTCTGGCCTGCAGCAGCCAAATGGGCAGCCAGCTGGGCTCACCGATAAATCTTAAGGCAAGCCGGATCTCTAATCCTTAAAAGTAACCTTTGGCCTGACTACAGCTATACACTGAACCTAAGAACAGAAAGCTATAAAGGCTCAAAGCCTGCCGAGGAAGCAGCATCTCAAATATGTAAGTCTACTTCCGTACTTTATTTATTCTGAGAGGGGGTGTGGACAAAGTTCAAAAAGTCTGGACATCTTTAACATTGTAATCTCGATTTTCCAAGTCATTTTACAGTTGAGGAACATGAGAAGCAGCAGAGGTGACCAAGATTCAATTCAAAATCCCAAAGTCACTTGCCAAACAACCTTAAATCGTCAATGGTGAATTTAGGGCTGGGAACCAGGTTGGGAATCTTAGTAAACTCTGAATTTGAGAAAAAGTACAAAATTTTAAATTTCAGTTATCCAGATTATATTATCTATAAATCAGAGCTCATGGATAAACAGGGGCAGTTCAGCCTAAATGCTTAAAATTTAAATGTGAAAGATGGCACCAGTGAAATTTCCCCAATCCAATCTAGGGAGTTGGGCCTAGCACCCTTGCTGATGGCATGAGACAGAGGCAGGGGGACGAGCACTAGGCAGACAGCAGTGCGCTCAGGTCCCCGCTCTGCCAGTAATTCACTGGTACGCCCCCAATGCGCATGGTGCACAGGCAATTCAGACACGAGGCAGGTGTCTCCAGGAGGGAAGAGTGCTTACTACCCAAAGAAGCCACTGAAGATCCCACTGAAGACAGTGGAGGTCCTTTAAGGTATCTGATCACAGAGGTTGGGTAAAACAGCTACAGAAACAAACCTCTAACAAAGCTTTTCAGAAGAGAATAAATAAGAGAATACTGACCAATAATACTGTCTAATAAAACAGAAAAAATATTTTTTTCTCAGTGTAAAGCTCCTTACTAACTGGGAAAGAAATTAAAAATTCTTTATTCAAATAAATACCTGTGTCTACTATATGGGCCAGAGGATATGCTAGGTGCCAGATATGCAAAGGTGGATAAAACTCTCGGTCTCTCACCATCTAACAGGGTGATGGGCAGCTTCTCCAATGGATGTATCAATGGCGTTCTGGGAGACATCAATAGAAAGAAAGACCCTCCGTAGAGTGTGGGAGCAGACACTCAACATGGGGACGGTGTCTGAGTGGTGAGGTGTATGCAGGGGGATGAGCATTTATGAAGCTGGCAAGGAGGGCAGGAACTGCAGGCGGGGAGCACTCGAGCTGAAAAGACCTTCTCAAGACCTAGTCAGGAAGCCTCTTTTAGGAATGCAATCCTGAAAGTGACATGATGGGCAAAGGGGAGGGGCTACTGAGTCAGAAAGGAGACTGGGCAGCACTGGAGGCCAGAGGCGGGAAGGCTGAATAAAAGCAGTTAACTAAGGTCACAGGGAATCACACAGTTCGGCATGACGCCTTCAGGGAATTAACAGGACTCCGTGAACAACCAGATGTAGACTTTGAGGAAAACTGAGGCGATCACATGATGCTGAGGATTGAGTCTATAGAAAGCTATAAATAGTCACTTTTTAAATTCAAATGAGCAGTGTGACAAAATTTGAGAGACCATTTCTGGTCACAGGGTCCCACACTGTGCTGGACAGGCTCCATGGGCTGAGTGTTCATGATGTGGGATTGAGCACCGAGTCAGCTTCACGCTGAACACAGGGCTTGCTTAAGATTCTCTCCCTCTACTAGTGTTCTATCTCTTCCCCTTAGCAAAAAAAAAAAAAAAAAAAAAAAAGCACATGAGCAAGAGGTCTGGCATAGAAAGGGCAGTGGCTCCAGCAGCTGCTGCAAAGGAAACCTTCAAAGGTACAAACACAGTTGACCTGTGAACAATCTGAGGGTTAGGGGCACCAACCACTATACCGTGGAAAAGCCACATGTAACTTCAGACTCCCTGAACACTTAACTGCTAATAGTCTACTGTTGACAGGAACCCTCACTGATAACATAAACAATTAACACACAGCTTGTATATTATATACTGTATTCGTACAATAAGGTAGGAAAAAAATGTTGAGAACATCATAAGTAAGAAAACATACACTTATAGAAATATTTAAAGAGGGGGGGCAGGGGCCACCTGGGTGGCTCCATCAGTGAAATGTCCAACTTCAGTTCAGGTCTTGATCTCACAGCTCATGAGTTCAATCCCCACATCAAGCTCTGTGCTGACAACTCAGAGCCTGGATTCTGTCTCCCTCTCTCTCTCTCTCTCTCTCTGCCCTCCCCCTCTCACATTCTGTCTCTGTCTCTCTTTCTCTCAAAAATAAACATTATAAACTTTTAAAACAATGTTAAAAAAAAGCTGCGTATACATGGGACCCACAGAGTTCAAACTCATGCTGTTCAAAGGTCAACCATCCACATCAGCAAAAACCCTTAGTATTTGCTGGGCTGAGATTAGGGAACCTCTTTCGATATAGACCTTATAAAATCTCCTGTTGCCTTCTGCTTTCTTTCAGAGATATTTATAATGTTCATTTGAACCCACAGAGGCAGGGTAAAACTTTAACATGAACATTCAAACACACAGGGTAATTTTTGTCCTTGATCCCAGAGCCCCTGAGGGCAGCCATACACCAAAAGGATTATTTGGTCCCTCTCCTCCTGCTACAACTACATTTTCTGAGACAGGAAAGTGAAGCAGGGACTGGCCATATAACCTGTCTATCAGCACAGTCAAGAAGGATTAAATAGATAAAGAGTTTGACTTATGGCCAGTTACATTTTAGGTTTCAAAAGACATTTAGGTAGTGATGTAAAGTAGGCAGGTGGATATATATGTCTGCAGCTCAGAATGGAGAGCGGAGATATAAATTTGGGAGTCATCAGCACACAGATGGCACTCGACACCATGGAAACAGATGAGATCATCTTCAGAGAGAACGCAGACAAGACGAGCAACGGGCCTAGGACAGAGACCCTGAGGAAGGGCCAGCATCTGGATCAGAAGAAACCAAAGAAATTGAGAAGGATGACCTGTAGTTCATCTTCTATCCCAGCTTTTTCACTAACCAAGAAATGAAACCTTCTGTATTAAGCCTATCTATGTATTCAGTGCCAGATATTTTAAATATAAATATATTTCAGTAAAAGGCTCATTACTGACAGTAATCTAGAACTATCGGGAGAAAAGGGATTGCACACGAGTGAAATCTGCTGATGAGCAGTATTTCCAGATAAAGGAAGAGTTCCCTTTATGTGAATAGTTCATAGCTTAAATGTCTTCAAGAATCAGGTAGGTAAGGGAAGCCCGGCTGTCTTAGTCATTAGCACATGTGACTCTTGATCTTGGGGTTCTGAGTACAAGCCCCACATTGGGTGTCGGGATTAATTAAAAAATAAAATCATTAAAAAAAAAAGAATCAGGTAGGTTAGTGTGAAGCACTAAAATACACAATGGTAAATGGTGGGTCCTGTTCTACTGGCAGAGGCTGTGGCCTCCCCTACTGGCATTCAAATTTGGTGGACTGCAGAGAAAAATGGAGGGTCCTGGTACTTACAGGACCATGTGAACTGGGAATCAAAACCATGTCTCCACGGGTTCATAATTACAGCACAAGGCTGCATGTTAACACAAGTCTTTCTTCCTGCCATTAACCATTTTCTCTAGAGGTGAAGTGTGAATACATTCAGTGTTGTAAAATGGAAGCACTTTTTAAACTCATCAGCTCTGTGGCTTTGGGGGTTATCCACAATCCATCTGTGAAACAGATAATACTGCTATGAGGACTAACTGAAAGCATGCCTGGAAGAAGTTCCTAACACGGGGACCATTGGGCATTAATACATGAGGAAGAGCAGGAGAAGATGATGGAGTAAATGATGATAAGCTTTCCACACTACTATCACTGATCATCAAAATGCAATAATACCTGCATGGCTATTAAGAATCACTGAAGTGCTCGCTTCGGCAGCACATATACTAAAATTGGAATGATATAGAGAAGATTAGCATGGCCCCTGCGCAAGGATGACACGCAAATTCGTGAAGCGTTCTGTATTTTTAAGAGCACTGGGTGTTGGATGGAAACTAATTTGACAATAAACTACTTAAAAAAAAAAAAAACAGAATCACTGAAGTACCTGGGGCACCTGGGTGTCTCAGTCAGTTAAGCATTCAGGTCACGATCTCACAGTTTGTGGGTTTGAGCCCTGCGTCAGGTTCTGTGCCGACAGCTCGGAGTCTGGAGCCTGTTTCAAATTCTGTATCTCCCTCTCTCTCCCTCCCCTGCCCATGCTCTCTCATGCCCTCTATCTCAACATAAATAAATGTAAAAAAAATTTTTTGGCAATCACTAAAGTACCATATATACCCCCCAAAAAAGGAGGTACAGCTTTTAGATGGTTCCCATTTTACTGTTTAAAGGTTTTAACAAAATATGGCAATTTAATGGTGCCGAACAAAATGTATTTGACAGTAGCTAAAACAAAGAGTTCTTTTAATTAAAAAAAATTTTTAATGTTTTATTTCTTTCTGAGAGACAGAGCACAAGCAGGGGAGGAACAGAAAAACAGGGAGACACAGAATCTGAAACAGGCTCCATGCTCTGAGCTGTCAGCACAGAACCTAACCGCAGACCTCGACCTCAAGAACCATGAGATCATGACCTGAGCCAAAGTCAGATGCTCAACCAACTGAGCCACCCAGGTGTCCCCTAAAATGAAGTTTAATTCTTAGTACTGAAATTGATTGTACTGATGATCTTTTTTTACCTTTCCCATAAAAGGCTGCCACAACTTAAAGGCAGCAGATTCTAGGACTCCAGAAGGTCAGAGTCACTGTTCCTCTTGCCTAAGAGAACTGCGTAATTCTCTTCACACAGAACAGATTTGGAGTTAAAGACCTCCAAGTAAAGCTGGGATGGGAAATAAAGAAGGGAGGACAGCAAAAATGTGAATTGTGTCCATGTGTGCTAGTTATCTTTGCTTTGTTTCAAGGCCAATGCTGGCGTCCCTAATCTCTCTGCCTTCTTGGTGCTTAAACACTGAAGTCGCTGGAAAGGGACACGAGGAGTGCGTGTTCTTATTAAACGCACGCAACCTGACTGAGGACACCTCACAGCTGCCTCACACTGCCAAGAAGTCTCTGTCAGTCGGTGTACCCCTGAGGGGCAGAGGCTGGGACGTGATGCGGGCTGTGCAGTACCTGGACCACCAACTGGAGCGTGACACCGTGAAATCATCCACACACTGGTTTTCTGACCTAGACAGTGAGGAGAGAGCCTTCCACACTATACATCTACAACAAGTGTTGAAAGAATTAAACTACCAGCGAAAGGAAGAATGCCTTCTAAGGCACTGAAGTTACTCTATTCTCTGGCTAGAGCAGAGAATTAATAGAGTTCTAATTATACTACACTAGTACAACTTACCAATCTTGGCTTTCTTGAAGAAAAACTGCTCAAACCACTTTCTTTGTACGATGTTCCAAAACTCTAAAATTCTTAACTTTAAGTCCTGAAAGTAACTGGTTACAAGAGTCCAGTGTGGAGCCTGAGATGAATCTCTTTGCCATTGTGGCTATCAGTTTTCCTTATGCAGAAAACAAGCGTGGAGGATGGGGGTGGGGGGAGGTCTCCAAGCTTTTTTCTGGCTAGGACGTTTTCTTCATTGTATTTGTCTGTACATGTCTGGTCACAAGAACTAGTGAAATGCTTTTGATTCGTTAATAAAAATGAGTCATTCTGAGTTGCATCACTCATCAGTGAACCTTTACATTCCATCATCTCGACTGTATTAAAGTTAGAGGGAAAAGGACAATTTTGATAATGTGGTGATCGCTCCCAACATGAAGGACAGGAGACATGAAGTGTAAGTCTGCTATTTCTTCACAGGAGCCCTTGTTGCCCACATGCCTCTCAAAGCATGACCATGTCGCTGGGCAAAAATGTTATTCCACACAGTTTTAAAAAGACATTTTGTACCACATGCCCTAACAAGCAAAAAACAGTACAAAGGGACACTGATGTGTTACCCCAGTGGAGAAAAGGCTAGCTTTGCTGAACTTGGGCAGGACACGATGTCAGTCACCACACAGTAATTTCACATTCAGAGACATACAAGATTTGCCTGATGGAAATGCAAGGTGTGACGCCACTGAACCCTTAGTGGGAATTCTCAAGTTCAAAACTACAAAAAGTATCAAATCACAAGCAGTAACTAGACAGAGCCTCACCTTTAGAAAAAAATTAACTTCAGGGTGCCTGGGTGACTCAGTGGGTTGAGCGTCTGACTTTGGCTCCAGTCATGATCTCATGAATCATTGAGTTCAAGCCCAACATCGGGCTTGGCACTGACAGTGCCGAGCTTGCTTGGGATTCTCTCTCCCTCTTTCTCTCTCTTGCTCTCTGCCTCTCCCCTACTTGTGTTCTTTCTTTCTCTATTTAAAAAAAACTTAAAAATAATTTTAAAGTTAACTTCAGTAGATCTACTTTAAACCATTATTGGGAAATGTCTGGTTTGCATTTATCTAAACTATTACTACAGGGGCACCTGGGTGGCTCAATCAGTTAAGCGTTGGACTTCGGCCAGGTCATGATCTCACTCTCCATGAGTTCAAGCTCCGCGTCAGGCCCTGTGCTGACAGCTCAGAGCCTGAAGCCTGCTTTGGATTCTGTGTCTCCCTCTCTCTCTCTGCCCCTCCTCCATTCACATGAGGATGCTCGCTCAAGCTCTCTCTCCCCCAAAAATAAATGTTAAGAAAAAAATTTTTTAACTATCACTACAAACATATCCATCCTAATACCTAGTCCTGTAATGTTTTCTACAAAATATGTGATTCCATCCAACTACCAGAAGGGTGAACCACAGATAAGCAGCTGATTTTTGTCACTGGCTGTTCAATATCTTACAGCACCTCTGAGAGAAGCAAGGGTAGTAACTGTCTTTTTTTCTCCGGGAGCCCAGTGGACTGTCACACAAAACCCAAGCTACCTCTGAAAACACAAGTGATCTTCGAGAGCAGCAGGAGCTACTCGGGAGTGATGGCAGTGGAGGGACAACATGAAAATGGACCGGACATTGAACAGCTCATGACACCCAAACACGATTTCTGGATTTGTTCACTTGGAAATGAGTACTTGCATAGACGCTGAAACAGAAAGATATCTGGGCGCCTGGGTGGCTCAATCGGGTAAGTGTCTGACTTCATCTCAGGTCATGATCTCAGTTTGTGGGTTTGAGCCCTGCACTGGGTTCTGTGCCAACAGTTCAGAGCCTGGAGCCTGCTTCGGATTCTGTGTCTCCCTCTCTCTGCCCCTCCCCCACTTGTGTTCTGCCTCTGTCTCTCAAAAATAAATAAATGTAAAAAAAAGAAAGAAAGCAAGCAAAGAAAAAAAGAAAGATACCACCACAGCAATAAATTTATCATGGATACAAACACAATGCAATCTTGCTTCAACTACAGAAACTCAGGAGAAAAGGGTGTCAATTTATTAACCACAAAAATCTTGTAATTGTAACTAACCATACATAACACAGGAAAAAGATACTTCAGGTTTGACAGGCCAACCACCTGTCTTTAGGACATCTCCATCCATCCAAAAAAAATAAGGAACCATCCTCTTTACAAAATCTTGGAGAGGAATACACTTCATAGCCTCTCTTGGTAATCCATTTCAGTGCTTAATACTCACAGCATCAAGGCATTCATCCACTCTCTGTCATTCAAATGGTAAATTCTGCCATCATGTTTCCACCCTTTTCCAGAGCAAATGAATAACGTTTTGCCATCAACTCCGCAACATATCTTGCAACCTTTGATTCTATTCTACAGGGAAAAACGCGTTTCTTAAGACTTTCTTAAAAGACCTTTATGCTCGCAGGAGTATGTGCATGTTCTAAACATGGGCGGAACATCTCCCTTGCTAAACCCTGTCAATCAAGGGCTCTTGGTAAACTTCAGCATTAAAATTCAAAAGGCTTACCACTGGCAAAAGAATCCTCTCCCCTGTTTTCCCATCCTGTCCTCCACCTCTCACCCAGCCTTACATTATCACCTCGAGTTCCCACATGGCGCCACGATGTTTCACTTCACTCTGATTTCGCACATGCTATTCGCCAGCGAGCAACAAGAATCTCAGGGCTGGGACTTCACATTCAGTCCTCCCACTCTACAAAGCACACCCCCCCACCGTCCCCACCCCTCAGAAAAACCAAATTCTGGCAAGACAAATGCAGTCGGCCAAAAAGAAGACCTTGACTAACAAGGGGATTCAGTTTTAAAACAGCGTCGGTGAATACCTACTGAACACCCACAGGCCCTCATTTGACAAGGAGGGTCAGAGAACCTTAATTCCTATACATCTTGTAAAAAATAAAAAGGAAAGTCTGCCATATTTTGTCATCTGTCTGGGGTGAGAAGTTTCTACCATAGAACTTCCTGAAATCCCTTGTAAAATTAAAAGTCATTAACCATGGCACTAAGTAGACCTTAAGCATTTCATGAATGCTTGACTGAATACAAGAATGTACTGCCTTAGAGTCTGTTAAAGTTGACAGCACGGCCTTAGCTTTCATTTATGCACACCCAGTGGAAAGCTGAAGGTGTCATGGCAACAGGTGGCTTTACTAGAGAGAAGAGCTAAGCAGCAGAGGGGACTGGTGTAAGTCAACGGTGTCTACCACACTGTCCACCGTCATCTACATACATGTCACTCGGAAAGAAACAACTGTGAGACTCGAAAATGAGAGTGTAAGCAAAAAGTCCTTTACACACTGCCAGTGAGAGTGTAAAGCTCTAGCTTTGTGGAGGCAATTTAATACTCCTGACCGAGCGCCTTACAAGCAGACTTTTCCAAGTGATTCCATTGCTAACACCAAGACTCAATAAAAAGAATTGTGGTATACCTCTCCGTATCATGGACTCAATCCTATGCAGCCTTTAAAAACTATATCATACAGAAAATGCTACAGAAAATTACTTAATAACCTAAGAAAGACTATATGATAACATAAAGGGCCAATTCCAAGTAATTTGTGAATATGATGCTGGGTTTTCTTGTTGATGATGGTAATGCTGTTAAAGTATGTCTGCTTGATTTTTATAGATCTACTTACACTAAAACACAATACTGAACTTAAAAAATTAATTCTGGTGACTGACTTTCAATGATAAAAGTATGGTGCTTTTTGTGTTCTTTTTATCTGAATTTTCAAAAATGAATAAACATACCTTCTGAAAAGGATTATGTTAAAAGATACGAATCATAATTAAGTTAGAGAAAAGGTTTCGTTCTCCTGTGGGAACTAGGAGATTTTTTCCTTATAAAAAGTAAGCAACACTACTTTTTTCCTTAGTTTGGCTGTCAGGAGACTTAAAGCCAAATTTGCTGGTCACCATCAGAGGTACACAGCAAATGGCACGTGACTGGCAGGGTGTGCTTCTATCACCATCATAACCTTCTACGCTGACCTCATATTCTCTGGCCCTTTTCATACTGCATTGTAGATCTTCGTCTAACTACCCTCCAAATCTCTTCGAGGGAGGAGTGTGAGTGGAGGGAGGAAAAGATGGAAAAAGAAGGGAAAGGGGAAAGGAGGAAAAGGATGAGGTGGCATTTGTACCAAAAGGATACTGCTCTAGCTCTATTAATTTTCAGGTTAATTTAGTAAAGGGTAGGTCCCAGCACAGTGGGTACTGCACTATGTGTAGAATGAATAAATGGACAGAACTCCTTCCCAGCTTGAGAAATGCACATCTTTGAGGGGTCCTTACTACTCTAAACAGTTAAAATCTTCTTGAATTCTGGCACCTTAGCATATAGTTCTTAGAGCAGTGCTCACCAGTATTTGTGCAGATCTGAAACACCAGGAAAACCCAGAGATACACTTCTTAGTACAACAGTTTGACTTGTATGCATGCCTTCAATCTACAGATAATGCTTACAGTACTCACAGGACTTGAAAATCCTTTACTATAAATCTGCACAGGTCTGTGGCGCACATATTGTAAATCAATGTTCTATACAGCACAGAAGAAAACTGTTTAGCATGAGCTGAATTTAGATGGCAGATACTCTATTCTTTTGAGGCTAGCACAAGTTTTTGTCTTGCTTTTTAATTTGTGCCATCATTTAAAATGAGAGATCTGGGGCTCCCGGGTGGCTCAGTTGGTAGAGCTAACGACTCTTGATCTCAAGGTTGTTACTTGGAGCCCCATGTGGAGAGATTACTTCAAAATAAAATCTTTAAATAAGTAAATAAAAATAAAGTGAGAGCTCTGATAGAAAAAAGTAATCAACTTCTCATAAAAATCACAAAAGCCTGTATTTCCACATGGCAGTAGCCAGCGAGAGTTGATCCACAACCACCTCTTTACTTATTTTGGAGGGACACAGTTTCTTTACAAACACTTGATCTGAAAAACACAGTATGTCATTATAAAGACTGTATCTCATACTTACAAGCAAAAGGACAGTTGTATAACCGTACAACTGTAGCTTGATGCAGTGTGTCATTGCAAATCATGTATTTGCGTATATGGGCTCATTTCATACATACACGCACACCCACACATAGTCTTCCATGCTCTGGGCTTACAGAAGTGGAAACATCTTTGAAATAGTTTTCTTGTTGCCTGTTTTTGACCTTTCCCGCCTTTTTTCCTACAATGCCTTTTCATAACATCTTTGCGTTATTAAATCTTCTAATCATGTTTTAATCTCCACATCATATTCCTTACACTGGACAAACTATAACAAATTTAATACTCTCATATTGCAAATCATTTCATTTATTTCTAAAAGCTTTGCTATCATAAACGTGTAAAGTAATTTACAAAGAACAATTTTGTGCTTTGTTTTTAATATTTGTTTTTGAGAAAGAGAATGAGAACAAGCATGAGCAGGGGAGGGGCAGAGAGAGAAGGAGACACAGCATCTGAAGCAGGCTCCAGGCTCTGAGCCGTCAGCACAGAGTTTGACATGGGGCTCGAACCCATGAACCTTGAGATCATGACCTGAGCGGAAGTCTGCTTAACTGACTGAGCCACCCAGGCACCCCTGTGTTTTCTTTTAGCCTTGGAAGAGGAGTATGAAAGGATGGGAGTTCTCTGTGCTCCTCCTCCCCAGTTTTTACTCTCCTTTCCCTTTTGTTTTAATTGGGTTTAGTAGCAGCCACCTGTTTAGATGGGTTTGCGGTCTCTAGTGTTCTCGAGTCCACATCTGGCCCTCATTACTCACTCACCTTAAAGGTATCACTCGTTGGCCTTTGGCAAATGTTTATAACCCCTACACTGCAGCTCTAGTCCCAATGTAAGTTCACCCAAAATGCAATTCTTGGTTATTTGTAATTCTTTCAAAAAATGCCAATAACCGCCCACTGGCGTGGTCCATGACTACATGCCCACGAAACTGCCCAAGTTAGGTGAGGGGTAAGCCACCCACCAAAGCCTCTTCTATACAGATCCGAGGCGTCTGTGCTGCCTTTGCTGGCCCCTGATTTCCCAATCACCAAGTAGCCAGCAGACAGCAGCTGCTGATAAAGGCTGGAAGGACGGATGGATGACGGAAAAACTACAAATGTAATCTACACTAAAATTGGTCTTTAATTTCTTCCAGCTATTGGCACATAAAGAACTGTGCTCCAAAGGGAATCTGCAGTATGATTGTTAGGAGGAGAGTTTATTTTTATTGTTGTCATTGTAATTCTTATAGCTGTGCATATTTGTTCAGAACTCCCCTGATCTACCATTTAGGGGGGAGGGCAGTTCGCAGAGGGAGGTGGGGGTGCGCTGGTGGGGTACAAGCCCACGTTAGGTAATACAGGACCTGGGACTGGGGACCGAACTGCAATGAATAACACACTGAGAAAGTTACTCTTTCCCCAACTTCTGTCAGTCTGAGTACATATACCAAAAAGCAAATCTCACTTTGGTGCTAACACATACTTAAGCTCCCTTATGACACTTGCCAATTTAATTTCCCTTGTAAACAGAGGGAGCATATGGTGCCGGCCTAAGCCTGTATCAGACAACAGAATGTGGACAGGATTTAACAGTAATTGTTTTTAAAGGTTCTCACAGGGATACAGATATTTCCTTTTAAAGAAAATTAACTTTTAAAAAGCATTACTGAGAATTTTACGATATGTGTATTTTACCACAACTAAACACAAACAAAAAACATGATATTAAGTAAGTAACAGAAAGGACAAAGTGCAACCACAACAAAGAGCATGAGGGGTATATAAAACACTGACATTTGGGGGGGGAAAGGGCTATGCTTTGATGTTACCAGTTTGGCAAAGAGATGGAAAGCGTTCAGATTTACTTTAATGTCCATTTTACACTGTAACGGTGACAGAAAAACCTAAGATTTGTGACCTTGACACTGTGAGTTATATTAGCTATGACAACAACTGACAGCATGTGATTGATTATACAGAACTATTTATGACCACATACGGCTATACTTTATTAATCTAAGCCAATGCCATAAAAATAAATGGCTCCCTATACCAAAAAAGGTCTTCCCCATAAGTTTCCTAATTTGTAAGCTGCAAATGATGGCATAAAAATATTCTGTAATGAAAACACTTCTATATTTAAGACTGTAAGTTGGGGCTAATACTTAGTATACCAGTAAGTAGACCAAATGTCACTGATACTCCCCTCTGTCCAACAGCAGCTGTGACAAATGCTACAAAGGAGAGGTGCGTGGTCCTGGAAGGGCTTATACGGGGTGTAATCTGACCTACGCAGGGCTTCCCTGAGATGGGAAGGACAGGAGCAGCAAAACAGCAAAGCGAGAGAGACAGGACTGGAGTCGGAGGAGTCTGAGGCCGGGCTGCAGAATGTGGGTGCTCAGTGACCCAGATACAGACTTTTCCTTTATGCCAAGAACAGTGGGAAGAAGGCTGGAGGGTATTTAAAGTGGAGTGACCTGCCAGAGCAGATCGGTGTTCAGAAAGGTTTGTGCCGGCTGTAATGTGGCAACCCTCTAAAGCAGCGTCAGAATCAAAGTTTAAATAGATAACAAACAAAATAACCTAGAAATTACTGCATCTAGACCACATAAGTAATGACCTACAGGAAGGAAGCTCAGATAATTGCCCAGCTTTGTTTTATTTTTTAACTGAAATTAAAAGACACCAGCACAATTTTATTCAGACGTAGGATACAGAAATTTTAGAGACTATGAACAACATGAAATGTAGCACTATACAAATTTAACACTATAAAAAGTTAACATGAAATTGGGACATATCAAAAATGTCTTAATATCTTGGTCAGGCCCAAGGTGGTCTATGTACCGCAAGCATTTTATAAAACCTAGAGGTCTGTGGAAGGACCTAGGCTGTCCTCTAGGATGGACAGCTGAGCATCAAGAACTGAGGCCCCATTACTTCCCTGGTTCTCACCCCAAGCTTTTCTTTTATGCTTTATATAACAGGCTTCTCATTAGGTTTAAATGACAAAATAGTTTTGGTACTGAAACCAAGTTTGAAAACTAATGGAACACCTGAGGCCTCTAGGATCCAGTTCAGAATCGGTCAGTGGGAGGGTAGAACCTCAGATGACTACACCTCATGGTTGGATCCCATTTGGCCTCAACTTCTAATTCTGATCTCCTTCATGGAAGTTGGTACTTAGAAACAGTCCCCTTATCTGCATCTAAGTCTGCCTGTTCACACTGGCACACTCATCAGAATTCTTCTTTTTTGAAGTTTATTTATTTTGAGAGAGAGAGAGAGAGAGAGAGAGAGAGAGAGAGAGAATCCCAAGCAGCCTCCATTGAGCTGTCTGTTTGATACAGGGCTTGAACTCACAAACTGTGAGATCATGACCCAAGCCAAAATCATAAGTCAAATGCTTAACCGATGGAGCCACCCAGGCACCTAGCCCATCAGTATTCTTACAGAAAGAAAAGCGGAAGGGCAAGGAAATGAGAAGGCAGCGGAAAAGGATATGTACAGCACCAAGCTAGCAAGGCCGTGGAGCACAGCTGGTCTGAGCGCAGACTAGCGCATTCACTTTGGGGAAACTGGCAATGTCTGCAAACACTTACCAGCTACGCTCCCAGGTACACACACGGCAGAAGTGCATGCACAGATCCATTCCCCAGAAGACAGGTGTACAAATGTGCACAGGAGCGGCATTCCTAACAAACTGCAGCCATCCCGCATGCTCAATGGTAGTAGAATGGATAAATAAAGCAAGGCATATTCGTGTGGCTGCAGAGCAAGGAGACGGAACCAACAGCCACTGCACACAGAACGTGAGCGCAGCGCACAGCTAATGCGTGTACAGAGGGTTTCTATTTGTAGGTGATGCTCAAGCGCATGTATAACTAAACAGTCAGATGTGGAAGTAACTTCATCTGCATCTTAATACTAAGACCCAAAATGGAGGCGCCTGGGTGGCTCAGTGGGCTAAGCATCTGACTTCAGCTCAGGTCATGATCTCACCGTTCATGAGCTCGAGCACTGTGTTGGGCTCTGTGCTGACAGTTCGGAGCCTGCCTGGGATGCTCTCTCCCTCCCTCCCTCTTTGCCTCTCCCCCATTCGAGTGTGTATACACACTCTCTCTAAACAAACAAATATAACAAAATTTAAAAAGATCCAAAATGAATCAAAGTCTTAAAATATTAAAAGCCAAAACTTTTATTAGGTAAACCTAGCAGAAAAACCAGTGACCTTAGGTTCAGCAAGGATTTCCTAGATACAACATATAAAATGTAAACAACAAAAGAAAAAAAAAATACTGGATTTCATAATCATCTATGATCTGTGCACTTTCCCATATATATCTTCAATAAACATGTTACTAAAAATTAAATGAAAACAAAAGAAAGCTTAAGGACTGAGCCGAGGGAGAAAACACTCACCCACTGTCATCTCTTCTAAGCCCTCAGAGAAAGCGGGTCTCAAGTCCACCCGCAAACACAGACGGAGGCAGAGGTGAGCGTGAGCAAGGGAGAAGCTGTCACCATTAAACTACCTGCCCATCTTGTGATCTGCAATGGGGACAACGGAGTACAATGAAGAGGGATTTTTTAATTTATTTTTAAGTAATCGCTACACCCAACAGTGGGGCTTGAACAACCCTGAGATCAGGAACCGCATCTCAAAGAGCCAGCCAGGCGCCCCGGAAGAGGGACATTTTTATAAAATTCAGCTATCCTACCCTGACTGCTCTTAGTTCACCAGAGACATGGAGGAAAATACATTCAACAGAAGAGCAAATAAAAGACACCTTGATCCTGGATCCTTTTCCACCAAATATCCTATACTTACTTCTGTCTTCAGGTGGTCCCATCCTGGGTTTTTCCCCCTCCTATTCCCCTTATTCTTCCAGGCTTCTCTTTTTGCTTTCTGCAACCACGCATCATTATCATATGCCCTTTTTCTTTCACTTAAGAGGCTCCAAAATAAGAAAAGGAACTAAAACACACACACAAAAACAGCACACTTTCTTTATGGGTTTCCAATGCCCCTCTGCTGCTGGGGCAGGGACAACAATCTCTAACATTTCTAACCAATCCTGTTTACACAGCACTGGTAGGATATAGGCCATAGCATAAATATTTTTATGATACTCTCTCCCTCTTCCATCTCCTCCTGAAAAAGGTAGCTAGCAATGTGTAAATTCAAGTAAGTGGGATGTGGGATATGTGGGATGCTTATGATCCAGGCTCCACTCCTGCCTCCTCCAGTATAAAGACCCCCTTCATCACCAAAAACACTCTCTCTCTCTCTCTCTCTCTCTCTCTCTCTCTCTCTCTCACACACACGCGCGCGCGCGCGCGCACAAAATGATCCCTTCATTATCTGTTCCCTGAGAAAATGCAACCCTAGCAGGCATTGCTACTTAATTAACTTTTTACTGACTGTAAACTTTATTAATTACAACAACATTTACATGTCACAAGAGCAAATGTGGTCAAATCTCTGTGTGAATGCAGGTTCCCAACTTCTCAGGGCCTTCCTTCCCCTCAAACTCGGCAGGCCTCCCTGGAGTCAGCCTGGAAAGACTGGGAATCCTCTCTCTCAGCACTCTGGGCTCGACTCTTCTTGACTGATTAAGAACTGTCCAATTTTGTTCATGAGTTCACTGAAGAAACAGCAATACAGTTGGACCAAAATCTTAATAGAGCAAAGTGACACACACACACACACTCTCTCTCTCTCTCTCTCCTCCCCATTCCTCTCTATCCCCTCACTTAAAACTTATATTTGAAAATGTTTAATAAAGGATTACTATCTTTTTTCTAGGTATTATCATGATTACTACTCCTTTTCCTCCTCTTCCCCACCTACTCCACTCCACAGATTTCTAAATCCCAGAAGTGTTATGACTAAGTCAAGAAGAAACAAAAACTTTAAAACCTAGTTTTTATATCAAATAAATATTCACAGCTTTCTTTTCTTTCTTTTCCTTTTTTTCCATTAAATGGGGGTAGGAGAGGAAGTAAAAACTGGCCCTGTCACTGCCATGTTTCACATGGATACATTCATTCATTCCACAGGCAGCGGACTGAAAAGCAAATACTCATAGGAGCAAATCATAGTATGATTTGCCCCTAAAATCTGCAGAAGGGGCCCTCATACAATGCACACGTTCTCCTCTTAGCTGGTAAGAACGTACAAATCAGGCAGCACTTTTGTTTTTTTTAATTCATTCAATAATGTTCCCTGTCCTTAATTTAAAAGTTGAGTAAGTCGACATTTTCCCCTTTCTCTGAACTATAAAACCAAAAAATAGAACTTTAACTTTCTTATTTCTCCAAAATACAAAACCAAAAGATAGAATTATAACTTTCTGTCACCCCGTTGGATTTTGTCTGCCATTCTGAACAGCACTCCCCACCTCCCCTACAGAAGAACATTCGATGGACCTCCACTCTTCTGCTAAAGGTAAAAATACAATCTTAAATTTCAAAGTGGTACTGAAGTATGTTAAGAAGACATATTTTCTAATTTAGAAATTTCTAATTCCAAAACAATTTCTAAAATTCCATATATTGCTTCAAATCATATTTGTATTTTTCAATGAATCCTAAGCCTACCAAAAAAAAAATTTATTTTTTGTTTTGTTTCTTCCATTTTACAAACCTGCCTCAGCAAGAATTCAACCAATACCAGCCGTCACACAGGACTAGCAATTTTCATTAAGTGGATTAAAACTATGAGACGGAAGAATTATTAATTAGGAGTATCACATCACTGTTTATAGTTATTATATTTTTACTCATAAAATGTTCTATCTCCACTCCACGCGGTGGCCTGAAATATCAAAAGATCATTCTATCCTTCAGACAGTGAAGAAAATCATCTGTGCCAAATGGTAAGTTTTGGTTTCTTGCAAACAAATAGCTTCCCCCCTCTTTTAAAGAAGCAGAGGTTTCTTCATCATTCCTACCCAAAAAACCATGTGGAATACTGACCATATATAAATTTCAAATACCTTTAAGGCTTCAGGCCTTGACTCAAACAGCTAAATTAAAAAAAAAAAAAAAAAGTCAAAGACTTTTAAAATTCAGTAACTGGTGAACAAGGAATTGAAAATATGATGGTAATGTTACAGGATACTATAAGCTATGAAATTCACGAGCAGGATATAGCACTACTAGGCTATGAATTTTTTTAACTTCATATTCTTGTTTTTCAGGTTCTTTGAAACACACTGAAAAGACAAAAGATTTGACTACTCATCACTGTGCCTTTTATAAAGAGGAGACAAAAGAAGTAACTTTAATCTCTTTACATTAATGAAATAACGTCTATGTTTGCAAACCGTTGGCTGACCCATAAACTAGATTTATCACCCATTAAGTCAGCAGATCACAACTGCCATATATATGTCTAAGCACCCCCAAAAGAGTAACAAAAAAGCAAGCAAGCTCTGGTAAAACTCTGTATAAAGCTGTCACAAGCATAGTGGCTGGTTTCTAAACTTTAAAACCATGACCACATGCATCCTCCACTTCCATCAAATTTAACTGAAGGAGCTTAGATATAAATATTTTTTTAAATAATAGCTAACAATAATGAAATAAGTAAATGTAATCACCAAAATATTTTAGAATCTTTCCTTCTAAGAATGTAATTTAAGCAGAGACACCGCATCCATTCCTAACTTGTTTCTCACTAATATTCTTCCATTCTGTTCAACCTTCAATTTATCAGTAGAGAATTCATGCTACTCAAAAAAGCTAACTTAATTATTGCTGCCATCTCATTGAGAATGCTCTTCCCGGTAACAAAACTCCAACATTACAGTTGGCGCCCGGACCGCTCACTATTTACACCACCACCCTCTCTCCCCTTCCCAACACCACCATTTTACTGGCTGAACATTCACAATGCTGAAGACTGTTTTTCATCTCAGCAAACAGAATGTTTAAAATCGGGTGGCTAGCCACAAGCCAGGAGTTAGAAGCTATGTGAAAATAAACACAAATGTGAATAAATTTTTCTATTTTCAATTTCTAAAGAAAGCAGTTAACATCTTATTTGTAATGCCCTAAATTGTGGCCAGAAGTCTTTCCCCTAATTACACTAATAAATTGATTTAATGTCATCATTTCGCCATCAGATCATGTCCTCCATACACTAGTGTACTTTAATTAAATTCATATTACCACGGTAGGTTGTTCACCTTTTTTTCCCCCCAGTGCTTTTCCTCTATCATTCCCCAACTACTAAATCATGTCTCCATATATTTCCCTAAATATAAAATCTATGAAAAAGATAACCTGAAAACTAACCACAGACGAGACAAATCAACACACCTCTATACAAAATAAATATCAGTATAAAATATAAACTATTAGGTAACAAGAAAAGGGTAAGCATCAACTATATGCCCAGGAGCCTCCATTTAAAACATTATGTAGTATACACAATTTTGGCAAACAGAAGGGAACACAGTATTTACATACCAATATAGGCAACTATATTAGCTTCATTTCTGGCTTGAAATAAAAATACCTTGATTCCACTTATTAAGTAGAATAGCCATTTTAAGGAAATATCTCCTTACAGGTATAATCATTTGATTGACAGATAAAATAATTGCTTTAAAAATACTTCTGAGTCATTTTGTCCTTACCTGCAGGCATGAACCATTACTGCATGCAGTGACTGTTCCATTTCCTAGCACAGACTTGAAGAAGCATCATATCTCTCTTTCAGAATGTGACTAATCTGTCGGTTTGCAATTCCTAAGCTATTTACAAATGGCACTCCCTTTCCATATAAGAAAATATTTATTACGACCAAAAGCCAAGTATTTTTAACCTAGATCTTACAAATAATGCAATTTCGTGTAACAACCATCTCAAAATATAGGAGGAAAATCTAATGCTAGTATTTCCTTAAAGGAAGCAAGATTTTTGTTTTGTAGCAAAGTAAATTATTTTCTGAAGCCTTCAACAGCTGTCACACATGAACTAGCGCTCTGCTGGGCGATGGTGTGCATGCTGCAGCTGATTAAGCTTCACTATTTTTTAAAGAATCAATTACCTTTTGTAAAAGCAGAACAGCCTGCCCAAATACACATCTTCTATACAGCACAATGACCGGCATGCAGTACGATACGTTATATAGCAAACTTGACAAGGAAAAAAAAAATACGTCCTGGTTTGTTTCTTAGCAATGCTACACCATTAATTGTTCATGCAAGAGATGTAGCTGTACCTTTCTGAAGAGGACGACTTCTCAGAGTTAACTGACATCAGCAGCTCAATCTTCTGCTTGATTTCTGGAAAAATCAGAAAATATTCACAACCAAGATTGCCTGCTCTTGCTTCCAAGCTTTATATCAACAGATTTTTCGTCTCTGCTCCCTTTTGTTCAAAAAGAGGCCACAAGATTCGCAGTACTTCGGTTAGGACTGGGATTCGATGGTGCTATAAAGGGAAAAGCTCCAGAGGCACCAGGCCTTGCTAAACTATGCACATGACTGTTTATGAAAGCAGGAAGTACCATTTCTTTTCAGCGGAGGGGTGTTTTCTTTTTTAAGGTAGAACCAGCATGGCTCAACGGGAAGATTTCAAATGCAGCAAATTAAAACACAAACAAGAAATGCTCACAACTGAGTTGGATGCACTAGATAATCTGAGAAGCCTGGATAATAAAGTAACAGGCTGTAAAGAACAGATGTGCAACCCTGGGCTACTTGTATTTCACCAGCCCTGAAAAATATGGCTCAGTGAATCATTTTTGTCACTTAAGAATGAAATATTAAACCAGAACCCCAATTTATAGATTAAAAATTTTTTTAGCCCTTCTTATAATTTCTTGATTGTCTTTAGTGAAAGAATATGTTTGAGATCTAGCCTTTAACTCCTTCAGAAAAAGACTTGTATTTAACACCGTAACTCTCCCCTCCTCCTTCACAGTACAGCACAAGTGCACAGCAGCACCCAGTTACCGAGCAGATAATATACTTGTCCTTTTAGGAAAGGACTGACAATGCCATCTGCAACCAAAATGTTAGCGCCAATTCAATTTAATTAAAAGGTAATTGCTGATACTGATTTGGAGGGGGGGGGGGAAGAGAGCAAGATGATAGACCAAAGGGAAGGAGAGGTAAAAATAAAAGGGAGAAGGAAAAGAGAAGGGGAAAAAACCCAACACATTTCCTTTAAAAATACTAATGACTGACCCGGAAAAGCACCTAATTTTAAGTGAATAGATCTGACATCGTCCCATTACCCAGACTTTTTCACATGCAAAGCTGTTTTCCTATTCTAAGGACGTCTTGCCATGCATAATAAAAAAGTTCGCATACCAAAAATAAAACACCTGGCCACTGACATACTACTATAGGCAGTCTCAGGATATCAAAGTAGGCTCAACAGTTTTGGGGTATTTTTTTAGGGGTAAAACATTTTAATTTCTAAGAATCTTGGTTACAGAAATCAAAGGAACAGGAAAAGTTACTAAAGGAAAAAAGGGAGTCAAAATTACTTGCATAAAATACAATGGACCTGTTCAGAAATATCTTTTCAATGTTGTTAAAACAAGGGATTTTCCAAATTGGTTAAGCTTACAACTTCATCCAACGGGCACTATAAAGCTGGCAGGAACGACCACTTAGAGAACAGAAATCTACCACAGCTCTGGCCAAACTACCTACCCACTGGGGAAAGCACACAGCAAGCACAGTGGTTAAGCTGAGATGATGATAATGAAACTTACCTCAAGGATTCTTACATGGATTAGAGTCTGGCACCAGGTGCTAACAGTGAATGCTCAGTAACGCCCCTCCCGCCGGTTTACAAAGAGCAGCGTTTAAGAGCTCAGGCTTGGCCACCAACAGCCTCGGATTTGAAGGCAGGCTCCTCCAGCATTTTTAATGGCCCTATGACCTTGGGGAAATTACTGAGACTCTCTAAAAGCCTCTATCTCCTCTCCAATAAAATGGGGATAATAACTGCTCATAAAGGGCTGTTGTGAGGATTTAATGAAATACAGTAATCCACGAAAGTTATGTAGATGTAATGTCGTGCTAGGCATGTAGTTAGTAAGCCTTCTGTGTCTGCTGCTAGGTAGTGCCTAGCAAAGATAGTAAGTAAATATTTGTTGAAGGGAGTTAATGAGGTATACTAGGTCTGTCCTATTTTAAAGAGCTTGCCCACAGTTTTGATACATTTTCACCTTCTTACTATCAACATACAGCTTTTAATCACTATAGTTTGATTATATGTAGAAATTTAACTTTGATCAGTATCTCAGTCTCCCCATCTAATTCTCAGTTTATCAACTAGCCATGTCAGAAATGACGTGACACTTGAATTCATCGTGGTAACTGTTCACTCCAAAAAGACAAAAGATTCACCCAGATTATCTGTGCGCGTAAACTGAAAGACCCCAAATTTAAACCACACAGCCCTCAGGAAGTGTATGCCCATCTTATCAACATTAGAAAGAAAAGTTAAAGCTTTGAGACCTCCAAACCAAAAGGGTTGCCAGTAAGACATGGACAGGTTTCTAACATGTTTTTCACATTTTCTTCAAATCTTCAGGTTTGTTTCTAACTCCTGAAGGGCTAAAACACTCAGGAATGTTTACAAATACTATGTTAATATCATATCCTCTGATGCCCATAAGGTCCATCTAGTAGTCTACTGCCTACTCCTCCTTTACCAATACCATCTATGGTCTAATTACTCCCACATCCACTGAAGACCTCAGAAGCCATGCCACTGAGTCTTCCTCTACCACAATCCCGGCCATAATACTGGGGGGCTTCAATGTTCATGTTCGCAGGACTTCCACAAACCCTTGCTAAGGCCCTCACTCTCCTGATCACCTGGGTCACCTACCATGACTGACACTCACACAACGCTACAAGCATTACCCCCCAAAATTAGTTGTTTGTGTTTTATTCACAGTATCTATGACCCTGTACTTTTATTTTTTGCAATTAAGTCCACCAATCTTTTCCTTTATGAATGATGATCTTCCTGTTACATTTTTACACTTTCCCCACACCAATTTTTTTAAATCATCCCGTTTTCCTCAAACACACTTTATAATTTTACTTTGCATATAAATCTTGGACCCTTCTAGAATATATTTCAGTCTACGAACTGATGTAGAGATCCAGTCTGCTTTCACAGTTACATTTTAAAATGTTATACCCCACCCCACCCCCACCAATTGCTAAATTACTCTCTTCACTACCACTCCTCAGGTTCTTCCAAAGTGGCAATCTTAACCACCCCATAAATACATATTTATTCAACCATCCAGGGTCTCCCATTTATTCATCCAGGCCAGTGAGTATTAAGGCCACACTTCTTTATTTCACAAAGAAAATAAACGAGTGGTACTTACATAGTTTGAGTAAGTGTATTTAAAATTATGGGGTTTTTGGGGGCGCGTCATCATGTTCTTTTAATTTCTAAGTAACATTATGGGACAATATAAGTGTTTGTTTGTTTTTCTAATGCTTTTGTGTTCTGATTCTCCTAACTCTAGGTTCTTTCTGGATCATCTTTTTTCACTCAGACCTTAAATGTACGAGAAACTTATCTCATGCTTTCCTCTTTTCACTCACTGACTCTTCCATCTACTCCCCTGACATCCACAACCAAAGGAAACTGATGGTGACCAAACCTGAACTTGAGCCCAATATTCTGTCCTGCAAAGTCAGCACTGTGCAATGCACCCTTACACCCTTTCTAGACATCTTCACCTACATGGTCCCTAGGTGCCTGAACACACCATCAAAAATTAAACTCCTCGGGGAGCCTGGGTGACTCAGTCAGTTAAGCATCAAACTTAGGCTCAGGTCATGATCTTATGTTTCAAGGGTTTGACCTCCACATCAGGCTCTGTGCTGACAGCTCAGAGCCTGCAGCCTGCTTCGAAATCTGTGTCTCCTTCTCTCTCCACCTCTTCCCACTGGCACTCTGTTTCACTCAAAAATAAACAAGAAAAAAAAAATTTAAACTAAACTCCTCAACTTCCCAGTCTAAGATCTCCTTTGTAGAACCTTCATCTCCCCAAAGAACAGCGGCATTGCCCTTCTGAGCCTGGAATGTTTGAAGGATTCCGGACTAGCACCCCTGTCTCATTCGGGGTATCATTACCACCACTCTCCTCTTTCAATCTATTTTATATTGCAGGACTGCCAAGCACTACTCTGTGATTCCCCAAACACAGAATTCCGTTTCCCTCCCCGGGATGCCACTGCTCAGTCTGCCTCCCTTGCACACCCAAGTCACTTTTCTCAGCCTAGGTACTACTTCCCCACTGTCCACATCCCAGACAGAACACAGCTCACCTCCTCTGTCCTGTATATCACATACACTGGCACAACAGAATTACTAAAATATACACACTACTTGTCTGACTCCCCCTGAGACCACTCACAACTTCCTTAGGAATGGGGACCTCAAGTTTCATTTCAATTCACACTTACTTGTTGATTCTTTCATGGTCTTCTTAGCCTATGCTAGCCAAAGTTACAATCTGGCTGACTTAGTGTCCATATTCTTTTTTTTTTTTTTTTAGCATTTATTTATTTTTGATAGACAAAGAGAGACAGAGCACTAGTTGGGGGAGAAGAAGAGAGAGGCAGACACAGAATCAGAAGCAGGCTCCAGGCTCTGAGTTGTCAACACAGACCCTGATGCGGATCTCGAACCCATGAACTGTGAGATCATGACCTGAGCCAAAGCCAGGGGCTTAGCCGATGCAGCCACCCAGGCACCTCAGTGTCCATATTCTTAACTATACATTTCCAGATCCAATTACTCAATCAGAAACTGAAACAACTACAGAGCTAGAAGAATCCTCAGAATTCATCACTTAACCACGTGTATTTATGAAGAAACTTGAGGGTTAAAAAGATAAATAACTGTTGGCAATAACACTTTCACCTTCTCCAAGACTACAATTCCAGAGACCTACAGCTAGATTTCCAAGGACCTAGCAACTCAAGCAAAACATTCAGCGTTTTTAAAACCTGCTTCTACGGATGCCTGGGGGGCTCAGACAGTTAAGCATCAAACTCTTAGTTTAGGCTCCGGTCATGATCTTGTATTTCATGAGTTCAAGCCCCGCACTGACTCTGTGCTGAGACTTTGGGGCTTGTTTGAGATTCTCAATCCCTCTCTGCCCCTCCCCTGCTCGTGTTCTCTATCGCTCCTCTCAAAATAAATAAATAAACTTAAAAAAATTAAAACCAGCTTCTAAATCTATGTAATACTGTCTCCAATCAATTAAAACCATCACTATTAGCTAGCTTTCTTGATTAAAACAACTGGTCAGCCTGTGACATCAGACTCTTCTTATTCATCACATTATACACCTAAAAAGAAAAAACAATTCACCAGGATCGCCCACTCGTTCTCTTCCATCCAACCTATAGATCCAGAATAAAACAAAAACCTTTTATTCCTGTTATACCCACACTTTAAAAGATACTCAAATCCCTCACAACGATGAATTATCTAAACTCCTTGGTTAATGGCCTACTATCTCTAATATTTAATTTTCTACTCAATAACATGAGTTTGAAGACTCACAGAATATTTAGGGCTAGGAGTCCAGAGCTGAGCCTATCCCTGAGAACCCAGACCAGGAAGAGGGGTTACTCACTCCCTTTCTCTCTGCCCCTCGCCTGTTCACATGTGCATTTATGAATGAATGAATGAATGAACAATTTTAAAAAACAGCAAAGGATATGCTTCAAAGATGAGACAGCCTAGGACAGAAGGTGGTGGGCAGGCCTGAATCCACTCGGATCCTGAGGCCAACAGCAGACTACCATAGGATGCCATGGAGATGACATGCTCCCATGTCCTTTATGTCACTACATGCCAAATACAAGTTCTCGTGGGACCCTTCCTCTGATGACATGGAAATTAAGATATAATGACTGGGCAGACAGTTCCACCTAAATTCGTAAACCTACATCCTTTCTCCATGGGTGCTATTCCAAAAGATTTACTGAACTTACTTTCTCTTGCCAAATTCCTTTTTTTAAATGTTTATTTTTGAGAGAGAAAGATAGCCTGCTAGTGGGGAAGGGGCAGAAAGAGGCAAGCAGACACAGAATCCAAAGCAGGCTCCAGGCTCTGAGTTGTCAGCACAGAACCTGACGCAGGGCTTGCACCCACAGACAAGAAGATCATGACCTGAGCTGAAGTCAGACACTCAACCAGCTGAGCCACCCTAGGCACCCCTCTCTTGCCAAATTCTTTATATAATCATTCGCAAAGCTGATTTTATTTCAGGTATAAGGAGGATTTTTTTAATGTTTATTTCTGAGAGACTGAGAAAGACAGAGTGTGAGTAAGGGAGGGGCAGAGACAGAGGGAGACACAGAATCTGAAGCAGGCTCCAGGCCCCGAGCTGTCAGCACAGAGCCTGACATGGGGCTCAAACTCACAAACCAGGAGATCATGACCTGAGCCAAAGTTGGACACTTAAACGACTGACTGAGCCACCCAGGCACCCCAAAAGAGGATTTTTAAAAACTAATTCTTTACCTATTTATTTGGACTGTTTCAGGCTACAAGAAACAGGTATGTGCTGTTTACCTCAGGTGATAATACTGCAAGAAAACATGTAGAAGTTAAGAACAGAACAAGATTCTGGCTGTGAGGCCTGTGGAGGCCTTTTTCTGTTCTCAACACCTCTTGATACTCAGTTCATGTTACCAAGTGCTCAGAGGGACAGCTCTCCACCTTAATGCTTCACCATTTTGGTGCTTCAACACCTCTCTGACCCTAATTCCATTTCTCCTGTCACTACCAATTATATGCTTCTGTTTCTCATGTTTACAAATCCTACTGCCTCAGCCATGCATGTGTATGGCCTTCTATCTTGGTGTCTCCAACTTAAGGCTACAAGTATCTCTAAGGGGCTGACATGTAAAAGTAAAACAGGGTCTTGCAGCAGCTTCTCTGGCTCAAGTGTCAATCCCTGATAATACCCTCTGGGACCAACTATTGAGTTCCTGACTCAAAATTCAAGAAACGAACACATAAGAGACCCTTCCCTAAAGGGGTAGGAGTAAAGCAAGCTCTCTGAGACATCTAGGAAGGCTGGTGGCGAACTGACCAACACTATGAAGACGGTCTAGTGTAAAAAGGAGTCCCTGCTAACCCAACATTCATTATTCAAGTCTTCTTTTATAAGAACACACAGAAAAGCAAAACCCATGCAAACAAAAACAATCATTAATGAACTGACCATTCAAACAACTGTCCTTATTTATTCCCAACCTGTCTCCACTCATCAATCTCTCTCTCTCTCTCTGATGGCTATAGAGTCCAACAACAATTCAAATAAAATGCAAATCCAAAACAAAGTGAAAACTGAAAATACATTCCAAAAGATGCAACATTTGACAAGGCTGGCAGAAGATACCTTATAATAAAATGTTAGAATCCCAAATGAGGCTACAGAAGAGTTGGAAAGGTCAGTAATTGATGAGAAAATTCAACAAAGACAATAATATGCTAAGTGTCTCAGGAATGACAATTATTTGATTATCAGTGACTAACGGAGAAAATAATACAACTCTTAAAGAGTCTGCAAAACTGTCCTTCATTATAACGACAATATAAACTAAAAGGTATCCAATCATGTTATTAAACAAAATTTAATACAAAAATATATGCCAAAACAATCAACACTTGATACATTCTTTGTTCATTCTAGTACTCAGAACTTATTTTTCAATTAGAATTCAAATTTTGACAAATAAAATAAGCTTATATTCAGAATCATTTTATTTTTCAAGAGAAAAGTCCCAATTTTACCCCCTTCCTTAAAAATAGTCTTTTTCCAGTATCACTGTGTTCACTTCAACACAGTGGGGGCCAGAGGGGGTGGGGACTGAAAGAGAGGAGGGAGGTGGTCTCTAGCTTGCTGGGCTTCGGGTTTGAACTTTCAAGGTAGCCACTGCTGCCACTCATCAGCAATTTCATTTCCGAGAGGAAATACTTTTTCCTTCTGTTATTTCTTAAACTGTTAACTGAGTGCAATTGATAACCCAAAAAGGAACATTAGTTTAAAAGGAAAAGTTTGTTCTCGATTTTCAAGTTCTAGCATGAAGAGCAGATCAATCCCCTCAAACTGGGATTCCCACCCTCACCCCTCACCCCTCCCCCCCTACACCCCCATCTCCACACCCCCCCCCAAGGAAGAGGCAGGGAGAAGAGGAACCAGGTGCCCTGGCTGTGTCTGCTGCACCAGCCCTAGACCCCACAGCACCCCTGTGGACACCGCAGGCATGTTCTCAGACTTCACGTGTTCCTTACAGTATCTGTTACACTGGTGTTTTTGTTATTTTGATATTGAGGAATTCCAGGACAACTAAATACAAACATGTATCAAAATATGACAAGGTGAATGTTTATATAAATTCCTAATTTTATTACCATCACCATCATTGCCCTCGATCAGCAAGGAAATGTAATGAAACTAAATCCTGAAAACTGTCTACAGGTTTCTCACCACAGCACAGTATCATTAATAGTTAATCCCGGCTGCTAAACAGAACAAAGGCGCTCTTACCCTGGCCCTGTGGGAAGACCTAAGAAGTAACACAAGTTCTTAGAAGATAACTGAGTTGTTACACTCAGGGTGAGATCCAACGCTCCCCCATCACAATGAGATCAAGTTTAAAGCTTTCTCTATTTTATGGTTATAAATAAATACCATTTGTGCAATTTTCTGATACATGAATTTTAGAAATTACAACAAAGAATAATACTCAGAAAAAGGAAGTATTTTTATAATCCTGACTAAAAGACAGTTTTTCATACTAGATATTAATATACAAGTGAAACTACTCAGTTCTCTAATATTGTGGCTTACAATGTCATAAATTAAGACATTTTAATTTCATTTATAATTTTGGCATATAAAGGACTGTGCACTCACCAAGGCAATAAAGGCTTGCTTTCTGACTCCTTTAGTAAACCAAAGCCAGTTCAACCATCTTGAAAAGTAACTTCACCAGGTTAAGAGGAGGTAAAATTCTTGTACAAGGCTTATTTACATGTATTAGAAAACAAACCATATCAAAATATGAGGTATAAGGACAAATTAGAATCCCTAACTCCTAATCCACATTAACTTTCAAACTTCAGAACTGAAATTGATGTGATGCAGTCCAACTTGTCCATCCTTCCACATTCCCTCATCCCCAGCAGGTGCTGCACTAGATGCCACATGAGCAGAGGCAGGAAGAGTGTCTCAAAAACACACAGGGCAGGGGCATCGGAGTGGCTCAGTCAGTTAGGCGTCAGACTTTGGCTCAGGTCATGATCTCATAGTTCGTGAATTCAAGCCCTGCTTCAGATCCTCTGTCTCCCTCTCTCTCTCAAAAATAAACAAACATTAAAAATTATTTTAAAAAATAAAAAAAATCAGGCCTACCCAAGCCATTCACATGAATGAACTCACAACCACGGGAAAGCTTGGTACGTAACATAATTTCCACTTTACATGCATGGAAACTGAAGCTTTGGACGTTTTATAAATTTCCATACGCAGGGGTGTCTAGGTGGCTCAGTTGAGCATCCAACTCTTGATTTTGGCTCAGGTCATGATCTCACAGTTCATGGATAGAGCCCCATGTCAGGCTCTGCACTGACAGCACAGAGCTTACTTGGGATCGTCTCTTTCTCTGTCCCTCTCACATGTATGATTCTCATTCATTCTCTCTCTCTCTCTCTCTCTCTCAAATAAACATTAAAAAAAGTAATATAAAAAATTTTTCTTGGGTGCCTGGGTGGCTCAGTCGGTTAAACCTCCGACTTCGGCTCAAGTCATGATCTCACGTTCGTGGGTTCAAACCCTGCATCAGGCTCTGTGCTGACAGCTCAAAGCCTGGAGCCTGCTTCAGATATAAATAAAATTATAAATAAATAATTTTTTAAATTAAAAAAAATTTTTTTAATTTTTTTCTAAAACCTCCAGACCTCAACATTTCCATTTACAATAGAATCAATCAAAAAGAATGCAATACTTAAGAATAAAGTTAACAAAGGAAATCAGAGGCTTGTACAATAAAAAACACAAAACATTGCTGCAAGAAATTAAAGACTTAAATAAGAAGACATCCTGTATTCATGAGCTGGAAGACTTACTATTATTAAAATGGCAGTATTCCCCTCAAATTGATCTACAAATTCTAAATACCTTTTTTTTTTCCAAAAATGGTCAAACTGACCCTTAAATCCATACAGACATTCAAGGGACCCTTGACAGCCAAAACAATCTTGAAAGAAGAACAAAGTTGGAGGACTCACACGTCTCAATTTCAAAACATTATGAAGCAACAGTAATCAAAACAGTGTGATTAAGGGGTGCCTGGGTATCTCAGTCAATTAAGCGTCCAATTTGGGCTCACATCATGATCTCATGGCTTGTGAGTTCAAGCCCCAAGTCAGGCTCTGTGTGACAGCTAGGAGCCTGGAGCTTCCTTCAGATTCTGTCCCCCTCTCTCTCTGCCCTTTCCCCGCTCGTGCTCATTCTCTCTCACTCTCAAAAGTAAATTAACATTTAAAAAATTAAATTTAAAAAAAAGTGTGAAACTGGCATAAAGATAAGACAAACAGATCAATGGAATAGAAGCAGAGTCCAGAAATATACCCTCATGTGACAGCCAACTGACTTTTTTCACAGTGTTAAAGCCATCAGATGAGAAAAGAACACTCTCTTCAAAAGATGGTGTAGACAACTGAAAGCCCAATGCAAAAGAATAATACTGGACTCCTAACTCACTACATATAAAAGTTAGCACTAAATGGATCAAAAACCAAAATATAAAAGCTAACACTTAACTCTTAAAAGGAAATACACATGTAAATCTTCATTATTTTGGATTAGGCTGACTTCTTAAATATGACACAGAAAGTACAAAAAACAAAAGAACATCTAAAGAATTAAAAACTTTGGTGAATCAAAGAATACTATTGAGAAAAAAAGATAATCCACAGAATGAGTGTAAATATTTGCACATCATATGCCCGATAAAGAACCAGAATCCATAATATATAAATAACCATTACAACTCAACAATTAAAAAAAAAAGCCAACAATTCAATTTAAAAAATAGGCAAAGGATCTAACAGACATCCAAAGCAAAAATACAAATGGCCAAGAAGCACATGAGAAATTGCTCAACATCATTTGTCATCAGGGAAACACAAATCACAGCAACAATGAAATATTACTTTATACCCACACCAGGATGGCTGGAATCAGAAAGACAGCAACAAGTATTGACAAAGAGGTGGAGAATTTGGAAACTTCACATACTGTTGGTGGGAATCTTAAATGGCAGACTGCTTTGAAAAACAATCTGGCAGTTCTTCAAAAAGTTCAACAAAGGGTTACCATAGATCCAACAATTCCACTCCTTGGTATATACCCAAGAGAACTGAAAACCTATGGCCATACTGTTCACAAAAAAACCAGTACACAGAGTTATTTGTAATATCCCAAAACTTAATAACCTATATATCCATCAGCTGGTGAATGGATAAACAAACCATGGTGTATCCATACATACATAAGAGGAGTCAAGTGATGATACATGCTAACACGTGGCTAAATCCTGAAAACATTATGAAGACTGAAACAAGCCTGAGACAAAACACATATTGTATCATTCCATTTCCACAAAACGTCCGGAACAGGGACAACTGGAGAGACGGAATGTAGATGTAGGGGCTGGGGAAGGAGGGAAAATGGGGAGTGTCTGCTAATGCAAAAAAAGTTTCTTTGCAGAACAATAAAAATGGTCTGGAATTAGGAAATGGCAAGGTCTTTACAATATTATAAATATGCTAAAAGTGACTGACTTGTAAACTTTAAACTGGTGAAAAGGGGAACATGAATTTTATCTCTACAAAAAAAAAAAAAAAAAAAAAAAAAGATTCCTGAGCTAGTATGTCACTGAGCCAGGATGAGAACCTGAACCCGGACAGCTAAGCTCTGAAGTCTAGATCCCCAGGTGCACTGCCCAGCCTCCGGGAAGAAATGACTGATCTGGGGAAAGGGAATGGCAAAGAAGGCATGTGTCACTATCATCTGAGAACTTTGCCAGGTGAAGAGAAGCCCACTCCAGATGGGAAAACGGCACAACCAAAGCCATGCAGACTCCTGTCATGTGGGCCACCAAGTTGTTTGGTGACTGGCAGGAGCCAAGTAGATACTGGTAGGAAATAAAGCCAGAGATACTGTAAGGGTCTGTCCCTAGAGCATCTGACATGCCATACAAAGAAGCCATTTTACATAGGGTAGAAGACAATCAACTATACAGTCAAAACTAAAATAGGAGATTCAACAGGTGGGTTAGAATTAAGAGCAAATTTTTAAAATCTTATGTCATGCCAGGGAGAAAATATTCGACTTCATGGAGCTATTTATGAGACTTGCCGATTCCCCACAATTCATTCTGTGTCTGTACACCCACACAGTGCCCCTCAAGAACCCTGGCAATTATCACCTTTCTCTTTTGCAAATCCTAAAATTCTCACCTCAAGCATCAACTGTCCCTTATTTCTATAAAAATTTTTAACAGCAGCAAGCAATAGTAAAGTCTACTTCCAAGGCTTTGTTGCTTTACAAAATGGTATAAAGTACGACAAACACTGTAGCAAATCAAACACAGGCTTATTTTATTCCTGTCTTGCTGTCTGTGGGATTTCCTACCAATTACAGAAACAGAAAACTTCAACTAGTTCTCCATTTTAATACACAAAAATCAATAAATAGGGCCTTAAGCGTATCAGGGACACAGAAAACTTTAATTCTGTTTTATCAAAACGACCTTGAATCAGTATTCCAGAGCACAAGTTCTTCATCCTTATCATCTCTGGCCATGTACTGAGTTGCTAGTTTCTAGTCACTTGGAAAAATATTTTAAGCATGAAATAATGCCTAAAGATAAAGACACCAGGATTCATAATTGTATCCGTAATAAATAACAGAAATAATATCAACAGTAATAGCTAACATTTCATACCAATTACAATGCCAGGAACTCTTCTATCTGCTTTATGTAATAACTCTCTTAAAACTCTCATATCCCTATAAGATAAATATTATCATTATCCTCATTTTACAAATAGGGAACTGGATGGAGGTACAGAAAGGCTCAGCAACTTGCCACTGTTTACAGGGCTAGTGTAGGAGAGGGGATTCAGAGCCCCAGCAGTCTCTGTACAGGCTCTGGGCCCTCAACCACCATGCATTACCTGTGGCCAATTTAGAATATGCTCAAATTTTTCCAATAAAAAAGCTGAACACTCATTTATGTTGATAATATTTATGAAAGCTACAACACAATCCTATAAATTCAGTCCTATTCAGACTTCACGTTTATAATCTTGCTGTCCCCTCCCCTCCTTAAAAAAAAAAAAACCTCTTCCTCTCTATCTTAAAACAATCATTTATTACACCTACTACTGTGGTGTTTGTGGGGGTAAAGTTATTAACACACACTAAGAATTTAAAGAAAATCAAATTTTAAGGCCACATTTTGGCTGCATTTTATGGGGTGAGCTAGGTACTGAACTAGTACTGGGTAATTTGGGCACTCTAAGAAAGTCTTAGGATCTATCTCTTGCATTTAATATTTCCTCTTCACGCCAACGGTCATTTGAACTGATCTGCGGACCTACTGAATCTCTCTCCTGGGGTGATGATGCCGAAGAAGTCCTAGAGGTAATTCTGACACACGGCCAGTGGGAGAACCACTGGTTTTAGGGTGGCGCCGGCTCTCCTCATCTGACACGACAGTGTTACAGACACACAATTCATTTCACAAGCACAATCAGCCAATCATGCCAAACAACATTCCTTTATTGACTTCAATATAGGGAATGCTAGATAGTTACAATCCAGCAGTTCCACTTCTTCCAAATGTAAGCCAGAAGAACACGGACACGTGTCCTCAGAGATTCACACAAAGATGCTCCTCATATCACTGTATGCCACAGGGAGTAACAGATAACCACCCGACTGTTACATGAACTATGGCATATTCATTACGCACAGCCTTCGGAGAGAGTGAGGTAGATCAACATGGACTGACCGACGTACAAAACGGACACTGCAGTGTGCAGAATACGTACTATCCTATTACTTTAGTTATCGATGTCTGCTTCATAGGTGTGTATGTGTGTATGTCTAAGTACGTGTAAATTAAAAGTAACACTGAGGAAGAGTATATTCCAAAATGATTAGGAGAAGGTCTTCCTTACTTCTGCAGATGAAATGAGAAGGTGCGGCTGGGTGGCTCAGTCAGGTGACAGACTTCAGCTCAGGTCATGACCTCGCAGTTTGAGAGTCCAAGCCGTGCACCCGGGCTCTGTGCTGACAGCTTGGAGCTTGGAGCCTGCTTTGGATTCTGTGTGTCCTTCTCTCTTTGCCCCTCCCCCACCTCTCTCCCTCTCTCCCTCTCCCTCTCTCTCTTTCTCAAAAGTAAACAGAACATTAAAAAAAAAAAAGAATTTCACCTTTACCTGCACTTAAATTTTTTATAGATGTTATTTGTGTAATTAAAAATAATTTTCTCAGGGCACCTGGGTGGCTCAGTCAGGTAAGTGGCCTCAGCTTAGGTCATGATCTCACACTTCACGGGTTCGCACCCCACATCAGGTTCTGTGCTGACAGCTAACTTAGAGAGCCTGGAGCCTGTCTTCGGACTGTGTCTCCCTCTCTCTCTGACCCTCCCCTCCCGCTGTCTCTCTCAAAAATCAATAAAATATTTAAAAAATGCTTTTAATAATATAAAAAAGTTTTCGCAAATATGTTAAGTGCTACCAAAGGATACTCCATTTAAAATAAACCCCTTTTTGGGGCGCCTGGGTGCTCAGTCGGTTAAGCGTCCGACTTCGGCTCAGGTCATGATCTCAAGGTTCATGGGTTCAAGCCCCACGTCAGGTTCTGTGCTGACAGCTCAGAGCCTGAAGCCTGCTTCAAATTCTGTGTCTCCCTCTCTCTCTCTGTCCCTCCCCCATTCGTGCTCTGTCTCTGTCTCAAAAATAAACTATAAAAAAAATTTTTTTGATAAAATAAAGTAAACCCCTTTTGTGGTTACCCAGCTTTCAAGCGCAAAAAGACTGCCATCACACCATTATAAATAGCCTCAAAAATGCCAATTTTCACTTTCAAATAAAATTCACAGTTTAATCAAGATCAAAGCAATGTTCCATTGGAATCCTGAGAGTGTTATACTGAAGGGGAAAAAAACCAGCTCAATACTTCTGACACTGTTCTATCATAAGGGAGTCTTGTGGAGGTTGTAAAAATGGGATTTAAAACTAGTTTTAAAAACTAAATTCAGTCTGTTCCTTCCAATTCTATGAGTAGGCTCTTAGAACAAAATAAAATTGCTGAAACAAATTGGTGAACTAAAAGAAGTACTAAAAATATAGGTATTAATTTAGCAGTCCAACAATGATCAAGTCTCAACTAATGGAGTGTGCCTATGAAAGATATACTACTGCATAGAAGAAACAGAAAGAACCCCACAGATGAAAGTTAACATAAAAACTAAATTTTGTACATAGAGCCACAAATATTTGGGTTTTTTGTTGGATGGTACAAAGGAGAAAGAAAGGCATATGCCCAAGGAACTAGAGTCAGATGCCAGGGCAGTTACATAGCAAGAAACACTTCCCACAAAAGAACCACCGCAATAAAAAAGGTAAGTATAAAATGGCTCGAGGACACAGCTTTAGGAAATTCCAGTGTTGCTTTTTTAAAAAAATGTAACTTCCTTCTAGTCAGCATCTTTATCAACTTTAATAACAAAATGGATCCTCAATTTTCACTGAAATATACCAGCCAACATATTATAGCTCATCTGAGGTACCTAGCTTTTTCCTTTTTCTAAAGCCTAACTCTCTGAAATCTGGACCAACTACAAAGAAAGGGGGCAAGGGGAAAAGGTTTGGACTGACTGCATTCTATTTCTTGAGCTGGGTGAGTATTCAGGTACCTATCTTCCAAACTTACATTCACATTTCAAGTACTATATGCATGAAACATTGCATAATTTTTAAATGTTTTCTGGAGTACATGGGTGGATGAGTCAGTCAACCGTCCAACTCTTGATGTCGGCTCAGGTCATGATCTCATGTTTCGTGAGTTTGAGCCCCACAGTGGGTGCTGCTGTGCTGACAGTGTTGAGCCTGCTTGGGATCCTCTCTCTGCCCCTCCCGTCACTGGCTTGCACGGGCGGGCACGCATGCGTGCTCTCTCTCAAAATAAACATTTAAAACGTTTAATAAAAGATGTTTTTAACTTTTCACCAGTGTTTACCCAGTTTCCATGCTTCCTCAGCATGGTGTCTTCCTTATCTCCTCCTGGGAACACAGGTAGACCCCAGCTACCAGGCCTTCATGGAGTAAGTGATTCTGGACAGCTACATGATTTTGACAGTTCAAAGATTATGTACGTGGACTGAAATGTTCACATATGCCTGCCATAAAGTTTCTTGGCTGCCTCAGAGGTCTGGCAGAAGCAGGACTCCAACCCCCTCAGGGCCTCTGGGAGGAGGCTGAAGGTCTGCTTCCGCACCAACAAGGGCTCCGGGTTAGGGCGGTGTGTTGGCTTGTTATGGTTTTCTTTTCATCCCTTCCAATGACCACACGTGCCCTTCCAACTGGCTCGTTGCAACCTGCTGAGTAAAGTATAAATAGTTTCCCACACGGTACATGAAGTTTTCCTTACACCATTGGCAACCTCTCTCTCTTTTGGGGTCCCGCTGCCATAGTACATCTGCTTCTCTTTGAGCATCCCTTTCATTCTCTCCCAAGCAGTCAGCTCTATGAAATGAAGCTTGCACACAGAATATAAAAGTACGCCAGGCTTCTCTGTGTTACAATGGCAACAATAACTCGTTTTTTGTATGATGGTGACAACAATAACTCTTGAGTTTGTCAAGGATTACATACATTTATCCTCATAAAAACACTAGGAGGCAGACACAATCAGCAGCATCTCCATTGTGTAGATGAGGGAGGAAGGGGAAGAGGGAAGGTAACATGTCTAAAGTCACGCAGACACTGGGATGGCTGGGTGGCTCAGTCAGTTGAGTGTGTAACTCTCGATGGTCATCCCAGGGTTGTGAGATTGAGTCTCACTTCAGGCTCTGTGCTGAGTATAGAGCCTGCTTAAGATTCATTCTCTCTCTCCCTCTCTCATTCTCTCATACTGTCTCTCTCCCTCCCTCTGTCTTCCTTGTAATCTCTCTGAAATAAACAAACAAACAAATCATAATAATAAAGTCATCCATCCATTAAGTGACAGACACTTAGCTTGGCTGCAGGTAAGTCAAACTCTGAAGTCAATTCTACTACCATCTACAATGATGTACTGGCCCTACTGAAATGGCCTAATCGCTCCACTTCAGAAATCCAAATTTCTGAGGCATGGACTGCATTATTCCAATTCACCTTGTCCAGCCAGCATACACTGCACACAAAATGCCTCCCGCCATGTGGCCTGCCCACACGGGAACCGTGGTGCACACCTAACCGGGTCCCTCTGGGGGAGCTGGCACACGGCAAAGCCACATGGGAGGCAAGGTGGCGGCGCAGCCACAGGGCACCTCCAGTCTACATCCCTATCTGTGTACTCCTAGTGCTGAAACACACAGTTAAGTGTGCTTTTCATGAATCAAGCATAATCCCCAAAGTTCGAGGAATGGGAATGGAAAGGAAAATTCCAGAGTCTGGATAAGAGTCTTTCATCAAGCCTCACAACAGACACTGCAAACTTCTGTTCCAGTTCTACTCCATATTCATATTTTTCTACTTAAAATATAATTGCCTGTGGTTTACCAGCACTGTATTTATGACAATGTGAATCAAAAACCCTGTCAAGAGTCCCTTCTGTCTTTTCATCAGAAGCTCTGGCAAAAAGAAATTCAATTAAATGCTTCTTCCCCTAAGGGCTCCTATCCCTTGAACAATGCCTGGGTCTTTGTCTTTTTTTTTTTTTTTTTTTTTTCAAATTTATTTATTTTGAGGAGGGGAACAGGGGACAGAGAATGAATCCCAAGCAGACTCCATGCTGTCAGCACAGAGCCTGATTAGGGCTTGAACTCATGAACCATGAGATGACCTGAACCAAAATCAAGAGTCGGGACATTTAACTAAGCACCCAGGTGCCCCCTTTTGTCATTTTATAAATCCTTTTATCCTACGGCTGAAGACTACAGTCTTCTCTAATGTCTTTCAGTCAATATTTTTTGTTTATAAAAAGTTTGTGCTGCTTAGTAATTTTAAGTAATCATTCCCTTATTCTATACCTACACTGCCCAATACAGAAATCATTCACCACACGAGACCACTGTGCACCTGAAAGATGGCCACTCTGAACAGAGACATGCTTAGCACACTAACAGAATGAAAGACATTCCATTACTATTTTCATACAGATTACCCCTTGATATGTTACACTACTTTGGAGATTCTGGGTTAAATGTATTATTTACTTATGTTATTGGGTTTGTGGAATAATATTCAGCTGTAAAACAAATAATCAAATTCGGACATGTGCCACAACATGGATGAATTGTGAAAACGTGCTAAGTGAAATAAGCCAGGCACCAAAGGTCAAATATAATTCTACTTACATGAAGCACCTAGAATAAGCAAATTAATAGAGAAAATAAACCAGGTTCAGAGGCTGAGAAGAGGAAACGGGGAGTCGTGGTTCAGGCTGCACAGCGAAGGAGCCCTACTCAGGTGGTAGGGAGGCTGCCAAAGTCCCGTCAAGTCCTCAGCAGAGAGGATGGAGTCCCGGCCAGCAAACCAGCGCGTGGTCTGAGCGCCTATAATGAATACGGCCCAATTTAACCCTACAAGAAGAAAAGTCTGGTCAACTGGCTTGCTATCATCACGCTTAAGAGACAAACCTTATTTTTTTTCCTACTAAAGAATGGATCTGAGGAGGACAAGAATACTGTGAAACCACAGAGCCGCTTCCACAAGTGCTCTTTAACAAGTGCCTTCAAAATACTCTGACAAGCACAATTAGCTTTGTGCTGAGAGCACGTCTCCGTATGAAAGACACAATTTTACAAAATGAACACAGATCACAAAGAAAGCAAACACGTTGTTCTTTTGATGTATAGTATTCAGTCCTCTAAATTCACCAAGTTTCCAAATCTCAATTCGTAACCACATTCCGTAGCTCCCCATTTAAGAGATACATTAGTTCTCTCTCTTGTTTCTTAAGGCAATGAATCTTTAGAAGACAGATTTGAAACATCACATACTTGCTAAAAATCAAATATGCAATGTTCAGAGAAATGAGAGGAAAGAAAAGAGGACCCAAGTCCACTGGCTCAGTAAGAACTAAAGAAATCCAGTCTCAGGAAGTCAAAGGGGAAATAGCCTCATAGCCATTCTTGTATTTAAACATTGAAGGAAGGCGTAGGAGGCTATTCATGGACAGGAGACTAACAGTGACAACAGCAGTGGCTGGCAGTGAGCCTGAGCCGTAGGTTACCTGTTTGGGGGGCTTCCCATTAATCCACACAACCCCTCTGCAGAGCTGGTATTGTAATTAGCACCCTCCTCCCACTTAGTGATGAGGAAACAGAGGCATAGAGAAGTTATAAATAATTGTGCCCAAGGTCACACAGCTAACAGATTGTAGAGCTGGGGACAGACCCAGGTCTTCTAGAGAAGCCACGACTACAAAGTGCATCTCCCAATCTTTATGGCGGCTTCATGATAACGTGTACGGTGGGGTTCAAGAATCATAAACTAACAAAACAATGTAGAAGCATAGGAACACTTACTGAACCCCATCGCACACTCACTGGACAACGCTCTAGGGAATACTTGGTAACAGTAACTCACAGATGTGATGAAATTGTCAAAATGAAACATTATTTTGGAAAGAAAAATAAAACCAATGGACTGTTCAAAATAGCAAACCAACTGCCAATCACAGATCTTTAGTTCTACATGGAGTTCAATGATGTACTGACAGAATGAAGCAACAAAGACATGTGCTTCAGAAACCACAAAGAGTCACAATTGCCGAACGCATAACAGGACACAGCACATCCGTTGTGTCTAGCCACACTGTCCTTTACCAGCTATACTTAATACTGTTCTTGTTCAACATTCGCAAATTTTTCAAACCACACTGACTTTCCCCAATAAAAAGACCGTCCCATCTGTAACACACGGCCTGCCTCCTTGGTTGTACGCTTCGACAAAAGATCAGGCATACAGAGGTCCTCACTACGGTCACCTGAAAGCCCTTCGGAGATGATCCCATGCTGGCAAACCATTTCCCAAATCTGCAAAGTTTTATCAAACTTTAACAGAATTAACAAAACCTTTGGGAATCACCATACCAATCGCTTTTGTTTTGTTTTCACTTTTTATTACAGTCTAATTCACACTCTATAAAGTCCACCCTCCAGTGTTCAGTTTTGTAAGTGTTCTGTGCGTAACAAACCCAGATAGTAGCCCCTAGCACCAGCAATCTGTTTTTCGGTCCCGATCATCATCTTGCCTTTTCCTATACAAATGCAATTGTGCAGGATGCATACTGGCTTCTTTCACGAAGCATAACACCTTCAGATTCATTCATTTGTTGCAATGGTGTCAATACTTTCTTTTTATTAATGAACTATATTCCATTGTACTGCTATATCACCATGTGACACCCAGTTGGCCCACTCAGTTAAGTGTCTGACTCTTGATTTTGGTTCATATCATGATCTCACAATCTGTGAGTTAGATTTTTGAGTTCGAGCTCCACATCCTGCTTGGGATTCTCTCTCTGCCCTTCCCCTGCTCATGAGTGTGCTCGCTCTTCCTCTCTTAAAAATTAACAAACTTAAAAAAAAAAGAATGTCTATCAAAGAGGAGAAGTCTGTGATATAAGTCCAATTTATTTTTTTAATGGATCAGGTTTTGATTTAAGAAATCTTTGCCTAACTCAAATCACAAAGATTTTTCTTGAATTTTTTCTTCTACTACTTTGTAGCTTTATATTTAAGCCTATAATCCATTCTGAGTTAATTTTTGTATGTTGTACAAGGTATCAATTACTTTTTTATTTTTATTGCTTGATCCAAAGCTCTGGCCCTTTTCAGAGTATTTCTTTGACAAATGTTTTCTGGGCACCTATATTTGGCCTAGAGATGTAAGAGTAAATAAGAGGACACAGACTAATACAGAAAACAACATGATCAACTCACTGAATACAACGTGAGCGTGTGGACACAGACCAAGTCCAAGTACGACAGCGGCAGGCACTCAGGAGCTCCCAGCAGGGGTAGGAGGCTGAGGCTGAGCAAACAGTGCAGGCAGGGAAGAACATTCTAGGCAGAGGAAATACCACAAGCAATATACAAAGATTAAAAGAGCAAGGCATGTTTAGGAAATTGCTGGGGGGATTCTTCTCAACCACTTTGTGTTCATGGCAGGCACTTCTGTATCTAGCAGTCTGGCAGGTCGCTGCAGGGGGCTCCAATGGTTTAAAAAAAACCCTCACTAAACAAGTAAGCAACAAAATTCAATCACAACGACAGTATAAGTATAATAGTATTTCTGTGTCTATAAAAGCAAACAAAATGATCAAATAAAGAGGCCTACAGGACAGTGTGGCTCAGCATAAGCTGTGAACCCGCAACCCAGAACAACTCTCCCTCCGTCTTCCCCTAAGTGGCCACAAGGCCGACCCAGCAGAGGGCAGAGGAGGAGTGGACCCAGCCCCAGCAGAGCCTGCCCCGCAGGAAGCTTTCACTTGGCCTTCCATCCCATTGCTATTACCACCACCAAGAGAACCAGCAACAACACCCATTCAGCTTGAACAGCTGACCCACCTTCTCAGATGCTGCTCGGTTCCGTCATCCCAAGTTACCCATGTCACTGGCATCACTGATGTGCACTGATTTCCCCCCAAGCACCCCCCCAACACTGCCCACCAGAAACATCAGCAAGTCCCCACAACCTCTGCCCCGGATGTAAGAGGACTGCTTGCCCTAACCCAACTGGCTGGCGGTGAGGACAGGACTGGGAGCAGAGGCCCAGCCCCATCTGTCCGCAGGGACTAGATGGGGACAGGGCTGCCATTCTCTTGTCCCCAGTCTCCCTCTCCCACACTCTTCAGGTGGGAAAGTCTCCAAGTCCCTGCAATCCTTTCAACTAAGGCCTTTTCTCATCTCAATACTGTCAACAGTCTTTTTTCCATCTACACAATTGTTTAAATGAAGTATTTTCCAGATAGCCAATAGACAGAATGAACAGAACTTATATTCTGACAACTTCACATCTTATTAACCTTTCTGAAAAAGATATTGATGAACTAACTTTTCAAAAATTAAGATTAAAGAATAACAATAAACCCTGTAGCGATAAGGCTGAATGGTGTCTGGATAAAACCGTATCTATACTCTGAGCAGTAAAGCCTTACATTTGTTACCTACAGAACAACAAACAAAATTTAAACAAGTTTTGTTTTTAAATTAATTTCATTCACTCGTTCATTCATTTTAGAGAGAAAGAGAGAATACCAAGCAGGCCCCATGCTCAACATCTCAGGACCCTGAGATGATGACCTGAGCCCAAATCAAGAGTCAGATGCTTAACCAAGCGAGTCACCCAGGCGCCCCAACACTTTAACTGGAACACTAACACTTCCTTCCATCCTATCCCTGACTTTGAGAAAAACCTCACCATCCTACATGGCCCAAACTCCAAAACCAACCAGCAGACTTTCTACCAGGGGCTGGGGTGGCTGGGGGATTATCCCATTACTGGCTTGCTAGAGGATCAGAAATTCCTGGAGTTGAAGGGGACCCCTCAGAGGTTACCTGATCAAGTCTATCTCTTGTTTGCACAAGGCTCATTTTCCCTTACCCCTCATCATGACAAGCTCTTGGTCTCCCAGTCTCAACTCTTACGTCAACTCTTAAGTCAAACACAACACCGCTGATACCCTTGATAGAGCAAGCACTTTCAACCGAAATTACTAACACCAAGTTAACATGTAATTCTCGGTTGTCTTTCCTCCCAGTGTATGTAGCACCTTACAAGGAGCACATCCTCCCACAAGCAGCATTGCCCTAGGGAGCAAGACCTGGGTCAGGCCCAGCCCCAATTAGCTTTGTATTCTGTGGGAAAGACTTAGCCTAAATGTGTTGGCGCTCAACCCCCTCATCTCTCTTTTTTTTTTTTATTTTTTTAATGTTTTTCATTTATTTTTGAGAGACAGAGACAGCGTGAGCAGGGGAGGGTCAGAGAGAGGAGATACAGAATCTGAAGCAGGCTCCTGGCTCTGAGCCAGCTTTCAGCACAGAGCCCAATGCGGGGCTCAAACCCACGAACCGTGAGATCATGACCTGAGTGAGCTGAAGCTGGACGCTTAACCAACTGAGCCACCCAGGAGCCCCAACCCCCTCATCTTTCAATTTTGAGATTTGGTGTTATCATCATATTCTATAATTTGTTCAATTTAACTAAATCATTATTAATGCTTCTTTTGATATTACTCTTTATCTTCTCTTTTTTTTTTTTAACAATTAGGATTAATTTAACTATTTATTCTGAGAGAGAGTACATGTACAGGGGGAGAAACAGAGAGAGACAGAGAATGAGAGGGAGAGAGAGAGGGAATCCCAGGCAGTTTCCACAATGTCAGCAGAAAGCCTGATGCAGGGCCTGAACTCACAAACCATGAGATCATGACCTGAGCCAAAATCAAGAGGCAGACACTGAACGGACTGAGCCACCCAGGCACCCCTAAGGGTGAATTTTAGAAATCCTGACTAAGACAAACTAATGTTTCAATGCAACACTAACTGTTTTGATGCAACACTAAAATGTAACTGATTTTCCAGCAGGATTTATGGAAACAAACAGACACAGGAGGAATGTACCGTAATTTTTTCATATGCAACAACTATTTTCAAGGCCAAAATATAATCTGTCGAGGTAAATGCATGTACAGGCTTCATGTTGATATATAATGAAAAATGACGTCACCAAGATAAAAATTAACATTTAATTTTGTATGGCATTAAATCCACAAGTGAAATATATGGAAACAAAGGGAGAAACCTCTTAATTTTCATATTACTATTAAAGAAAATGTGACCAAATTCCATCATGACACCATTAAGTACTGAAAAAGCACTCATAATTAAAGTCAGAAAGCTGGGCTTTAAATTTTTTCTCTTCAGTTATCTCTGATTCCTAAATTAAGTAAATTTCATCTTCTCTATGTCTTTTTCTTCATCTATAAGATGCTATCAAAAGAAATAACTTAATTCATCCAAATAAACAATTACACAGAAAAATCAGAACACAAGAAAATTTGTTGGTTCAGGGAGGAGAGTGAGGCAGGGTGGCCAATAAATAATGGGAAGTTGGGTGAAAAATGTTCCAAACATTTTCACCAAGTGATAAAAAGCAGTTAGAAACCTGTTCTTTGTTTTGGACTTTCATGAACAGCTAACGAAAACAACATTCTGAGAAAATTAATAGGGCTAATGATAAAAAAAGGTTTCGGAGTGACTTGAAAACATAAAATTTGCAATGGAAAACTCTGTTGCAGTCCAAACTCGTAAAAAACCTCCATATCAAAATCACAAGCGAGAACAATGCTAACTTGTTTGTTTGATCTCAACGGCACTGCTACTGTAGGAACACCCCACAAAGACCCAGAGTCAATCGGACCCATTGTTCAAGTCTGCTGAAGTAACAAGGAGTTAACTGTGGCTCAGAAACTGGTTTCATCATCCTGAAAACGTTCTGGCTCATAGTCTATGAGTCAAAAACAATAAGCCAAAAACTAATGACCCAGCACTGCCTATCCAGGTTATTGACCAGACTTGGCACTCAGTGATTTTTTGGCCAATGCCAAAAATGGATCCTGACATCAAAGGATAAAGAGGACCAGTGAGCAAAGTCAAACCCTAAAGCTGAAACAAGACGTTGAGATACAAGGGCAGCATTGTTGGAGGAAGCACACACAGCCTTTGGAAGCCAGATTCATTTCAACGTGAGCCTGGTAAGTGTGTTTATAAGTAAGTCTTACTCAGACGATAAAAACTGCAGAGAAGTGTCACCTTACATCCTTTCTGGAACAAGGCAGAATACACACGTATGCATACTAAAGCTAATAGAAATGCCCTGCCCAAAGATTGGACATGGGGGTTTGCCTTAACCCTTTGTTTCCCATCAGGTAATTTTCTACACCTTAATTAGATGACTAATGGTAAGAAAAACTGACAGAAAAACCAAACTATTTGATCCATCTTTTCACTTCAGTATTCTTTAGTATTGCCTCCAGAGACTAACGATACACAGAGAGAAATCCACTCTGGGTGCCTCAGCACTGCCCTGGCCCAGCCTGCTGTTAGTAATGGCTACACAATAGCTACAGACCCCTTCAGACAAGGGACATTTCCTTGCGAAAGAAAAACTAAAAGCCTCCCTCAACTAGAGATAAATCAGAAAGTATATGGTTTTAAAATCAAACTACCATATAAAGATCCCTGATCTAATTGAAAACTTTAAACCATCACCCTAGAAACACCTAGACTGTGCCAATAAATAACTATTGCTCAAAATGTTTTACATCAAGTACCTATTTTTCAATTTTTTATTAATGTTTATTTATCTTTGAGAGAGAGAGAATGCAAGCAGAGGAGGGGAAGAGAGAAGGAGACACAATCCAAAGCAGGCTCCAGGCTCTGAGCTGTCGGCACAGAGCCCGAGCCCGATGCAGGGCTCAAACCCACAGACTGTGAAATCATGCCCTGAGCCGAAATTGCACACTTAACTGACTGAGCCATCTCAAGTACCTATTGCAATGGGTTTTTGTGTTCTCTGGATCCCAAAGCCCTGGAGAGAATAAAGGATGTTTACTTAAAGTCCCTACTTTATCACAGCAGTATATAAAAACCATGAAAAGGAACTAATACTTAGTTTATTCTAGAGCAAGAACTTTAAAAAACAAAAAGCTTCCTCCACTATGCTGTCTTCCTCATTCCTATATTATTCTAATTGCCTTTTGTATAATTTGGAGGAGAGTCAGAGCTGCATTACCCAAAAGGAAGCCGTGTAGAGGAAAAACTCCACTACCCTCTGAGGTTCAAAGTGATAAAAGACAAATTAACAGAAGGAAAAAGACTTGCTTATTTACACACTTAAAGCTCCTGCGATGAGCCAGCCACTCAAAGAGATGGGTGGAGTGCAGGACTTAACACACAGTGCTGGAAGGCGGGGAGGAGCTGTGAGAAAGGGGGGGGGAGTGCAGTGAGACAGGGCTACCTGTGTAGTAAGGCTGGTACACAAAAGATTCTTCTGCTCCTGGGAGGAAAAGGGGAACACTTTTACAAAAGGAAACTCATGTCCTGCTTTTAGACAGAAAGTCAGAGGGCACAGAGAGCAGCCTGCAGTTCAAAACGATCTTTTTGCCCAAGTGGCATGTTTTGAGGTGGCAAATTTTGTTCCCTCCCCTCTTTGCCATGCTTGGGAGATACCACCAAAAAAATAAAGAATTTTTTCTTCAATATTGATATTTTACATACTTTTTCAACTATAGGTAACCATGGGAATTCTTTAGTCTGCATTTCAATATTGCTTTTTTTCACTTTACAGGGAGAGAAAGAGGCCCAGTACTTTAGACTTTTTAAGGACTTAATCGGGCCCTGGAGGGCCTGTACTCACTTCATGCCTTTCAATATATTTACCAAAAACAAAAACACATAACATAGTTTCAGAACATCAATGAAAATAACAATAGCTATGAATTATTACTGCAAAGGACACATCCTAAAAACCAAACCATAAAGTAGAAATATTTCAAATTAAGAGACCACACTAGAATCAACTTCTAGTCAACCCTTTTAAACCAGGCAAACAACATTCTTTTAAAATCCCGTAGAGAGGAGAGGAGTTTTCTGCCATTAGAGTAGCAGGAAGTTACTCTGCCTGAACAAAGAAAAAAAAAGTCACGTAGAAAGATGTGCTGGCTAACTGCCGCCCTCTCGCTGGCTAGATGCCACTTTCGGGTGGAAAAGCTTTAACCAAAACATTCATTTATAAATGTCTTTATTGGCAATCCATTTCAATGTTGTATACACTCTCTAACTTAAATAGAGAATAAATTCTAAGAAGAAAATGAAAAACAAAAGGCATAAATTTCTCAGAATTAGAATTAAAACACTACCACAGGAACACTTACATAAAAGAAAATGATCCCGGGAAAGAAAGGGAAAGGACTCCACTACCAAAAAAAGGACATGTTTGAACACAAACTTACAAGTCATTATGGAAATACAAACTCACACTTCAGGCCAGGCACCAAATTACCAAGCCGCCCAGTCCTGAAAAGGGCACATGGTCCTTTCCTCTGGTTTCACAGCTCTGCCTAGTGGAGGAAGCCACTGAGTATCAGGCAGGTGCAAGTGAACACGGCCTGAGATGCAACGGCCTCAGCTCGTAAGGATCTTTTCATTGATGGGTCAGAGTTTATCATGTAAAACCACGGCTTCCCCAACAGGGATGGGGGAAGGTGTCAATTAAAGTAATTAATTTTTACTGCTATTTGAGTAGAGTCTTACTACTAAGAAATTTAGAAGTACAAATGCTGTTCCATCTGCCCTGGTGGACACAACGAGGCTTTTCTTCCTGTAAGAAAGGCTTACTGTTACAGTAAGAATCCCGCCATCTTAAAAAGGGGATAAGCAAATGACGAACCAAAAGAGGTGCTTATAGAGAATCAATAATTTCCAACATGTACTAAGTAAGTAGGTGGGTCAGTCCAGAACATAGATTGTTAAGATGGTGACCTAGACAGAACTCTGTTGAAGAGCTTGTCGAAGACAGGCGAAAGAAGCCTCCTACCCTCTCCACTGCTCCCGGGCAGCGCCGTCCATTTGCTCATTGATATATATGGATTTCTTATTCTCTCCCGTTACTTCCCAGTATGATCGAAATCTGACTTTTACACAGAAAAAAAAAAAACTCCATAAAAAATAAGTACCAAAGACAGACCTCTACAGATGCACATGGTGTCTTGAAGAAGCCTTTAGTAAGTATGATATAATACAGAATTGAAAAGATCTATAATCAGAATATATATTTTTAATAATCGAGTAGTAATTTTATAATTAGGTGGGACAGACCATGGTGTCTAAGCGTATGGGCTCTGGCTGACTACCTAGACATGCAGGACAGCACCTAAAATTCCAATTACTTATGTCCCTAATCATCAACCACAGAAACAAGACTTATGTAAGAATACCTGTGTCACAGACTGTAGTGAGGATGACATGGTAGGTGCAGAAGTACTTGGCAAAGTGGAAGGCCTTAATAAGTATCATATGGCTTCACTACGGCAGTTGTGGGCTTCTTACTAAAGTAGAAACCCAAGCCAGAAGTTTGGGGTGAGAGCTTTTGTTGCTCCACCCAGAGGTCCGAACAGTTTACAATACTGTTTTCCCAGAAAATCAATTCTCCACCACAGAGAATTAAAAACAAACAAAAAACAAACAAACAAACAAACAAAACCACTGGAAACAAACCCTGTCCTCCTTTTGCTAATGACCTATCCTGCAGCAGACTGAGGTGGCACCTGAGCATTTCTTTGCCTTCCCTCCTCCCGCCTCATCTCCCCAGCACTGGCAGGACTGTGTTCCTGGGGAGCGCTAGAAGATGCCTGAGCGGGCTGTTTTTAATGTGCAAAAACGTTCATACAGCTTATAAGAAAAGTCCTGGATACTAGAACTTATATTTAGCACAAGCAGAGCAGGAGGCCACCTTAAGGAATGGTGGGCATGTATAGAGTAAAGTACGTACTCAGTGGTACGTACTTTAATTTAGTGTTCTGATGACCACCTAAAAGGCTATAATGCAAAGTTCCTATTGTGGTTTGGAGCCAAATAGTATTGTTTTTGATATGTTCTAAAATAATATCTCTACTTGAAATAATTACACATAAGGTAATACAAACCCACTCCAACAAGTTATTTGTGGATCTCTCCATTAATAAAAATAATAACAGCAGTCACAGAAGCAATGTGTTTTAAGTGCTTATTAAATATGTGACATTATTGTAAACATCTGACATATAATAATCTATTTACTCTTTGCAACAACACTCAGAGGTGAGTAAACACCAGCGGAGACCCGGGGGACAGCTGAGGACACCCAAGTACACAAAGTGCCTGAGGCACCTGACCCCTCCATGTGGACCGCACCAGAGGATGCAAAGCAGTAATACTGCGTTTCTGCTTACCCACCTAAAAGATTCTTTTCCCCCAGAGAGCCATGAGACTTTTACCATCTCCTTTCTCAATCAGCACAATAGCCTGAATAAGAGGACACTGTGGGCTGCAAAATTGTAAGGATTCACTCATTCTTACCAGAAAAGGAGTTTCATAATTAACCTGAGTATTCTGATGACATATCTTGCCCCCAAATAATCAGAATTTCTTCCTGCCTCATCATCTACTCTAATCGGAGCCCTCACCATCTCTGCCCCAGGTGTCTCACACTTCTCTAACCCATGGCCCACAGTGCAGCCGAGTCAAGTTCTGGAAACAGAAAACTGATCACGTTACTGCCCTGCTTCCAGCCCTTCTGGGCTGCCCCATTTCCTAAGACTGCAGCACTTTGCTTGGTATGGGATCAGCCCCCTAGGAACTTCTGCCCATGGCCCTCCCCTCCCCAAAAAAGTGAACATGAATTTTGCATACATCACACCAAGAACACAATTTACGTAATCCATTCAAATTCCAAACATCAGTAACAGATCTCAACCATTAATTTCACAAAAAAGTAAAGATTTCTCTAGGCAAGTCCATAAATATTTGCTGAAGGTAAGAGATGTTTATTTTACCAAAAACCACACATTAGCTTAGAGATTACATGTCAAAAACTTTAAAAAGGAATCTAGCAAAGAAGTCAAACTTTCAATTTTCGCAGATGACATGATACTCTTATATGAAAAACCTGAAAAGACTCCACCAAAAGTCTGCTAGAACTGATATAGGAATTCAGCAAAGTCGCAGGATATAAAATCAGTGTACAAAAATCAGTTGCATTTTTATACACCAATAATGAAGCAACAGAAAGAGAAATAAAGAAACTAACCCCACTTACAATTGCACCAAGAACCATAAAATACCTAGTAATAAACCTAACCGAAGATGTAAAAGATCTGTATGCTGAAAACTATAGAAAGTTTATGAGGAAAATTAAAGAAGACAGAAAGAAATTGAAAAACATTCCATGCTCAAGGATCGGAAGAATAAATATTGTTAAAATGTCAATACTATCCAAAACAATCTATACATTCTACACAATCCCAATCAAAATTGCACCAGCATTCTTCTCAAAGCTAGAACAAACAATCCTGAAATTCGTATGGGACCACAAAAGACCCCAAATAGCCAAAATAATACTGAAGAAGAAAACCAAAGTAGGAGGCATCACAATCCCAGACTTTAGCCTCTACTACAAAGCTGTCATCAGCAAGACAGTATGGTATTGGCACAAAAACAGACACATAGACCAATGGAATAGAATAGAGAACCCAGAACTGGGCCCACAAATGTACAGCCAATTAATTTTTGACAAAGCAGGAAAGAGTATCCGATGGAAAAAAGACTGCCTCTTTAGCAGGTGGTGCTGGGAGAACTGGACAGCAACATGCAGAAGAATGAAACTAGAC